>NC_052374.1:661153-981730 GCF_011074865.1 Brettanomyces nanus | reverse complement strand
GTAAAGTTGGACATCACACGGCTGCCCAAACACTATCTTCAGGACTCTGTTCTCAAATGGACGCTGACAAGAGTCAAGCTGCGAAACGCGCCATTTTCTCTTTCTGGATACCTTTTTTCTCTTCTTCACCTCGTTCCGCTGAATAAATATACTGTGCCACATACTGTGTAAAACCGTGGCGAGTAAGGACTACTCAGTATACCATTAAATTGTTATTGCAGTATATATTATTCCGCTTCACTTATTTCATCGTCCAAATCATCAAGTGCTCTGTCAAGTTCTTCCTCATCAAAATCAATTTCATCATCTTTGGCCTTATCTTGTATCTTTCGCGTAGTTGTAGCACCGTGCAATGGAGATGAATCAGGAGATGAAATTTCATCACCCAAGTTCGGTGTATCGATTCTAATATTAGGAGACGACAATCCCAAAGGAGTGCTTCCCCGGGATATAAGATTACCTGTAACTGCCAACTTTCTCATGCTAATGGGTCCTCTAGGCAGAGGAGAAACTATACTGGACGCTGAGTCTGAAGCATATGCTGTCGTCATCGTTGGGCGGAGAGAATTCTTACGCCTTGGATTGTCTTCTACAGTCACATGAAACAAGCCGCCAAGACCAGTATTTTTGAGGTCATCTAGTTTCGAGTTCTTATTGGTGACTTTTTCCAATACGTCATCTATACTTCTGGAAACAGAAGTGGCACCCTTATGATCTTCATCCAACTCCTCTTCCAATTCATCAGCAAATTCCGCAAGATCTTCATCACTCATCACGTGTTCAGTGGATTGACTGGATGAGTTTTCTGAAACTTCTGAATCGGACACAGCATTGCTCGATCTTTCTGGAGAACCCGTAGTCGAGCCGCTCTTAGAAGGCCCTGAAGTAACGATTTTTACATCCCCCCCTTTCGTACCTTTAATTCTAGTAGCCACTTTTCGTGTTAACTTGGACTCACCAGAAGTGAACATTCTTGGAGATTTTGCCACAGCTCTCTGAGCTGCTCTCAATAACTCGGACTTCTGTTTCTGTTTTTGCCTCCGCCTTTGCTTGATTTTTGGTTTAACAATCTTCAAAGGTGACACAGAATTGGAATCAGATAAGGACGGAGAATTGACATAAGAAGAAGGTCTTACCAAGTCAGAAATCTGTGGAGGAACACTAGAGCTTTTCTTTTTAAGAAAAGATATCCGATTGATGTGCTGAGAAAAAGTAGCAGCTGTATCATCGAGCTTCGCTGATTGCAAAAGAGAGTCAACAACACTGGTGGTACTACCTAAAGGATTTAAACTTGAGGAAAGACGCTTCTTCTCAATGTCACGCAATCGTTTTTCAAGAACCTCGGGCTCTCTAGACTTACTCAGCTTGATGACTCCATTGAATCGTTCCATACGAAACTTCTTAGCAACATCATCATACAGAAGAATGAAGTCTGAGAGGCTGGACATAGCCAAGGGGGTGTTGTAAGGATTGGTAACCGCCAAACCTCTTGCAATAGACGGAGAGCCGGCCGATAACGACGGCGATGACGGAGAAGACAATGTGGAAGAATGTGATACAGTCCTTTTTGCTGCGATAGTAGATTGAGGCATCTTTCCCTCGAACAAAATATGATCTTGACGAGTCGATCTGTCATGCGATAGAGAAGTGACGGCCTTAGTGTTTTCCTTAGCCTCTGTTTTCAAAATATACAGGTCATCATCGACATCCTTAACGAGAAGTGAGCTATAGGAATCATCAATTGTTTCAGGACGGAAGCCAACTAAATATCAAAGTTAGTAAGGGGAACCAAAATAAGCTAGCACCAAAGTAAACTTACACCTTATACCAAAGACATCGGACAATTGTTGGGAGCAGAAGAGGCCGGACATGTCCACCTCATATTTGCCATCTTCTATTATGTTATCTGGAGCCATTTTGAAGGAATATATGTCTTCCTAGTCAAAAGGAAAAAGTGGACTTGATAAGGTGAAATGGGAAATCTCTACGACTGACTAAGTCTAATTTAAGACTGTCGGCGTGAATGTAGGCGAGCACATAGCGTCAATAACCTTGCCAGTTATTCCATTTTGGGAAGAATTCAACAGGCTATTGAAAAAATTTGGGGCTCTGCGGCTCTACGGCTCTGCGGCAAGTAAGTACCCTTACTACTAACTAACTATACCATACATTCTAATTACTTAGTTTCTCAAAACCCTTAATCTCTCACTCAACTTATCCTCAGACTGCTCGACAGCCTCCTTCTGTTCCGGGATCTTCAAGTTATCGACCTTTGCGTCATTAATCTTATGCTTCATTTCAACACCAGCTTCATCAGCCACTTGCTGCATTAAAAGTTCGACTTGATCTTGCGGCTGCTGTGTAGCATTCATCTCGTTGGAAACCGTCTCGTAATAGTTAGTGGAACTCTCTATGTCTTCAAATTGCTCCTCAAATTTGTCCATAACCATAGTAATCCTTTCCAAATTCATGGTCTCCATCGCCTTATTCATTCCGTTCACTACACGTGCCATGTTTCCAGTGACACTACGCATAGTAACCGCCGTTTGTATCCGGGAGGAAACTGCATCGATTCTGGACGAAAGCCTTAAGAGGTTGAGATACTCCTGACCCTTTCGTATCGCATTCTGCGCATATATTTGTGCAATGTCGTTATTTCCCTCAATTAGAGCTTTCTTCACTTTACCCTTTTCTCTTTGCTCTTCTTTGCGCGCCTTAGCGGCTTGTCTGGTGAGCTGCTTAGCTGTAAATTTTAGCTGGAAAAGTGAATCTGCAAGAAGCTGCCTGTTAGTATAAGTCCAAAATGAAGCTATTTTAATATATCTACTCACTTTCCAATCCTGACATGTTTGCCTTCTCCAGAATGAACGACGTAGCCTTATTCACAGGGCTGGCTTATCGAAGTTAATCTTTTTTTTTCGGCATTTTTTTTTCCTTCCAAACTTTGAGGCGATGCACCCAAAAAGAAAGCTATATATACAGTTTGGTTAATAGTTTGACATAGAGATCTATATATTTATTTGTGAATCTCAGTCTCTGGCTTACTGAGCTGTTGCTTATTCCTGATAAACTTTTCCACGTCAGTAATACTTCCTCGAAATTTAGATCTCCCTAGTAATGTACTGTTATACACAAATTTGTCCAATCCCGAGCTGGTCTGTATCAAAAGCGTCCTTGGACCTTTAACTTTGATATATCTCCCATTAAAAGCAACCAATTTGCTCACTCTTGCTTGGCTAGAAGCTAGAATGGACAAAACTTTAACTAACATGGATTTGAATGCACCAAACCACGACAAGCGACTCTTTGTAGTTTCCAATTCCCCCAATCCCACCTCCTTCTTGGCTTTGACCTTCACAGATTTCGCAAAAGTCTTATTGTCTATATTCTTGCCAATGAAATATCCCGAAGAAAGCTCACTGACATCTTTTATCGTCGTGGCCAACAAATTAGCCTGCTTGATGTAGATCTCCTCATCTCGAGCCAATCCAAGCTTGAAGATAGATCCAGATCCAACCAAGGAAACGTATCCTCTTCCAGTCAATAGCGTATAACCCGACTGGAAAAGACTATATAACCCGGTGTCTAACTTCTTCTTCCCATTTGTCTTTTTGGGAAGCATCTGACTTGTGACCAACAGATTGTTACCCGTATACACGTGCAAAGACTTGGGATCAAGCAAAGCCCAATCCATCGTTCCATCCATAGCAATATTACAGAAAGTCTTGGTCGACTGAGCCTTAGTACTGAACATGAAAGAAGATAAGGGACCTCCTTTGGAATATGCGGAGATCATCAAATTCAATGATACCGTAGATAACAACCTTTGATATGTAGATGTGAATCCCCCATAAAGAAACCTCCTAATAGGTTGGTTGATTCTCAAGGTGCTTGTTACCGCGGTATCTAGATTAGCACCAGAATCAGCCATGAATATAGATATGAGAGACCCTCTCTTCACATAAACGGGAACAGATGGAGGAATTGTAAGTGATAATGTCGATTTTGGATTGCCCAATGTCTCCATAACAGGTTCATCTTTGGTAAATTCAATGGCATACTTCTCGTTCCTCGCTATCTTCAACGTCGACACATTTCCAGGCACGTCAGTATCGTCCACCACTGAAGCCTTGATAATAGGTGGGACTGAAGGTTGTTCTATTGAGATGCATCTAGAAAAAGTTAACAAAGTGTCAATTGCCTTGCCTCCGGAAACCAGGGGTCTGTGTAAAATCATAATGATTTGTCACCAACAAATTCAAAACTGAGGACAAAGACAGACTAACTGACAAGACATCCATCCTTTCCTAGCTTTTCTATTTGCTCGCAAGCCTCGAGGTCCGCGAACTGAGCGCGCTCTAAATAATCGGTGTACGGATGAGCTATCTCACAAGTTCATATCCATACTTTATATTCAGCAGGATCTACAAGTGAGCTGCTAGTTGTACAAGCACGAATGTAGCTGTGTGAAACAACTCTTGGTATTCTTTTGCAAAGCTTTCGTAGTTCATTTCTTTGCCTCATAGTTCGTTGTACTATAGCTGTTGTGCTAGAGTATGATTCGAAACTATTCTGCTTATCCACTTTGAAGAGTACTACCACAATCATTGACGCTTCTTCCAAGCTCTCGCACACCTTTCCGCCGTTGATTTCAATTTCTTGTGCAACAATTGAACCAATTCTCGCATTTTCTGCGGAGAATATCACCTTAAACTTCATTTTGTAGAAAACGAAGAAACTGTGATACCGATTCAATTCCTCTTGGCTCAAGTTCACTTCATTTCTCTCCTCGGATGGCACCATTTTCCATAATGTATACTCAGTCAAAGGAGTTACCAAGTTATTTCCAAATTTATCAAGTCTCTTACGGCAATCTTCTTCCAAGCTCGGTTCAGCAACTAGTATATGTGTCAAATCTGGCTCTATCAATTCCTTTACTGCTAGGCAATCTTCGCACCACTTGAACCGAAACACGTTATACTTATTGCTGAGATCTTTCACCTCAATAGTCATTTTCTCCGCTATAACCATTAGCCTCTCGTGCTTATCAGTATCTAGCACGACCGATTCAGGATTACGTGCTAAAGCTCCCCCATTATCACTAACAATCTGGTTAAGCTCTCTTATTCTTACCAGCTTTCCCAGATAGATGCAATCTGTTCTAATACTAAAAATGTAACTCTCAAATAGGTTGCTCTTAGGTGCCAAACCGCCTACCTCGTACTCTTCATTCAATTTTTGAAGCATTGTTATCTTCTTGCTTGGATACCCTATCCTTCTCTTTTTAGACTCATTCCCAATAACATTCTGAGCATTGTAGAGTTTCGACTGATTTGAAGACTGTTCATATTCTTTCAAGGTACTTGCAGTTTTCCAGTCTTTATCGGTACGTATCTTCACACAAAAAGCGTTGTATAGCGTGGTATCGGTAGCGTAAAATTCCTGCTCTGGCTGCCTAGTGATGGACCTTGCTCTTGCTTCAATTACTACTGAATCTCTTGGGTCTATCCAAACAACAGGCAAAGTCTTCCCGAACTTTACTAAATTATCGTTAGGCGGATCCATGTTGATGTCCTTCCACTTTCCTGCCGTTACCCTATCAATGTGTCTATAATCATCTTGAGAAAACCCGTTGGATATTTTGCACAATGTCATAAATTTACAGCCTGAATCATTATCGTCCCTTAGACCACATAAAAAGGAACTCTTAATGCCAGGAATCTTTCCAACCACTACCAAATCCAAATTCTCACCGAACTCTTCCAAATATTCCGGTTTGATTTTGATCCATTGCTTCGTAGTGGCTCCTATGTCGTATTTGGATTGTATGCTTTTGAGAACTAAACCTTCTGAATCCATGCCAATCGCTCTGTCCATGGCTTTCTCGATCTCATCACCAGTCCGAGCAACAATAAAATCAGCCGCCACAAATAAATTTGCAATAGGTTTCTTCAACACATAACTCAAAACCTTCTTTCGGCGCTCAAGTGGATACTTCTCAAGCGACTCGCCATTCACAAAGACACAGTCAAAGGCTACAAACATAGGATGAGGATTTTTACTTCCAGGTTTAGCTGAAAGAGAGTGTAGTGCAGACGTCTTAAGCACAGAGTAGGGAAGTGGAACTTTTAATATTGGATCATAGCATATCATTTCTCCATCCAATATGCAACTGTGCATATGTAAGTCAAAATTTTCAGGACCTAGAAATGGTGACAAACAACCTCTTAAAGACGTCGAAAACTCGCCGTAAATTGATGTGTAGTCCATCGCATTCCTGGTGTAATACTTGAACTGAAATCTCTCTCCATCTACCCGCTTAATATGAACTTGAATACGCTCTCCATCGAACTTCTCTTCAATAAAAAACGGCCCATCGTTAAAGTTCTCGGATGGAATTTTAACGTATTGGTCTCTAACTCTCTGACATCTCTGAGGAGTAAATGGAAGCATCAACTGTATTTCCTTTTCCTTATCCGAAAGCTGAAAATTGGGATCACTAAGCCCCCAGAAAACCAGTTTGAGATCATGAGTCAAGTCATACAATTTCTTAGCATCTCGATGCCAGCATCGTAAGAACACGCTTTCTGAGCCTATAGGATCAGTCTTGAGTACGATTCGAAAGAAGAAACGTAGCTCGCTGTCGGTCAGCCTATCTATAGCTTCTTTAATCAACTTCATCTGATCGAGTTTTGAATCCTGGGCAAATCCTTGCAATTTATCTAGCATATCATTGATGTCATCGACTCCCAGTGAATCTTTGATTACCGGTCGAACTCTTCTTTCGAGAATCACTTTTACAAGCAAATCTGAAAACTTGACAGTAGCATGAACCCTATTATAGGAGAGCCGTTTCCAGTTCGCAATTGTCTTGTAATCATCGCTGTTCTTCCCCAAGTTCAAGTATTGGCATACAAGGTGGCCGAGTCTGTACTCTTTCATCATGTAGACACGGTCCCTGTCCCATTTAGGGAAAAATAAATGCGCAACTGGTAATATATCGTTACCAACAGTTTGACGGTAGTTGCGAATAAATCTCTCTATGACGTCTGCTTTCTTCAAGCTTATCCCGAGCTGAAGGTTTCTAGTGATTCTCTCAACAGGCAAAAAAAGATCATCCACTAACTGTTTGAATTTCGGAAGTCCGCCATGATTCTGGGGCTTTGATACAACCAAGGAGCTGAATGAGACCAACTGAGCTTCATCAGACATTACACGTGAAGTATCATAAGAGTATTGTACATAAAGAGTAGAAGAGGACAAGAAGAAGGAAAAAAAAAAGAGAGTTCATTATTCGTCTTACTATCGCTGATTTATTTCATTACGGTCTTCATCACAGCCGCGCAGTGGAAAGCCAACCCAGGACATTTGACCTTCACTTGAGCAAACTCATCTACAAACTCGGCCAAATCCAGTATGCAGTATACCATGGCTGCCAATTTATAGTCGAACACGCTGGGTTTATTCGTTTCACTACCGAAGAAAAAGCCTTTTTGACCTGCGTCGTTGTAGACCCGCTCAAACTGGAGCAGAGCCTCAATACCTTCGTCCTTGCATCTCTGGTACTCCTCATTAATTGATTGGGTGTAGTATTTGGGCCTTATCCAAGATGGAAACCAAAAAAAGCCGGTGTTGAATGCCGAAGCAATTGACGGATTCCTTAAGTCAAACTGGAATCTCGACACTAAATGAGCCATCACCGATGGGTAAACCAATTTTTCAGAGATATCCTGCTGCTTTTCTTCGATACCAGACAATGAATATAGCCTCATTATAAGGCTCTTGTCTTTCGTCAGCGTTAGTCGAGAAATATAAAAGTCAAATAATCGGGTATCAACCAACTTAATATACATGAGCTCTGTAGTATCGGTAACACTAGCAAGGGCAAACTTGTTAACCACGGTGGTTCTTCTCACCTTTCTCTTGACCGTTTTGGTAATCTTATCGATCTCATCTTCTATTAAAATAGGCAACTCTCCATCTGGTGAAGCCCCAAATGCAAGTGAAACAATAGAACCATTACGGGTATTTGCATATCCCGCACTGTTGGTATCAGGCCCTAGTTTGGGTAGATAACATCCCGATCTAGAAGCAAGAAGTAGCAAAGCAAAGAAACATAACGGATCCACTGTCACCAAAATATTCTCATCGAAGTTAAATGGAAGCACATTGTAGACCCCAAGTTTGAATTTAGTGTACTGATTGACATTCCCGTTGTCTTCTTCTTCTTCGTCCACAAGCTTAAACTCCCGTTTACTTTCTAAACTATCAAATGATTCAGAAACATTGTCAATAGGTGCGTAAGTTACTAAAGGAAAGTTGCTGTTGAATCTATTGATTTCAGCTATTAGCGAGATCATTCTAGTGGGGAATCACTCACAATACAAATTGAAGTAAAGCTGATAGGCCGGCCAATTCTGTCAATCAATATGAATACTTTTTTCCGCTTTTCCACTTCGAAGGAAAAAAGTTTGAAGAATATTCCAATTAGGAAATATTCTTATCATGTCTCGGAAAACCTGATAAGATAGGGGGTCGAGATCTGGAATGAAAGCAATATTTACACTATTTAGATTAACCATACTACTATATACATCTCTGAAAGGAGTTCTGAGTATGCCATTGTTCAGTTTTCTACAAAAATTGGGCTTTTAGATGAGCCTTTAAAGTTGATTTCCCAACAGTCTTCACTCTTCTCATAGTACCCACTTGAAGTTCATGATTGCAGCCGGTATATGCAGAACAATTGAAAGATGGTTTTCGTGTGAAAAATATCTTGTGACCTACAGATGTTGCTATTTCTGTGTCAAGACTTCCTAAGGTGATTACTAAGACCGTTGATGATATAGAAAGTCCCGGATTACTGACCACAGTTGTCGGACATGTTGGGGACCGAAATATTCATGCATTGGAAATCTTTCCACGAGGAAAGATTGCTGTTGCTAAACAAGTCATTAACAACATGGTTCAGAGAGCAATTAACAACGATGGTGCTGTTTTCGGAGGGCATGGTGTTGGCATTGGTAAAAAAGAATATCTTCAGAAGAAGCTATAAACGCCATGAGGAAATTGAAGTTTGCTTTGAAAAAAGCTTCTCTTCAATCCACATAAAATCATCAAGACCGACCCTAATGAGCACCGCAAAGACACATCTTAGAATGAACATAACATAAATATACTCATTATTGACTAAAAATACATATAATACAAAGTGAGGAAGCGATCAATTCATCGGCTTTCCTCGCTTTTAATCAAAATAGAATCCTCCAGCGATGAACCGAATCATGTACTCATCGACATCTCCGACCCCATCATCTTCATCTTCATCTTCATATACTTGTTCGGGCTCATGCCCTTCCACTGTTTCCTCTTTCAAAGCTATTTTCTGTGCCATCTCGGCAGATTTGGTCACATCACTTTCCATAGGAGTTCCGACGCTCGGACTTCTACCACTGTCCTTATTATCGTCCTCGAAGTCCCTAGTATCCAAGCTAACTTCCTTCATTGCAACTTCAGCTGCCGCTGCATCTTCAGTATCTTCAGCCTGTTCCAACGCCTTTGTCAAATCTTCTCGGCCAGCATTATCAAGAAGAACTTTATTACCTTTAGAATAATTTCCTTCAACACCCGATTTCGTCCCGTCTCCTTCCTCAGCGCCACTCTGTTCTCCTAGTAAATCTTTAACGGTAATCTTGTTGAAATAATCTGTGGTAAAGTCACCTTCCTGGATGACAACGTTATCCAATTGCCGTTTTTGGTTGGCCTTCTTGAGAATGTTCGACTCAATCGTATATTCCGAGACAAACCGGTAAATATGGACGTCTCGTGTTTGACCAATCCTGTGACACCTATCCTGACACTGCTTATCCATGGCTGGATTCCAATCGGAATCGTAAAATACAACTGTATCGGCACCGGTCAAGTTTATACCCAATCCACCAGAACGTGTACTCAAAATGAAACAGTTTACACGATTATCTCTGTTAAACCTTTCCGTCATCAACTGTCTGTCTTCAATCTTTGTGGCACCGTCTAGTCTCATGTATGTATAGCCATTGTAATTCAAAAATTTCTCCAGAATATCCAAGACCTTAGACATTTGTGTAAAAATAAGTACTCGGTGCCCGTTACTAATTAACTCTTGTAGTAAGATAGCAAGTTTTTGTAACTTACCGCAATCATACTGTAAAAGTGATTTGTCCGGAAAGGCAATGGATGATTTTATCTGCACTTGATGGAACGGATTACTGATCTGATCGATTTGAGCTGCATGCTGAATCTCTCTTTTCAACTCTGCTGGAGCGCACATATCAACCATATCTTCAGCAGTAACTTTTGGCGTAATGAACGTGAAATTCTCAATAATGGGAGACATCAGCTTGGAACGGAAATCTATAGTCTTCACCGCTCTTAGCTCTTCAAGCTGCTCTATATTTTGCTTAGAATATCTATCAACGGTAAGCAGTTTGATCAAGTTCGAGGATATTATCTGAGCCTTGTTGCAATTATTGCTATTCACATACATGGCATGCTTTGTATGTTCAAGAAGATCATTGTTCTGCTTGTAGATCAGCCATTTGTAATAATCTTCCAAGTTTGCCAAGCTAGGTTCACTTTTTTCGACCTCAAGTTTACTCTTCAGTTCTTTGACTCTTTGTGCAAAAATATTAGAGGCTGAAAGCCTCTTGACACCACTGAGCTCATGAGATGTTAACAGATAATTTTGAGAGGGAATTAGATTCAGGAAATTGAGATCAACTTTCTTAAAAGGATCAGACTTCATGTGCCTCTTGACAACCATCTTCTTCAAAAGGAAATCAACAGTGACAGACTTCTTAAGTGCAAAGCTCGTATTGATAGGACGGACTTCAAATAGATCGGGATGGTTACAAACTTTCCTCAATTGCATCAAACAGTTGATGATACTCAAAAAGTTTCCGCTTGCAAGAGTCTCCTTTGTTTGGGCCCGACTCATGAAATCATCGTAGAGAAGTCTCTGTCTTTTTGACAATCTGCAATAAACTATATGCTCATATTTTGCAGGCATCTGCTTTTCAACGTCCTGTTTTAACCGCCTAAGAAGATAAGGCCTCAATACTTGGTGAAGCTTATCCACCGTTTCTCTGGTTTCCTTATCGTTAACGAGACCACCACCTTGAATGATTTTATCAACAGGCCTTCCAAACCATTGCTGAAAATTCATTAAATCGGCAAATCCTTCGGGCATGGATTGGTTGGTCTTCGAAGAAGGCATCAAGAAATATAACAAGGACCACAACTCAACGATGTTATTCTGAAGCGGAGTACCAGTAAGTAACAACCGGTGTTCTGTGTTGAAATTTAGCAAAGATCTCCACCGCTGAGAACGGAAGTTCTTGATGTTGTGGGCCTCATCTAGTATCATGTATTGCCATTTTTTTCTGCGAAACACGGCGTGGTCTTGCACAACCAATTGGTATGAGGTGACGCACACATGAAAAGAATCTAGAGTATTCCAACCCTTCCTCTTCTCCTTACGCTGCTGTGGAGAGCCATAGTACGTCAGAACTTTAAAGCCTGGAGCAAATCTCTTGAATTCCATCTCCCAATTAAGCATCACGGAGGTCGGTACAACAATTAAATGTGGTCCCCATTCATTTTTCTCACATGCAAGATAGGCGATCAAAGCAATAGTCTGAATAGTTTTGCCTAAACCCATTTCGTCTGCAAGAATACCGTTGGTACCATTATTGTACAACGAAGCAAGCCAGTTAAGGCCTTGCTTTTGGTAAGGCCTTAGAGTACCACGTAATAGAGACGGAAGAGGAACATCTGGAATGGACGAGGACTCGTCTTTGCCAGAGCCATCCTTAGGAGACGAAGTAGGAGTGTCAGAGTCATGCTCACTGTAAACAGAATCATCATCGGAATCATCAATGTTTTTATCCAATAAAGACTCCAATCCATGATCCGTGGGTCCATTTAGACTCACATCTCCGCTTTCACTGTTGACCGCACTCTCTGCTTCACTGTCACCCAGTGAGCCACTATCATCAGTGGAATCGGAAAAGTCGTCATCGTCATCATCGCCGTTATCTTCATCCTCAAGAAGTGGATCTGGTGTCTCGTTCGCGAGTAATTGTTTCTCCCTTTCAGAAACTTCACTAGACGCCAATTCAGGATTTAAGTCGACGTGAGAAGCATTACCCCCATACAAATCCGCTAGCCCTGAGCCAGGTAAATTTTCACCGTCATCAGATTCTTCTGCATCCTCTTGGTCTGCTTCTACCAAAACTTTGTACTTTTGCCTCAACTGCTCAGCCGTCAATAGATTATCATCACTGTTTTCATTAATTTGTCCATCAGTCTGCTCACCCATAGTCAGATCATTATCATCAGTATCCCCTTCCTCGTTTGATGTGCTGGAACTAAAGTAATCGTCGTCATTTATGGAAGAGTCGGTTTCCGAAGCCTCATCATGTGCGCCTAGCACTCGAGGGCTGGTACTTCTTTTATTAGTCAGCTGGGCACCTAATACCTTGGTACTTTGATCAAGTATCTTCGATAGCTGTTTCTTTGATTGCTCAGCTCTCTCCCTTTCCTGCTCTCGTTCTTCTAAAATCTTGAAGGCCTTAACAGCGATAAGCCACCTCTTTTTGACCTCCCGTGCAGTATCGCGAGCTAATTTAAGCTTCTTTCTATGAAATTCACGCTGCCGTCTCTCCTTCTCTTGCGAGAGCCGCCTAAAATGATTTTCAATCATCTGAGCGATCTTGCGGCCTTTTTGTAACTTGACAGTTCTCATATGATGAACCACTTTAGAGAGCTTGATACCTTGAGCCACTATATGATCATAATGAGTCAATTCATTCTTCATTCTAAATGGAGATGGAGGAAGTTTGTAATGACTGATATTATGCTGAAAATTCCGTTTGATGATAGTAGGCTCTCGACTGCCACTTGGAACGTTTCTGAAAATGTTTTCATTGAAATCCAATTTCAACAGCTTCCTCCGTAATCCATCTTTAATCTTATCTACAAGATGTTCTTGTGATTTCAAATATTCATTGTACTCTGGAATCGAGAGATCTCTAGGTGGATCCTCTATTGTGGTCTTATAAGAATTGAGAAACTCATCCAAGCTTTTGAATTTAGGCCTGGTGATGAACATTGGGTGTGCGATTCTTTGCGGTTTAATGTGATAAGATAGAGAAATCTTTTTTGGCAGATGGTAGTTTTCAGGTAAAGGAGAAACGTGAACGACTGAATCATCTGACGACATTTCAAAACTGCTATCCTCTTCAGACTCATCATTATGATCTTCTTCTTCTTCTTCCACTTCTTTTTCCTCCTCTTCTTCCTCCTCTTCTTCTTCCTCCTCTTCATCCCTTTTTTCCTCCTCTTCCTCTTCCTCATCTTTCTTCACTTTCCCCTGAGACTTCGTTTCACGCTTCACCATTGCCTTCGGTTTATCTTCCTTAACCTGTTCTATAAGTTTGGTCCGCGTCTTTTTGGAACGCTCAAATAGCATATTATGTATTTCAAGACGGAGAGGATCGGAATGCTGCATAACTCTGGAGCTAACACGCCTCCCGCGCTGTTTCTCTTCTATTTCCGGCCATAATTGATACTCCTGTTCAATCCGCTGAAAGCTCTCGGAGGATCTAATTTCAGAAGCCTTTTGGGGATCAAAATAAACCAAGGAGGTGTAATTTCGAAGATGAAATAGCTCGTCTATAAGTTTCTCGTTCGATATAAGTAGATCGCATAACTTCTGTTTGCCAGACTCTTGATCCACCACTTTTCTCTGATGAGATAGAATTGTCGATTGAGAATAGTATGCAGGAAGCTTCAAAGAATCATTGACAGAGATGGTGATTGAATCAGAATCACCTTGATTCGTTGAACCCGTTATTTCTTCTATATAGTGTGATTGCGCTGAGCTGGTATTCTGGTCCTTTTTTGACCTTTTGGCCAGTCTATTAGCAGTATCAGTATCATTACTTTGATGTCTTTTCCCAGAATTTGCCAGTCGACCTGACTCCAGCTTTACACTATAAGGCATAGTATAGTGAATGATAGGATGAAAAAAGAAGGAAGAAGTATCTGGTGCTAAAATGTTATACAAGCATGAAATAAAATGGGGCGCGATCCAAGCGAGGAGCGCGCACGGCGTTTGAGGTAGACAGCCGTCACAGCAGGGGGGGGGTGAAAAGGTGGGCTTCTGCTTGTCAATTTGCCAAGATGGAAGATATCAAAAATCACAAGACAATCAAATAATGAATTATCTGGTACATTGATTTTACCGTCATCCTTCAGCCTTCTGCCTTCTCCCTTGTGTCTTCTGTCATTCTTCGAAATCCTGTAATCCCAGCGCTTGGTATTTCGCCACATATATTCTCTTGTGGCACAGCAACATAAAATTTTTTTCGCGCTTTCTGGTTGGAGAAGATAGAGAGAATAGGAATAATCAAAGGGCATACAAAAGAAGATAGAGAAAAATAATTACGACAGCATCTAACACAATTGATCCTTGGCAAGCGTAAGAATTGTTTGTTGAAAATGTTCAGACAAGTAACTAAGAGCATAGTGGCATGCAATAGAAGAGGCATAAAAGATGTTTGTTTGCAAAGCAAAAGATTTGTAAGTTCCAAGGAAGAATACGAACTTCCAAAGTTCCTCCCGGATGCGGAGAAAGAGTTTGGTGTCGAAGTGCCTAAGGACTACGTTCCTCCACAGTACAGAGACCCGTATAAGAAGTACGATGATCAACAAAACAGAGTCAATTTTGGTGAGAAGATCCATCCATTCCATGATTACATGGATATGTGGTCTCCAGATCACTTTCATCCAGTGAGGGACAGAACGGCCCTCAAGCAAATCAGCGTGTTTTTTGGATGTTTGGGTGCCTTTGCTGCTGTTATCTATCTAGGGGATCTATGGCCGGACAGACCGAGTATGCCAAGGGATTACCCTTACGATGGTTTATACAAGGATCTTGGGGGAAGGGACGGTGAGGAGAAGTTGTTCCAGGCCAGACCGGACAAGGGTTTCAAATGAAGCTGAACGTGGTGCTCAACTATTTATTTATTTATTCATTTGTTATTTATTATTCAAAGATATTACGAAATATACATGAAGTATATCGAGTCGATTCAATTGGCAGCTCTGCCATCGTCTTTTTCTTTGGTTGGGGCATCTTTCAATGCCTTGTCGATGTCGATCTTGTAGTTCTCTCCATCCTTTACTATTAATCCTTTATTCAGTAGATTTTCAAAGACATCTTGAGGAACCCAGCCACCTGTGGCGGCAAATGGAGTGGATGAAAGATCCTTCTGAAGATCCTCGAAATCCTCCTTGAACTTGTCCAGGTCTTCCTCAGTAAACTTGATTGGACAGTCTCCCTCTCCAACAACATGATCCTCAGAAAATGACTTCCAAAGCATCTCAAGATCCGCAAGAGATGCTTCAATGTTAAGGTAGTCCTTCGGGTTTTTATCTTTCAACGCACTGGTAAACGACTCCCTGATTTTCTTAACAGCAGGAGCCGCACTAATGGCAAGCTTGCTAGTATTCTCTGCCAACGACTTTTCCCAGTAAACTTGGTTTCTGGTACGCTTTTGCATATACTCATATTGATCTTTCAGGTCGGCATCCAGTTTTTCCAAGTCCGGAATCTCACTAAGGTGGAACACTTTAGGACCAGTGTATTCCACAAACTTCGGTGCAGGGTTTAAGATGAAAGGTGTCACAGTACTGTCTTCAAAATCGACAAAGTAGTTCCCGTTCTCTGAAGTAATTACGTTCATTGGATCCAAGTCGGGAATGAACAATCTTGGTTTGATCATCTCTTTGAAATTTGGAATACTGGAACTCTTCAAGTCAAACAACTTTTCGCCAGTAGCCAATAGCGCTTTATATACCCTGAGAGCTTCTTCTGCATGTCGATTATTCTGTTCCTTTCGAAGACTAGCAATGTTGACTTGGGCCAAGTCAGAAACCATCTTTAAAGGCTGATCAAGGGCCCACGGTCCAACAAACTTATCCACTTCCTTCTGATCTAAATTCGATCCTTTTTCATAGTATGGCTTCAAAGTGGTAGGGCCAAGAACAAACTTTTCTTGGCCATCAATGGCAGGTTTACCTTGAGGATAATCCTGTTTAAAATACAATGATCCATAACCTGTGAACACTGGTTTAGTAACAGCCTTGAAAAAATCAAATATAGGGGTGATTACCTTGTGCAATTCATTGCTAACCTTTTTATCTTCAACCTTACCTTCAACAAGGGGATACCAATCTTTCATAAGTAGATCTCCCTCAATATACTCCGATAGAATGAAAGGATAGTTGAGATAATTGTCGAACTGACCCGAATAGGCCAACACCTTTGGCACTTTCAAGCCTAACTGTTCTCTGAGAAACTCCGTAGTGGCTACTTCACTATTAACAGCTCTGCTTGTATAGTAGTCAGGGTAGAGCTTATAAGGTAATCTGAGAATCATGCTTTTACCATTGTTCAGGTTCACCAAGTAAACGTGGTGAAACATACCTTCGTGAATAGAAACAACCTGTTTGATATTCTCAAAAGATGAACCTGTCAATTCTTTCAAGTTCTTGGTAAGAACATTTACATTTCCATCCATCATCTTCAATTCTCCCTTTTTGTCTACATCTTTAGCATTAGCAACATCCTCTAGCACTCCTGTGAGAATATTCAAGCCAGAAATCGAGAACTTGGTAATCCTCTTCTGTTTCTCAGCAGCATCGTTATTCATCCACGTTCCCCAATGATATTCAAATAGTTTGTTTCTCTTCGGATCTGTGTCATCATTTAATCTGGTGAACACCTCGTCTGAAGAATCCTGCTTAGCTTTGTAGGAGGTAGTAGTTCTGAAGCCCCTAATAAGGCTGATTCGGCCAATTCCTAGCGCTCTTTTAGCAGTAAGTGCGATTCCGG
Organism: Brettanomyces nanus; assembly: GCF_011074865.1. Lineage (NCBI taxonomy): Eukaryota > Fungi > Ascomycota > Pichiomycetes > Pichiales > Pichiaceae > Brettanomyces > Brettanomyces nanus. The sequence goes on along the minus strand of NC_052374.1, from coordinate 964,791 downwards.
TACCTCTTGAAAGCATATTGAGATAAACTATAAATAATTAGATAAAGAAAGTTGTATCCGGTGGATCATCACGATGTCTTTTTGTATATTAGTTAGCTACCCCTCGGCCCCACAATTTCGAGGTTTCAAATTTCAAAACTTTTTTTTTCCAATCCATTGCCGCGTCTAAGATATAGGGCACAAAAAGGGACTGAAGGGGAACCAAAAGGGATCAGCCAATTCAAAGATATTCATACATTTTTAGATCTTCCCTTCTCTACCAATTCTCCATATGTCCTTACTACGTAGAACTCCATCTTCAAGGCTGCCGCTCTCAGTGAGTGAGGATTTGATCAATTCCTTCTTATTCATTGCCGTAAGCAGCGTGTCGTATTTGCGGGGTCTATTTGATGATTTGCATTTTGTCAAAACAAAGTACTCGTTCAGTAAGCGGTATGGCCGGGAAAAAAACTTGTCAGAGGCCCTTTCTGTACAACTTCTAAAGGAAGGTCTGTCTCTAGAGGCAGACACGATCATCTTGTGGCTGCGAAATTCTGTTGGCGAGGCAATTCATAGAGGATACTTGCAGGCCGTGTGCCTTACCATTATTCTCGATAACAAATCTACACAGAATGTGTTTGAATCCTACACATTTAGCGTCAATTATGAAAGACGTGATCATTATCTTACCATGGTTATCAATGATAATGAGCTAGTCGTCGATGATGAGAAAAATGCCATGATGAGCCTGTTGAAGCATCTCATCGCTGAGACACAATTATTACCCGCTCTTCCTCCCAAACGTTATCTTTTGATGAGACTCGTTTTAAACAAGGAGGCTCCCAAAGATTATGTCCCTGAACACTTCAAAACCATGAAGAATTCTTCTGATTCGCTCAAAAATCCTCAGTACTCGACTGATTGTGGTTCCGTTAAAACCATTCATCATGAGATCCGTTGCGAACTCTCTTCTAAAATTTGCACTAATGCCGCATCAACCTTGCCTAACAGAAATGAATCTGATTCTGATTCTGAACTGGACACAGACGTAGAAACGGAATTCCCATCAATTCCTTATCCCATGGCCCAAATGACAAGACATATCACTAATATAGGCTGTCCCAAATAAAACTCACTATATACCTACCTCTTTCTTCAATTTTTTATCGTTCAGATGCACAAACTGAACCAGGTCTTGCTTACTTATTACTCCTCTAAAGTTACTTGTACCCGCGTGGCAAACAAATATGTTACTTAGTTTCAACTTATCCATGGCCTGATATGCCGTCAAAAGGTTGAAATTGGGAGCGACAACAAATAGATCTGCCAACGGCGTCATCGTCTGGCCCAGAGAAAAATAGCCGTTGCTATTTCCGTCCTCGGCCTCATTACGAACAGATTCATTGGTGTCAGTTGTAGGTGTTAGATTAGTATGAATTCTATCCACTTCTTGGCCGATTTGAAACGAAGTAACATAACCAATGAGTTCAGGATCCGATGGAGACTTAAGAATTGGGTGTCCATACAGACTTGCAGGAACATCTTCAAGATCTTGCACAGTTATGCATCTGCTATCATATATAACTTCCAAATCATCGGCAGAAGTCATTAGCTGTGTTGCCGACATCATCGACATCTCTGATACTGTCATGGTATCCTCCAAATTTGATGGCAAGTAGCATTCATTTTCAGCAATGAGCCACAGCTCATAGATTGATTTTCCCAAAAACAAATCGTTCAAGACTTTGGCACAGAAGACTCCCATCATGATAGGGATGATATAATTGAGAGCACCGGTAAGCTCGAATACAATCACTACAGATGCAACACTCATCTTGGTGACAGCAGCAAAAAATGATGCCGATCCAACCACAGCATACGATGCAACAGAAATACAAGAGATTTTCTCGTTGTAACAGTGTAGAAAGACACTCAAATCGGAAAACCTGTACTGAATAAACTCGACAAGAACTCCAACAAACCTGCCTATCAATGCTCCCACCGTAAGGGCCGGAATTAATGCACCACCTGGAACGAAAATACCGTAAGTGTAAGCGGAGAGAAAGTAGCCCTGTACAATGAGGAAAAGAAGTACGAGCAACGTCTTTATAGGGAAGCCTTCGGTGTTATCTAAGGAGCATAGAGGGCTGTTGGGATCATCAGCACAATCTGTAAAAAGTAAATCCATCATTTCGGTTATACTACGATGAGAGGCATTGAAGCAGAAAGCTAAAACATTTGAGACGATAGCAACAACAACGACTTCGGTCAGACGAAGTCCTGAACTGCCTCCAATGTGTCTCTTTCTAAAGCGAGCGAATGTAGTGTTAAGCTTATTGAAAAGGATCCCAAGAGAGCCACATATCAAACCAAGAAAAATGTATACGAAGGCCTCGAAGTAAAGCCAATTGTTCTTAAAATCCACTTTGAAGGAGTCGTTGACTGAAACGTCCTTAAAGGGGTTGAGTTTCTGTAGAACAGTGACACCAATGGTGGTGCAAATAAATGAGTTCCACATCATCTTATCAACTGGGAAATATGACTGTATCTGTTCGAGTCCAAATAAAACCCCGCCAATAGGAGCATTGAATGCAGACGCTATACCTATAGAGAAACCAGAAGATAAGAACTCTCTTCTGATAGCCTCGTTCGTGAATCCGACGCCAAAGCGAGAAAAGACATCAAGACAGGTACTCAATAAAGCACATGCGATGTGAACCAATGGTCCTTCATAGCCTAGCCATAATCCACTGGCGATAACCATCAAAAGACTAATGATTTTGCTGAAAATTAGAGAAGAATTCAAGAATCGTGGAAGGAATAGACCAGAAACAATCATTTTCATCTCAGCAATTCCGCTTTTCGAAATATCAGAGTGTCTAGCAGCGATTTTAAAGGCACCAATAGCAAGGAGAGTAGTTGTGATCAAGACTACTGCGAAGTTGATAATGGTCTGAAGAAGTGTCTCACTGACAAACAACGGTCCCCAATTGGACCACTTAGTGTAACACTTAGATCTAACGCGATAGAATGAGTCAAGACAAATTCCAAATTTAATGTCATGAAATAGCATTCCTACATAATCGATTAGCAGAGTCACCATGGCCGTACCTATACTGGATATGATCAATGTGAGCCACCTCACACTGAGATTTTCAAATCTTTTGAACCTCGATGCACTTTGTGACCATATGCGCTTGGGAAAATTGAGTCTGGCATACTCATATTGCCAGTCTATGAACGTATTTTCTTCATATTTTGGAGATCCAGAAGGAGGGGTGATATCATCACTATCATTGAGGGTAGCACTAGAAATAGTAGTAGAATGTGAACTATAAGATATCACGGGAATGAGCGAAAACCGAGGATCGTCTTTAATCTGTCTAGCAGAAGTATATCTCGGTGACATATAGCAATGGTTTGTGAACTAAATAAAGAGATAGAAACAGTAAGGCTGAGATATAAATAAAATACTTGGAATACAAAACGTTCATCTTTACACCAGAAGAAGGCAAAGGGAAGAAAATGAAGTTAGATAGATAATCGATCGTTTCAATCGTTGATAAGAAGCATCTTAATGGCATCAGTCTCAGAAGCATTGCTGAAGACATCGTAAGCCTTTTCGATCTCATTTAGTTTGAAGCGATGAGTAATCAAAGACGAAGGATCCAATTCTCCGGATACAACTTTCCTGAGTAAATCTTTTGTAGAATGGCCGCAGACCAATCCGGTACTTATGTTGATATTCATGACCCATAACTTTTCCATAGCAAGTTTGCATGACTTAGAGTGAACACCGACATTGGCAATTCTACCGTTCATACCAACAATATCCTGGCACATCTCGAAAGTTGCCGGAATACCACAGCATTCGATGGCCACATCGACACCGGGTAGCTTACCCTGTTTCACAGGAAGCCCCATAACAAGTTTAACAACATCATCCTTGCTTGGATTAAAGGTGTAGTCGGCACCCAATTTTTTGGCAGTCTTCAATCTGGATTCGTTCAAGTCGATAGCAACAATATAATCTGGATTCAATGCCTTAGCACTGATCAAAGCAGCCAACCCAACAGGTCCCATACCGACAATGGCAACGGTACTTCCTTCTTTGACACCTCCATCCAGAACACCAAGTTCGTAGGAGGTTGGTAAAATGTCACTAAGCATTAATAAAGACTCCAACTTCACGTTATCCGGGCATTTGATTAAAGAATTGTCAGCAAGAGGAACTCTAACATAATCAGCTTGAGTTCCATCAATCTCACTACCCAAGATGCATCCACAGGTTCCCTCGTTCTGTGTACAATGAGCTTCGCAACCTTCTTTACAGTAAAAGCATTCACCACAAGGAGTGATGCAAGAGACGATGCACACATCACCGACTTTAAAGTTCTTTACTTCAGAACCTATTTGCTCCACCTTGATGATACCCTCATGACCCAAGATAAATCCTCGGCCAGCCTTTTTCTCGGCCAACTTGTTGAACTCTGGGAAAGCACCTGAAAGGATATGAAGATCCGATCCGCAAATAGTTGTTACAACGGTCTTTCCGATCACATCTGTAGGCTGAAGTAATTTTGGTTTCTCCACATCCTGGTACTTGATAACTCCTGGTCTGACATATGTTAAAGCTTTCATCATAGTGAATTGATAGTTTAGATAATAAAATATTCGATACTCCAGACAATAAAGCTACAAAATTAAGGATTCACACCTTATATTTATACGACAGCATGATTATCTCCTTAGCCCTGTCCCATGTGGAATCAGGCAGGCATCACTGGATGAAGGCAATCGGCAAAAAATTAGAGCTTCCCGGAAACTATCGAACCCGATAAATAACTCCGGTTAATTTACGGCCTCCGGTAGCTGACGATCAGGTGACGTACAGGATTATATATATATATTTTTTGGTTCCGTGATATTCAGTTTCCCAATTCTCCTGACCGACCACATGCTGCTAATTACTTCGTACAGGATTATATATATATATTTTTTGGTTCCGTGATATTCAGTTTCCCAATTCTCCTGACCGACCACATGCTGCTAATTACTTATTGTCGAGGATCAAGTAAGCAGTAAGTCTCGTCTGAATTCGGAAGAGGAAATACCAAACACAAGATATGCCGAATGCGGATTGATCCTTGCACTGCCACAAACCTTTTTGGGAAAATTTGAGTGGGACACGAATGTAAATAAAGGATATTTATCAACATTGGGCCTTGGACACGCATTGTTGATCTGACATACTTCAACAATTTTGTTTTGTGTTTTATTCTCTTTTTTTTACCATAGTTCACCAAGATGCTAAGAAATATCAAGTCTCTTCCCTCATTGAGGGTCTTTGCGGAGCTGCAATCGAATGCTGTCCTTAAAGCTGTCGATCGACCTCCTGCAGCCAGGACGTTTGCTACCCTGACAATGGCATCTACTACAGCTCGAGCTAAACCAACAAATAGCATGAACTGCAGTTCAAGGTTTAGCAAATTTTTTCACAGAACAGTACATTCTACCAGTAAAAAGGAGACTATATTGTTTGATCTGAATAACGGCTCAAAGAGTAAGTATGGTTCGATGAACTGTCAGGGTCTCAAGATGGAACTACGTCGGCGTGGATTGAAGGTTTCAGGAAAGAAACTTGAGTTGATTCAAAGATTATGTCAGGCTGATGAGACAAGAATGTCTCAAGGTTCCAATGCAAACACTTCTAGCAGGGCTTTCTCTACTACTAAGGTCTCGAATGGAAGACTGCCCATGAAAGAGAGCAAAGCCAAAAGACAGAGGACTAAGAAGGCGAAAAGCATTCAACAAGTCGCACAGTTTGAGATCAGGAAGGTTTCTACGCTTCATAAAGTTCCGGAAAAGCAGGCTATAGCTTCTCTTACGAGGAGTCTTAGCTCTTCTTCGCCTGTCGAGGCTAAAGATGATACTTCAAACATTGATTATTTCAGACCTGCAAAAAAGGAGGCACCACCAGTGGAGCATTTGAAGGTTCCGAAAGTAGAGAAGCCCGAAGAAGAGATTTACACCAAATCGGGTACTCAGAGTTTCAAGGCACCCCAGAAACCCAAGGAACCCAAGGAATCCAAGGGATCCAAAGAACCCAAAGAACCTGGAGTAGAGCCTAACGGATCCTCCGACACCAGAGCCGCTACTTTCTGGGGAGTTTCTGGTCTTTTAACACTAATTTGGTGGTCTGGAAGAAAAAGAGATGGTAGACAGTAAATATAACCACTGCTTCTGAGCAACTGAGGTACTCCAGTACTCTCGTTGGAGATATGGCAGATGGTTTCTACTCGTTCTATTTCTCACTTAATCTATATTCATGGACTTTTATCGAATACATCTAACAACGTCTGGCTTCTTTTTTCTTTTTCTTCTCTTCCCTTCAGTACAAGTAGATACTATCGACACATCCATAGCCTGCAGCCACGCCACCCTCGTTGCTGCTGCTGATCTTCGACCTTAAAAGGTACCCTTGATAAGCAGCATTGATCATCTCTCCAGAGTATTCGTTGAATAAAAATGAACTGTATATACCCAACTCGGAAACAATTCCATCCTTGGCCAACTGACCGTCTCTAAGCAGAATGTTTTTTTGAACTGGAGGATGAATCAACTCCATTAAGATATATCCGGACCATTCTTCCTCCGGAATTGACCTTAAAAACCCTGGAATGTCTTCTTTATAGATATTGTTTCCTCCTCCCTCTCTCTGAGGTTTAAGAACAAAGTTTTCTGGACATTCAAATGCCAATTTCTTGGCAGCAGCGGCTCTCGCTGAGTCATCTAAAGGATAAATCTTGCAGAAAGTAGAGTGAAGTTCTGATTTATCTTGCTTATCATAAAATTTAGCTAAAATTGACTCATCAGTCAATAGTTGCTGAATCTTTTTGGCCCCACTGAGTTGAGCCAATAATGATGGACACTTTATAGCTAGGGTTGTTTCCAAGAGAACCCTGCAATCCCAAGCCTCCTTGACCTCAAAATCATGGGGGCTGTAACCACTTCTATAGTATACCACTGACACTTCCCTGCCCTCGTAGTACAATCTATGCGATATTTCATCTACAACTACTTCAGATGTAACTCTAGCCAAATCGATCCTTTTGGAAACAATCCCAAAATCATCAAAAAGAGTGTACTCGATGGCCCTTTGATCGAAAGCGTTCCTCTCATTTGGCTGGATGACAAATAGCACTATAGTCTTAGTATAACCGTCCGTATGATGAGCCTCGTAGCATGAAACCCCATCTCTCAAACCTCTAGCCAAACCCAGAGAAGAATCGCTTACCGGCAAATCAGAATCATCATAATATGCATCTCCATTGGAGGTGTAGAGACCATTATCGTTGCAGAATTTGTGTAATTGGCCCACACATCTAGAAAGACCTGCAAAAGACACACTCACAGTGTTAAACTCAACTTGCTTGATCTGCTGTGTGGTTGTATCATACATGTAGTCAGATCTAGCAATACCCAATGATATAGGCTGTACAATTCCCTTCTTTTGTGCTTTCAAATAAGATTGATACAACATACCAGTGAAGCTGGAGTCGACTGGAGCAAGTGCCTCTATGACATTTATGAGCCAATCATGCTGAGATACAACATTGGCATAAAGTTCACTATACGCGGTAGCAAGGCTTTTAGCCTTTTCGAACTGCGATCTGGGAAATGGAGTAGGGAAAAGTGTTAATGGAGCCAAGTTGACCTGGTACTCCTGATAAGAAATAGGATACATGATAAGACCTTTCGAGAGACCGTATTGAGTCAAGTTATGAATAAGCTTGGATTCATCTTCATCGTGGAGTTGAGGAAATTGAAGCGGCATCGTTGAAGAATGGAGTGGCCTCAATAAGAACTGGAGGTGTGGTGGTATATTTTCTCCCTACTCTTTGTACGGAGAGCCCCCCATGTTACTCAGTCGCGGGGTACTTTTTCTTTCGCTGAATAATCAATTCAGTCGCGTCGCTCGTCCTTATGCCTGATTCAGGAAAATTTTTACTCACTATAAGCATGGAACCATCTATCAGGTCCCTTGTTCATAAGCCTATAGTCCATCGTTTGTTCTATCGGCCTCGCTTGTTTTCGACTTTGTTTTGGTGCTCTTCCTGCTCAATTTTGCATTGAGACACTTGAATTGATCTTCTTCTTTTCAACATGTCGTTCCATTTCTCTCAAGTCCTAGGTTCCGAGAACAATAACAACAACAATGACGACAACAATGACAATAACAGCATCAACAACGGCAATATCTCGACTTCTGGCAATGCCAATTCTCAGAGTATCAAAATCGTTGCCTCAAACCTCCAGAAAAGCCGTGCTGAAAAGAGAACAAGAGGCAATGGACGGCAAGGTTTCATAGGTTCATTTTTTTCTTCGAGACCTGCCAATACATCTTCACAGCTCATGAAAACACATCAGTCCGATGGAATTGATACTGGCAAATTAACCACTCCTCCATTGTCATCTTCATCGCCTCTAGCATTGGCCTCTGGCTGTGTCACTAATGCAATTACAAAGGACAACAGCATGCCACCATTGTATGAGGCTTTGTCAAAGTACGCGGTTGATAATTATAACTATAAGCCATCCAACGAATCCCTCACTCCTTTTTCAAGGTTCGAAAAATCAAATATCTTTAACATTCCTGACCGGATCTTCCAAAAATATAAAAGCCTGGACTGCATAACGAACATAGGTATTTTCACGGAGTTGCAGAAGTCTTGGTTGACCGTGGACGATAAATTGATCATTTGGAACTACAAGGCAGGATCGTCGGAGCAGGAGTTTTTCACGATAGATGACTTCAAAAGCACAATATTGACCGTTGCATTGGTTAAGCCAAAGCCCAAAGTGTTCGTCGACTCTGTGAACTACTTACTTTTGGTCTCTACATCGGTTAATATCCATATTCTTGCCGTTCAAAATACCAAAGATCACTTGGATGTCTCAGACACAAAGATGTCTGTGTCTACTCAGGGTCTATTGGTGAATAAATTCGTCACTTATGATGCTACGAGAGAGATCTTCTTTACGGGCGCTGGTGATAGTGAAGGCATATGGAGATTAAACTATTCTAACGATGATGAATGGTTCAGCAGAAACTGTTCAAAAGAATGTCTTACAAAATCTAGTCTATCCTCAGTGCTACCTGGGGTTCTGCGGACATTTTCGGGATTTGGTCTCATTGGTGGATCCTCGGGTAAGAACAGCAGAATGGAGACCATAATAGAACTCAAAATCGATCAGTCGAGAGGCATCTTGTATACTCTTTCATCAAAATCGATTGTTCAGGCATTCAGATTGAAGTCTGATAAGGGTAAAACGAGCTTGGGTTCTCGGCTTACAAAAAGATCTTTTGATTTATTGAAAGAACTGTCAACTACTACAATCAATATGCAAACTCCTCTATTGGCGAGGAACAAGATGAAGATGATCAATATATTTCCAATTTCTAAGCAAGAAAATAACAATTTTTTCTTAGTTGTCGTTACTGATACTGGGTGCCGAATCTTCCTTAATGGAAGTACTCTTTATGGGGATAGGTTAACCCTTACTGCTAGTCAGGTCAAATTTCCTCCTCCGGACTCCAGGTTTTACGACAATTTAGAAAAGAAGAAGGAACAGCAGCTGATTCAACAACAGAATTTCATTAATAATAATGGCTTCGTACCTTCTGCCAGCAAGTCGTCGATTACTAAGAACCCTATGGGCTCTTTGGTAACTGTGCGGGATTTGAAGCAAGCACAGGAATCTTCACAACTTCTTACAGGACTTACGAACACAATGATGATCGCTCCCGGTATTTTTATTGGCTTCACAAAGGACAAGAAGGTATTTTCTTGTGTTCCGGATTACGGCATTCTCAAGAATTCCTCCCAGTATATTGAGGATTTTGAGTTTGTTGACGGATTTGATAAGTTGCATTCCATTGTTCAGTTGACTCCAAGTTTCAACGCTACGAATACTCCGTCGGGGTATTGTAACGAGTTCGCGTCACAGTACTCCAGTACGCCTTTGAAGTTTGCCGTGTTGACAAGCACGGGAATTCATGTGTATAGATACAGAACACCCGATTTGATCTTGGAGGATTCTTTAGACGACAAGACTTTCCAGGAGTTTTCAAAGAAGTACGGTTCTAACGAAGCCTGCTCTTCTGCCTTATATTTAGCATGCAAGTATGGAAAGTCTGAGAACTTCCGGAACTTGGCCACGAAATATTTCATCTCTGGAGGTGAAAATGCCAGACTCAATAAGATGGTACAGCCAACTCTTGACGATGTCGAATTGAGCGATAGATTCTACGCATTGGTTATTTTAGTTTCTCGATTAGTGAGAAACTTTTGGGACAAAGAAGTCTTTCAGTTGAAGCCGGAGGTGAAATTCACTAGAAGTGGTTACATAGACATCAATTCAGTGAAGAAGATGAATAATAGTAAGATCATATTGAAAGGATTGAGTATAACGAAGTCGCAGTTGGAGTACTTTTTATGCTCTATTCTAATATTGGTCAAATACTTTAAAGAAAATGGGAAATTGATTCCCGGATTGTTGAATGGATTTAGCCAGCAGATGGATTCAACCTCTTGGAAGGAAAAGGAATCTGAAGTGTGTCTTCAGGCTGAACAGATTGGGTTCAGTGCTATGATGAACTTTTTGAATACTGTAAAGGAGGGACTTTCGTTTTTAACTATACTACTGGATGAGGATCCCAAATCAAAGAATTTCGAGGCAACCATGAACTATCTTTCTGTACAATCACAGGCGGATTTGAGTTGCTTAACCTTCAACGAATTCTTTACTTGTTCCAACACATATGTTTCCAAATTGAACAAGGAAATCCTATCGGCTGTCATTAATAAGAGTATTGCATCTGGAAATTCTGTCGAGCTTGTTGCCAACACGTTGCAAGAAAAGTGTGGTTCTTTCTGCTCTACCGGAGACGTGCTAATATTCAAGGCTATTGAAAGTTTAAAGAAGTCCAAGGATTATGCCAACTACAACGACCAGGAAATGAAGATGAACTATTTGCGTGCGGCTGTAAAGTTATTGAAGAAGACCAGTAATTCGTTAACGGAGGAAACTATCACTGACTGTGTCAATATCATGCTTCAGTTGGAGTATTATGATGGCGCGGTAGAATTTTTATTGGACGTGGCGAACAATCCAGAACAGGCCAAGCTTGCTATTCAATATGAGAACGAGATGCAGACTCAGATGGTAAGAGATCCGAAGAAGAAGAAGATGTACGAGCGCCGTCTGAATTTGTATCAGCTTGTCTTTCAGATTTTGGCAGATATAGATAAAAGGACCATCATGAGTTTAGAAAAGGCCAGTGCGGGTAACATTTCTGCAACTACACACACTGTCAATGGTACCGCTGACATATCGGGGCATGTGTTTGTTGATAAAAATGGTAAGTTGATCACGCAGTATTCTCAGATGCGAACTCGCTGCTATAATATTTGCTTGAACTATAAAGATAGGATGTTCCACTACGAGTTCTACAAGTGGTTTATCAGCAACGGTGTCGGTGAAAAATTGTTGGATATTGATACTCCTTACATTTTGGATTTCTTGAAGGACTACGCTTCGAAAGACTTGGAAATGGCCAAATTGCTTTGGGTTTATTATTCAAGAAGAGACCATTATTATGAAGCGGCTGAAGTGTTGTACGATTTGGCGGTTTCCAGCTTTCCTGTTAATCTTTCCTCCAGAATTGAGTTTTTGTCACGTGCCAACGGATTTTGTCATTGCATTCCACCTCAGTCATTACGTCAGGAGGTGCTTATTCTTTCTTCTGAAATCTCAGATCTTATGGCAGTTTCGAACTTGCAGGATGAGCTTCTCCTAACAGTTCTTCAGGATACAAGAGTAAACAGTGCCGCTAGACAGAATGCTACCCTAGCTTTGGATAGAGGAATTCACACCATCAGTGATTTGTACAACGACTTTATTGATCCACTTGGTTACTACGAATTGGGACTAATAACTTTCAAGATATCTGATTACAGGAATTCCGAGGACATTCTCACCAAATGGGAGTCGCTCTTTGGCAAATGGTATGTTGAGTATAAAAACAAACCCAACCCTGCCAGTGAGCCTTTCTTTCTGGAATTGACGAACAAGTTTGTTCTCATTGCTGCTCGACTCAATGACACCGACGTACTTTTCCCTATCCTGGACCTCTTTCAACTGCTTGCCAAATATATTTACAGTGAGGATTTTTCCGGTAACGTGCGGGCTCCAACAGGTGTTATTGTGGATGTTTTCATCAAGTCAGAGGTGAAGTATGGTAAGTTGTACTACAGTTTGAGAAGTATCATTGAATCGACTACTTTTGAGGTGTTCGAAGGCTACACAAAAATACTTAACGACGAGATGAGCTACTTAATTCATAGTTGGTACAAGAACGATAAGAAACTTAGAGAGATTATCTCTGATGATTCTGTGAAGAATCTTCAAACGTACTCTGTGGAGAAGGACCCGATTTACGAGTATATCAGGACTACTGGTAATCCATTGTAAGATGAAGGGTATATATTAATATTAGTCTATAATAATGAGATCTGGATTTCCATCCTTCTTTTCGTCATCGTCTTCTTCGTCTAGTTCAACTACGTTGAGTTCCTCGTCCCGAGGTACCACCTGGTTTATATCGTCCTGATTCATTTGAGACGGACATGTCTTGTTATCTTTTACTCGTCTCTCTGTAGCCTCTAGTATAAGTTGCCTGATGGGCTTTGAACTATTTTTAGTTGTCCTTAATGTGCCAAGTTTTGTCACTTTAGACACATATTTGGGCTTTCCGAGTTTTTTGAGACGGGCCTCTCTAACAGTGGAAGAGCTTCCTAAAAGTGAAGCACGACCCAATCTATTATTTTCCATCAAGTAACCTGTAGCTTGATAGGAGCCTTTGGCTTGAATCTCATAGTATTTATTCTTCAATTTGTCTAAAATCTCATAGAATTTATCGTTGTGGGGCCCACATTGATTGTGGGCCAACTCGTGAAGCATGGTACCTACCAACTCGTTCATAGGGAGAAACCAATTTTTGTTATGAGGAGGCCTAAGTCTTATGCAAATTTTGGATCCGGAATTAACATTAAGACCAAGTAGTTGGCCATTTTTAGGGAACATCTCGCAGAGCACACCCACTTTGAACCCGAAACAACTCATTATAGGGGCAGCCATTCGTGCAAGATCATGGAGCAAATCGAGGGCCTGATCTCTAGCGGGCATCCGAGTTAATGATGCGATCCGACCAATGAGTGGAGTTGGTGAAGGCTTGTTTGGGCGCTTAGGTGGCTTTCTACCGGGAAACCGACCTTTTCCTTTGACTACCATGAGGAAGGGGAAGAGATGAAGGTATATTCATTGATAATAGATTTTTCACTGTCGCGTTACTTAGTGTGGGTCAATTTTTCCTCAAACAAGTAAGTCCTTGATTTGAGTCTACGACCGACTGGCTCATCTAGTTCTACTATATTACATACATCTTTTATTGATCACGCACAGCATGAATCACAAGCCCCTATTAAATTGGACTGCAGAGATGACTTTTCCGTTTTTATCCTTGAGATTGTGGAACTTATCCTCTAGCCTATCTGGATTAACAATTCTTCTTTGAGGGAATATGGCCAAGGCAAATGGAAGAACGGCAAACGAAGTAACGGCAATTAATCCGATATTTGTAACAGTCTGGATTCCAAGGCCTCTTCCTCTTAATAATCCTTTTTGTAATCTGAGCAAGATCAAGGGAGGAATCACCATAATCGGAGTAGCATTGATTACTCTGGAGGCAGCAGTCTCACCAACGGCCTGGAAAGCAGCCTTTTTTGATGAGCCTATATCATTACCGTCATTATCAAACACTGAAATACCTTGCCTGATTTCTTCTCCTCTCATTAGAAAGACATTAACTATGCCAGCAGCCACCACTGCAGCGAAAGGCACCAATCTGCCGAGAATCAATCTTGTGTGTACATCAACATTCTTCAACTTTGGAATGACTGAATTTAAGCCAAGAGCCACACCGCACGACGAGCCAACGGCCAAAAAGTAACTGGACACAAGCTGCTTGGTTGTTAGGGGATGTGACTTGTTGCCGTTTGCAGTGTTGATGGCAACGTTCAAGGATTGGTTGGCTATTTGCCAAAAGACAGTACCGACACTGCCTAATCCCGGCGTTAGCATACCCGCTGTGACTACCAAATTGGAAAGAACACAGCAAGACATTCTGAAAGGGAAGAAAACGGTTTCGCCTGTATCTGGATGGACAGAAGAGTCCAATATCTTCTTGGCACGCCATAATTCCGAGGTCATCCGAGGAATCACACCATTTTTGTAGTCCCAAATGAGTTGCCTGGACTTCTGGATGTCTGTTTTACTTGATAGAAGCAGGGTAGGATCTGAGATCTCCGCGCAATGTTTCACTCTACCAGTATACGTGGATAGGTCATATCTTGATTCTGGTAAAACCACTGGGCCAGGAACTGATGATGCCATGGTTAAGCAAAAGAAGCAGAGTAAGAGAGCCTAGGAAAGATACTTTGTTCGCTCCTCATCGTATCAGTCATCCTCTTGAGATTGAGGCAATAGATCGGATGACACAGCCTGAAAACCAAAAATTTTTTCACCTCGATATTTTCCGAGGGAGTTAAGATAAAGCTAACAAACCGTTATTAACCGCGATGGTCGATTACCGAAAAGGTATACTATATGTGGCAAGTGAGATGGTGCGCCACAGGCATGCTTTGTTGTGTTTACATTTATCCTAAAGTAGTTATGTAATAGCGGTTAGAATTAAGGTAGGGAGAGGAAACCGGGGCCGATCAGAAAGGGTCTTGTAAAGGTCTTTCAGGTACAAGAAAGACGTAGAAAAAGAGGTTCTTCATTTGTTGCCCAGAATCTCATACGCATCAACCACACACTTTGGTTATGCCTCACGAAATTGATCTGAATGGAAATCCCAGAAATCCTTGGCATAATATCATAGAGGAACTTGGAGATCCTGAAGAACAGGCCAATCAACGAAATCGTCAGCACCTTCAACCTCCTCGTCCATATATTGGCGACAATACATATATTGCAGCCGATCAGCGAGGCCATGAATTAATAGGGTTCCCCGAAGAGGTATCACAGAAAGCTACTCAAGCTGCCAATCATGTCACTTTTCGAATGCCCACTAAGATTTACTCGCCTGAAAGATACAGTGTATCATCTCGAAATAGCAACAGCATTTCGCCAACAAGAAAATATGACTCACAATATTCACCTTCACCTACAAGGCCACTATTAAGGTCCGATGTACTCGGCAGTGGATTCAAGCCGGCAGGAATATCGCAGGGAAGAACCCGAATTCCTGATATACCCGATATGGATGGTGATACAGCTACAGAGACAACTTGTTCTTCAAGCACAAAAATTCCAGAACCTCGACAAGCCAATGAACCATCAGCTGGCCACATCGCCAGCCCGCAGAACTCGGATCCTTTCTGTGGCTATGACTTTGACGATGGTAACAGTGAAAAGAATGGCGATGACGATGAAGTGCGCAGACATGGAACTAGTGATCATTCATGGCAGAAAGAAGGACCTGAAGAGTTTGTACCCTTCCCAGACCTTGAAAACTCCTACTATCCAATCAATCCACCACAGGATTTCTACGACCCGTTTTCATTTGAAAGTTACTATAACGACGATGGTTCGGCTATGGAGTCTTCATCGGATGACCCCACAGTTAAAGAGAAGGGGGAAGACGATGATGATATGGACCAATTCATGGATTTATACGAAAATGGGGAAGGGCAGTCAGATCTAGCCGCCAGGCAGGTTCGTATGGTGAACGGTAACTTAGTGTTGGATTGTCCAGTCTCTGATGTGCTTCTAAACAAGTATAAAGTTCCGCTTACTGAAAGAGATAGAGAGTTTCTCTTCATGAGATTCCAGGCCTGCACTGCAGATCCCAACGAATTCTTGGAAAAGAACTTCAGTCTTAGACAGAGATTCTACACGCAGCCAAGAGGGACAGAAATGCTGGTTGTGATCACCATGTACAACGAATCTGAAATACTACTTGCCAGGACATTAAAGGCTGTATTCAAAAACATTCGATACCTTTATTCTTTAAAGCACAGTTCAACTTGGGGCAGAGACGCATGGCAAAAAATTGTTGTATGCGTAGTGAGTGATGGAAGAAGGAAGATCAATCTCAAATCCAAGGCTCTTTTGGCAGCCATGGGGGTGTACCAGGAAGGATTTGCTAAGAATAAGATTAACGAAGATAAAGTTGTCAGCCATATTTACGAGTATACCACCATGGTTGGCATTTCAAAAATATATCGTGATCATGTGACCCTTACAACTGAAAACCAGGTTCCTGTTCAGATGATATTCTGTTTGAAGGAGAAAAACCAGCAGAAGATCAATTCTCATGCCTGGGCCTTCCAGGCTTTTGCCAAAATCTTGCAGCCAAACATTGTCACATTAGTTGATGTTGGTACCGAGCCTCAAACTAAGTCGTTGTATAGACTCTGGAAGTCTTTCAAAGATCCTCGTGTGGCTGGTGCCTGTGGAGAAATCAAGGCAAGTTTGGGAGCCCATGATAAGCTCCTTTTAAATCCGTTGGTTGCTGCCCAGAATTTTGAGTATAAAACCTCTAATATTCTTGATAAGCCTATGGAGTCTGTTTTTGGCTTTGTCACAGTCTTGCCTGGTGCATTCAGTGCATATAGATACCAAGCATTGTTAGGAGCACCTCTAGATAAATATTTTAAAGGCCAAGATTTGAAAAAGAGCAACGATGACGGTATTTTCAACGCTAACATGTATCTTGCCGAAGACAGAATTCTCTGCTTTGAATTGGTGGCCAAAAAAAACTGTTCCTGGATTCTAAAGTACGTCAATTCTGCAAGTGCCTATACTGATGTTCCGGAGCATCTTCACGAGCTAATCAGCCAAAGAAGAAGATGGTTGAATGGTTCATTTTTCTCGGCTATCTATTCATTGTGCCATTTCTATCGAACCTGGCATACCTCGCATTCCCTTGGGCGCAAAATATTGCTTCATATCGAGTTCAGTTACCAGCTTCTTAACTTACTTGTTTCCTGGTTCTCATTAGGTTCATACTACCTTGTCTTCAGAACATTGACTGTGTATCTCGGTGATTCGGACTCGAACTTTGCACCGGGAAATGTACTTTCCGTCATATTCTTGTGGATCTACTTGGCATCTTTGGCTACAACATTTGTTCTAGCCCTTGGCAACAAGCCCAAAGGTACCAAGAAGTTCTACTTAGCCATTGTGTGGTTCTTCGCAATTCTCATGATCTACATGATCTTTGCTGCCATTTATATGGGCATTCAGGCTATTCAGGATATCCTCCAAGAACATTCATCCGACTTCAAAATCAAGTATCTATTTACAGAGACTCGATTTAGAGACTTGATCGTGGCCACTTCTTCCACGTATCTCCTCTATTTGGTAGGTTTCACAATGTACTTGCAACCATGGCATATGTTCAACAGTTTTATCCAATATCTGTTATTAAGTCCGTCATATACCAATGTGTTTAATGTGTATGCTTTCTGTAACATGCACGATATATCCTGGGGTACAAGAGGAGAAGACAATGCAAACGATCTCGGTGTCGCTAAAACCACCAAAAATGCAACGGATGGGGAGTTGGAAATTGTGATTCCAACCACCAAGCATCAGATCGATATGGCGTATAGAAAGATAGTGGAGGAGCTTACCACGAGAGATGAAAGTCCTGCTGAGGAGACACTGAGTATGGATGAAAAAACATCCTTTTACTATGCCAATATGAGATCTATTACTCTTCTAGTCTGGTTGTTCACAAACTTTGTTCTTGTTGCTGTTGTTACTGATACAGGAGGGTTATCGCAACTTTCCAGTGACAGCAGCGACGACGATCCGTTGCCAATGAATAAAACGTTCATCTTCCTTACGGTGATTCTATGGATAGTGGCATTTATGGCTCTTTTCAGGTTCGTCGGATCCTCGACATATCTTATTCTCAAGCTTGTAGACAGGTTCAGGTTACGCAAATTCAGAAAGAGTTACAGTATCCGAGGAGCACAATACGATGTATAATGGAATAGGTTTGTATGGCAATTAGTCCTAATTAGGCTGACCAAGTAGTCGCGCACCGAAATTTTTCAAATTTGCTTTCTCATCGATTTTACCCTTTACCACCACATAGCTCTTGAAGGACTCAACGGGAAAGCCAGGATGGAAAACCCCTTTTTGCCAGGAAAGAAGAAACGTACGGATGAGATGACTCAGGAGGAGCGGGCGGAGTATGGGGCTCATCAGATTATGGAGTTTGTGGCCTCTTGTCCCGGCAAAACTGTTCTTTCTGGAGCATCGGGATTTGCACTCGGTGGGTTCTTTGGTTTGTTTATGGTTTCCATGCAGTACGACCAACCATTAACAGGATCGGTCACACATATTTCAGAACTTCCTTTGAAACAACAGATGAGACTTCAGATGGCGGATATGGGAAAGCAGACGTGGAGAAGTGCTAAGAACTTTGGCTATATCGGTATGCTTTATTCAGCTGTAGAATGTGTATTGCAGTCATTCAGAGCCAAGGAAGACTTATTTAACGGTGCTGCAGCTGGATGTATAACTGGAGCTGGTTTGGCTATCAAAAGTGGTCCTACCGCTGCGTTGACCGGATGTGCAGGATTCGCTGCCTTTTCTCTTGCCATTGATACCTACATGCGAAGTGAAAATGGTGCTCCCCCGCCTACAGACTACGACTAGTTTCGATGAACTACCAAACAGATACTGACGTGTCTCTCATGTATATTAGTTCTTTCATTGGGTACACATATAAATATTACTACTGCTTATGTCATCAGTTAAACTGTCAATCCGGCTCTACTTCTCCCTTCTCTTTCCAAAGGAGGAACCTCCTTATCACTGATATCTTCTTTAGGTATCATACCCATTAATCCCTTGCTTTCAGCAAACTCTCTGGATCTGATGAAAGTTGGGTTCTCCTGATAGAACTCGTCGATTATCGGATGCAGCATAACAATCTGCTTCCTAATTGTTAGAGTGGAATTTGTTGGCATTGAGATCCAATCTCCTCTCTCGAAAGTAAGAGGCTCTGATGCCACCATAATGATGTCCTGAGATCTGTTGAGTCTTTCCATTTTGAATTGTCCTTGTGCTACTTCTATGAATTTGGAGCCCGTAGAAAAGTAAAGCGAAGCAGCTTCGTCTGTTTTTGACGTCACATACCGAGAAACCACGATAGATTCACCGTCCGTCACGGCAAAGTTCATTAGAGATGGATCGGTGTCTTCCAAATGCAAATCTGTCACCCAATCCTTAATATATTGAATAGTTTTCACTAATGCGAGTCTCATTATCTCAGCAGGAATCGCCCTGTCAAGTTTTGGATCATATCCCATCTTATATAGAGTGTCTAAAAACAAAGAAAAACTGCATTCGGAGTCTGTAGCTCCTTGGATAGTGAGGAAGAATTCATCTTCGATATGGCTCATGAGTCTTCTTTTGATTTTTCTGAAATTGCAAATTCCCCCATTGTGCATGAACATCAAGTTATGATAGGTGAATGGATGACAGTTTGTCTCGCTGAGAACACCATAGGTGGACGATCTTACATGAGCAAAAATCATACGCGATCGTGTCTTTTCAGCCAATCTCTGCAAATTCAAGTTGTTCCAGGCTGGAGTAATGGCCTTGTAGACACAAGGTCCGGACACCTTGCCTGAATTCATCTCATTTTCTTCGTCTTCCAAAGTGTAGTAGCCCACACCAAAGCCATCACCATTGATCGGCTGGTGGTCGATTCTCAAACGGGAATCAAAGGACTGATTGATGATAGAATGTGCGGGCTTGGTAAGGAGATTAGATAAGAGCATGGGCTCTCTCCCCTTGTATATAAGGAAACGACACATGTTGAAGGAGGAAAAGCAGCAGTTCATCAGAAGACAAATGTCAAGCTTCGTACTTCTGCGCGCTCTGTACCTTTTTCTTTTTCCCGCCACCGTTCTGCCGGTGGAGATAAATCTCCGGTAGCGTGCGGCTCTATGAGGCTCCATGGGGCCTCCACTTCATGGTCGCTCATGGAAAAAGGAAGGGTAGTGAGTGGATAAGCGATAGATATAGTTGTGGTTGATTAGGTGGCCTTTTTTGATTTTCCCCTTATCCTAAACGATGTCGAAAGTGCCCCTCTTGCCGATAAACGCCAGTGTACATCCACATAGCATTGACAAAGCCATTTCTGGGGTGTCCGAAGACAATTTGCCTCCAGTGGAAGAGGCAGAGAATGAAGATGCATTGGCAGAGGCGGATGCAAACGATGAGCAATTTAACGAGGAAATAGAGAGGAGGCAATTACAAGAGTTGATTGAAGAAACAGGATTTATGATGATGGATTATCAGATGCCTGTTGATACTGAGACACAGAGAAATACGCTCCACAATGCGTTACTGTATCAGATGTCTGAGGAGGAGTTGAGGGAGATGGATCCTAAGTACATTTCTGACAGCGATACTGAGCGATTGATGATGTCACCGGAAGTGGTATCTTCTCCGGTGATGGTAGATTCTGTTCCTAGCTTGCCGCTATCTCCTATAAGTAGTTCCGAGTTTAGTGTATGTTCTGAAGGAACGGACAATGCTGTGAATTTTCACCGTGGCGTCACTTTGGACACCTTCAACACTACTGCCCATGATCTATCCAAGTATCAAATCACCCTCACTCTGAGGCACAAGGATTACAAGTACACGAAGAGTGCCCGAACTTTGATATGCACCTACGATGAGAAACAGATGTCTTTGGCAGCACTTCGATGGACCATGAAAGAGATGGTAAGTGACTTCGACACGCTAGTCGTGTTTAGCGTACTTGATCCTGAGTTGGATATGGCACTAGTGAGAAAGAATCACCGCCAGAGGGCAGAGCATCTCCTTAATCAGATACTGCAACTCAATGAAAGAGACCAGAAAATCAAGATCGTGCTTGAGTTCAAAGTTGGTAATGTTCAATACATGGTAAGCAAAGCGATGAGGGACTACGATCCTACATTCCTTATTGTAGGTACTAATGGCAACGAGAAAACGGGATTCAAGTCACTCATAGCTCCTAAATCCATGTCCAAGTCCTTCTTACAATTGGCTAAAATGCCCGTAATAGTGATAAACCCGCTTTACAACTCTATGGAGAGCGAGTCAACGCTGATTGATTCAGCTGATCAAAATGCATTTCTTGATCGGCTATTGAGTTATCCTTCTATTTATACGAATCCAGAGGAAGACGTAATTACACCAGTCTCTTCGTCGGATTCTTCTACAAGTGTCGGTCGAGGGTCCTGGTTTCTGAGGTTTGGTAATTCAGGCAATACCACTGTGTCTCCTTCAAGGACAATAAGTCCGCTTCGTTTCTTGAGAAAGAAGTTTTAGGTTGTGAAATATAAAGCAGTTCAGTCTAATTTTAATCGTATACATTTTTCATTTGTCTCTAGTGTCCCATACAATAGTTACGGGACCATCGTTGACCAGAGAGACTTCCATCATGGCACCGAATTGTCCGTCTTTCACCTTTTCCTGGCCAAGTCCGTTTCTGAGCTCTTTTAAAAATGACTCATAAAGAACCTGTGCCAGTTCTCCTTTTTTAGCCTTATGGAAGTCTGGCTTCGTACCTTTCTTGATACTGCCGTATAATGTGAACTGAGAAACAGACAAGATTTCTCCGTTGAGATCTGTAACCGATTTAGCCCACGGCTTTCCTACCCATTTGGTATTTGTTCCCGCATCTTCTTTGCTGTCTTCAAACACCCGTAGCCTCAGCACCTTATTGGCCAGCTTACTGACATCTTCCTCGGTATCTTCATTGCAAATGCCCACGAAAAGTAAAAGTCCCCGTTTTATTTGGGATATGACTTCATTTTCAACCGTCACTGATGCTTCTTTGACTCTCTGAATCACCACCTTCATTTGCTTACTACCAACTTATCTTTTAGAAGAAGATTGGATATTCCACCAATCAAATATCGCGATTCGAAATTTCAAAGACATATCGTAATTGATTACAGGAAATCAAAATATATACATATATAAGTATTCAGTTATCGAAGAAATCCCTTCCATTATTAACGCCAGCCTTTCTCTCAGAGATTGCCATTATTCTGTCCATCTTAACGTTGCCAAAGCCGTCATTGATGTAATAGTACATTTTTAACCCCGTCTTTGGGTCCTCACTAACCAAATTCACATAGCCAAACCTACTCTCATAGTCATTTTTATCCGGGGCCCTTAATGAATCTACACGCACCAATTCATTGTAAGTTTTGAAGCCATTCCAGTTAATTTTCTCAAGAAGGATTTTCTCATCTTTGATTAAGTTCTCCATCGTCTGAGGTTTCTTTGTGTCATATATTCTAAACACTCGAGCCACGTAAGGTTGGTAAAGGTATAGTAGAACTGGAAATGGAATTAGACTTATTATTGCCACTGCTTCAGATATCTGGGGCCACACAATTCCTGTTCGGTCCATAAGATATGCAAATAACACACCTATCACACCAAAGGCCAGCGACAATCTCTTTGCTCCAATGACAAAATTGATTAATGGATTCTGATAAATCGCTTGATTTCCCAATCGATAATTCTCTGGAAGCCTCAAATTGTAAAACGATGTTCCATGGGTTCTGTATCTTATCGGATCCTCGGCCTCCTTTTTGTTTCTCACTTTATATCTAGGCTGATCTTCACCCATCTTGATCTTATTGAGAGATTTGATGGAAGTGCTGAAAAATCTCGGCCATCGAATGTTCCATCCAGGTACTATTAGCCTTGCCGGCGAAATTGGTAATCTATATGCTCTGCTAACTAGAGGAATCATTGTTTTAGATCCGTTTGCAATATGAATGAAGTAATGAGATCTTACGTCCACTCGGCGTTTTCTCTTCTTGGCGTATCTATTTTTGTGGCTGTGCTGTGTAAGGGATTTGGTTTTACATCAATGGAACACATCCTGCAAGTATAAAGCCATTTTTATAGCCGCAATATTTTTGAGTGATAAGTCCCTGTTAATTGGAGAAAAAGTGGTGACAGTGGTGGTTCTAGCAGTATAACTGGTACTGGGGCTAGAGATAATTTTCGTTTGATTATGATTCTACTTTTTGTGTGAGTCTCGGTGAATGTATTTAAGAGTTACTGTGACAGACACTGCCTCGAATATGACTTGAAGGAGTTACTGTAAGCAATGAACTGTAACGGACAATCTATTGATCCTAACAAGACTTTGCGTCCCGCATAATGCAAGTATAGTTAACCAAAAATTAATATCTTCCTTCATTTTATGTAGCTCTCAAGTATATAATGAATGTCAATTCAAAATATCAGCAAACAGTATTCAAGTCTTCAACAGAGCATGAATATTAGTTGACATTGATGAAGGGTGATCAATATTGAGGAATCTACTCTTGCAATTATACACCCAGAAATCTTATTCATAAAGTATCTGGTAAGAATAAATCAGGAAGTAAATTATGATTATTTTCGAAGCATTCAAGCATATCTATCAGCACCTCAAATGACTATCAAAAAATGCGGAACATTTTAAGTAAAAAGTCCTGGAATCCTTGTCATTCTTAAAACAAGCCTACTTCTGCAAAACTTGTCCTTATAATGATTGACTAGAGACACCCTGGAAAGCCAGGAATACATTTCTCAATCAATAACTTCTTATTGATATGCCTGAACCATCTTCTCGACTACGCTATTAATACAAACTGATATAGATAAAAAAGAAGATCATCTTAAGATTTTGAATTCTCACCTTAGCTCAGTTGGAAGAGCATAAGACTGTAATTGATTATTGAAATCTTGGGGTCCCCGGTTCGATCCCGGGAGGTGAGACTTATTTTTTGGTATACCTTACCAATAGCAGGTAGCTTAAATTACCGGAATATGACCAAAAACAAATCGAATCAATCTAAATAAGACATTTACAATAGCCAACCATCGGTCGACACAAGATACATACTAATAAACAAGCCATCAGAATGAGATACTTATAGATCAATCAAACTACCGGGAGGTTTCTGAGAGGAGGACTGCTGCTGGTTACCGAAGCCATAGCCCGTAGGTGCCGCAACAATTGTGCTTGGCATGCCGGCAAACTGAGTTCCCATAAAAGGGTTTCCAGCAGAGTTGCCATTTTCCTGACGGAATCCAGTACCGGAAGAGTTGAGAAAAGTTCCTGTTTTTGTATGCTGGGCAGGGATTCTAGAGTCTCCTTCATTACCAAAGGTATCAATACCTGTGCCTTGAGCCAAAAGATTGTTGAGCTCTGCGTATTGCTCAGAGATCGCCTGGTTGGCAGCTGACGGAGCAGCAGAGGTCTGAGCTTGCTGTTGTAGCTGTAACTGCTGTAGTCGTTGCTGCTGCTGCAATCTTTCAAGAGATGCATGATCAGGAGTATCCGTGGGCTGACTATTGAAAGCAAATGGATTGTTAGAACCAGTTTCCATAGGAACTTGCTGTGATGCTTGCTGCAGCAGAAGCTGCTGTTGCTGTTGCTGTTGCTGTGCGGCAGCCAATTGTTGCTGATACAACTGCTGTTGTTGCTGTTGCTGGGCAGCAGCCAATTGCTGAGCCTGAGCCTGAGCTTGTGTTTGCTGTTCTTGCAATAGTTGCTGCTGCGAGGCAGCAGACTGGTAAGCATTCTGAAGATAACCAGTAGGCATGGCCTGGTTAGCGTACACAGGATTACCGTACATATCGTAGCCAACAATCTGGCCTGACGAATTCATCGGCTGTGGCAGCCCAGTATAGTAACCAAGAACAGTGGGAGGCACAGGAGTATCATCATCAAGATCCAACAAGTTTTGTTTCTTCTTACGCATCTCATCCTCTTCCAGACTCAACTGAATAGCCCTTTCAATACTAGCATCACTATTATGACGGTTTCTCATCTCCTCTTCCTCTTGTGCAGTCATTTTACTCTCCTCTATAGCTCTCTCTAGGTCAAAATCATTCTCTCCTGGAATATTCTCCTGACTACCAGAAGCAGCATATCCCCTCTGTGCACGATGCCCAGACTTCCTGGATGCAGCTTCTCTTTCTTGCCGAAGCCTTTCATCATCAGCCAACAAATCAGTAAGCTCTCTAGCCTTCACTCTCACTATGCCACCTTGATCCTGGCCCATAGAATCAGTAGCCTGAAATTCTCTAAGTGTCTTGACCACATAGACGTTATCTTTAGCCCAAATAACCACGTCCTCACTTCCATATCGAACAAGATAGCCTAACAAAGTCAGCGACTTTGCAACATGACGCCAATTTTTCCCCTTGTCGTTCAAACGGCGATCAATAATGTCCATAATCTCTAGAAATTCGCCCCTGTCGTACGTGTGATTGGCCACATCTGCCATTTGAGTAACTGTAGGCCCCGAGGCGTCGTTACTGGTGGCATTCCGGACCATCACCTGGGCAGAACTGTAACCGTTGGTCACATTCTTTATACTTCTAAGCATAGATTTCGTCGTCATTGTTCTTGCCTATCTGTTGAAGGAGAACGATTCACTCGATCCTGCTTGGAGAAAAAAAAAATTGTGAATCGTAAAATGCAGAACTGCGAGACGAGCAAGTTGACGATTTATTGTGCCTCGCGAAATGAAAGGAGAAAATAAATTAGACCTCGAAGCCAATAAATTGTGGCGAATGCATTAGACAGCGTATCTATTAGTATATATCATTTCTTGCGGCTGTTGGATTCACATCCTGGACAGTTATGTAGAACTTCGTGAATAAACACATCACAGTCAATACAAAAGTCTTTACCGCAACTAGTGCACCTATATCTGGAGCTAGTTTGGTACTCTTTCTTATTCGTATTATTCTTTTGGGATATATCCAGTGCCTTAGGAAAGCCCACCTGGCAGCCGTAGCATCGAGTAGATGGGTATGAGTGGGAAATACGAACTTCGACAAAGAGCAGTAAGGGAAACAAATGATGGTAGGAGCGAGCAAGATGTGTAGAAAGAATAAGCATTAAGTCGCAACATGGACAAACCGTCGGTAACACACATACTTTACTCTTACACTTGGGACAAATGTAGCCTCCGTGGACCAATTTAGAATGGCATGCACATAGACTGGGGTTTTCCTCACTGATTCTCTGCGGGAAACCCATTTTCACCAAGGTGAATCCGTGTTTATTTCGAGACTCACTCTTGGCAACAGCCAATGGAGTCACAGCATCCATGAACAAGTCTCTGAAATGATGCTCGTTTAAGATCACATTGTATGACGACTTCAAGTCGCCGTGATTGGTCAAGCTGCAGAGTTCATCGCAGACTGCCACCCGGGCAGTCAAACCGATCACTCTAACACTGATTTTCTCCGCAATCAACTGCTTAACGGTATTGTGAATATTTCCAGGGTCTGAAGTGAACAATGCTCCAAATATAATCAACACTTCTCGCGTACAATGAGACGCTACATGCAATAAGAGACCTCGAGACATCTCCAAGGCATTTTGTAAAGAAGGATCACCCTCCGGTTCCATTCTCCTCAACTTCTTCAACGCTTCAATATGATCGTGAGGGTTACCACTCACCTCAGACACAATCTGTGCCAATCCATTTTTCATAATGACAATACTAAGCTGAGAAATCGGATTCTGATCGAAGAACTCGTTTACAAAATCAATAGAGTAACTAATCATCATAGAGGCTCTATTGGGTCGAAGATCCTTTTCTCTCATCACCTTGGAAAAGTCCAATACAAGCACCAAGGCTCGTATAATACCTCTTTGAAAAGGTGTAACATTCTTTAGATACTGCTTCTTTTGCGATTCCACCAAACCTGATACTATAGTCTCCAAACTACCACTCTCATCTTCCTGAACTATATCCCAAGAACGCCTATATTCATCTTCCCATGAGTATCCTCCACTACTACCTTTCAGTTGCTCTGGTGGTAGCTGGCTATCATCTATTCCCACTTTATCCGAATCCGGACCTTTAAGATGACGTCTCTTTGTTCGACTTGAAACACTATCCTGGCCAACAGAGACGCTATCTTCCGATTCACTTGTCGTTCTCTTTTCTCCCAACAAAGGAGGAGATATATCAGAGCCTTTATCACCTACATCTTGCTCGTTATAATCGTCATCGTCCTCAAACGACACTTTCGTTCTCGTTCGGTGACTTGTATTGACGATATCGTCTTCATCCACGTCCGATTGCATAAATTCAAAGGAAATAGTGCAAAAGAATAAAGAGGCAGATACCGGAATCGAGTCCCGGAGATGAAAAATAATATCTAAAGCCAAAAATGCTCCCTTTGAAAAAAGAAAAAAAAAATCGAGAAAAAAGTGAGCAAAAAATTCTTCAGGTGGGTAAATCCTTTTTTCTTTAGAGATTGACACGACAAAGATGGGTAAAAGGGGCAGAGAAGCCAAAAAAGAACGTGATGAGAAGCACAAGGATGAGCACAATCATGAACACAAGCATGAACATAATCATGAACACAAGCATGAACATAATCATGAACATAATCATGAACATAAGCATGGACACAAGCATGAAGATGGACACAAGCATGAAGATGGACTTGATGGAGAAGAAAAGGGAGTAGATGAGGATGACAAGAACTCAGAAGTGCTTGAAGTTAAACCATCAGGAACGACGGAGACCACAAATATGCCATTTTTTGGTCTTTTGAACTCAGAGCAATCTGCTTATTTCAGGCAGGCAGAATCTACATTGAATTTGGACACATTTGACAATGCAGAGGCCAAACGCGCATTTGTGGACAGTGTTCTAGAAGAGGCCAAAGGTAACGAGTTAAAGTTGGCCACGAACCAAATTTGCTCGAAGTTAATGGAAAGATTGATTCTTTTGAGCAATGAACGAGAAATGCGGCAGATTTATCATGGATGTAAGGGATTTTTCTATCAGCTATGTATCCATAAGTATGCATCTCACGTGATGGAGGCTTTTTTGGTGAGAACCGCTTCCATGGTGGAAAAAGAGATGCTTGGACATAAAGATGGGAATAATTTAGATTCTGAGGACGAGGATTTCACGTCAATGGAGGGAATAGTTCTTGAGATAGTGAAGGAGATGCAACCTAAATTGAAAAGTTTGGCAAAAGATAGGTACGGATCTCATGTGCTCAGACTAGTTCTCCTTATAGTTGCAGGTAAAAAATTACCATCTTCAATCGAGTCTAATTCGTTATTACGGTCTAAGAGATCGAAAATCGCCAGAAAAATGGTGGAAATCGAGGATAATGAAGATTACGAACGGAACTTTCAAGTACCATCCTCATTTGCCGATGCATTGAGTAACATAGTGACCCAAATGATTGATGGAGAAACAACGGAGTCTCTTAGAGAGGTGGCCATTGATCCTGTGGCATCTCCTGTGCTTCAGCTTTTGATTCAACTTGAGGGTAAAGTGAGCAGAGAAAGACCATATTGGAACATGACGTTTGCACGTGCGGACGAACCCAAAAATGATAAAGAGGGGGCATTTATGGAGTACTTATTGTCTGATCCGGTGGGCTCACATTTCTTGCAGACTGCGTTGTCCAATCAGAAGATGAAGAATATCAATAGAGTGTACAGATTCTACATGTTAGATCGAGTTGGTAAGTTGGCAAAAAGGGAAACGACAGGTTCTTTCGTTGTGCAGACTTTACTTGAAAAGTCGAAACCAAAGGACCAGGAAGTGATCTTAGATGAATTGGTTCCGATTTTAAACGAATTGATTGTGAATAATTTTGGCCTCGGTGCCAGTATTGTGGACTGTTCTGAGAGGAACAATGATTACTTAAAAAAAGAGATTGTGGACAAGTTTTTTGAATTTTTCAATAAGACTGTTAACGGAGAGAGAATGGATGATACGAGCATTTTAGAGAATTTACTTCAGCTTAGTCGATCCACTCTATTTTCTGTTAAGGACGACTGGCCAACCTCGGAAGAGAGAAGAAGAGCACTTTTTCTGGAAAAATTGATTGATTACGATGACAGATTTCTTCGGGCATGTGTGGAAGGCTTGATGGGGTTGGCAGAGGTCGCTAAGCCTCAAAAGAATTATGCAAGAGAGAGAAACAAGATAAATGAATCTGAAACGAGCGAGGTGGAACCAAAAGATGAGAAAGATGAAACAGATGAAACAGATGAAACAAAGGACATTAATTCTGTGGAATCAGAGTCAAACATGCTAATCGAGATTTGTAAGCATGGAGTATTCTCACACATAGTAGAAAGCTGCATAGCAAAACCAGAAAGACTAGAGATGGTGACCAAAAAACTACTTTTGAATCTTTTAGTGGGTCACGTGATTGAGCTTGCATGCAATGCACAAGGCTCGCACATTGTGGATAAGCTATTCGAACTAACGTTCCGATTAAACATGTACAAAGATCGGATTGCTAAGAAATTAGTAGATAACGAGGATTTAGTGAAGAGAACAGTTTATGGACGACAAGTTTGGAAAAATTGGAAGA
The DNA here is from genome assembly GCF_011074865.1 of Brettanomyces nanus. Classification (NCBI taxonomy): domain Eukaryota; kingdom Fungi; phylum Ascomycota; class Pichiomycetes; order Pichiales; family Pichiaceae; genus Brettanomyces; species Brettanomyces nanus. The sequence goes on along the minus strand of NC_052374.1, from coordinate 935,274 downwards.
TGGATCTTTATGCTAGACGATTTGGCGAATGGAAGAGAATGGTTAAGCAGGAGGAGATCGATAAAAAGGTCCAGAAAGGTGTAGACATCGGATTAGCCAATAGAAAGCGTGGATTTAATGGTCAGGGACCTTCGAAAAGACTTCACAGGTGAAGCGAAGCCGAACCAAATGGGATCGGGCCTAGGTCATGGTCGAATTCGTTGACTGCCCACAGTATACATACAGATATCGATAACACATGCCGGATTGAAAAGTTCTGCTAAAAGAAGAGGAAAAGAAACGAGAATAAAAAAGAAAAGGGGAGTAGAATCAAGAGGGTGCATATACCTAGTACAAATAAATACGGCAAAAGTCACCAGAAGAGGTAAGGGATAGGATACCTGACTAAAACTATACACAATCGGGAAGTAAATATACAATGATGAACTTGATAGACTGCACCTGGATAGACGTCCGAAAAATGCTGCTTTCAGGACCGGACTCACATATGTCTACGGGTTGCATGAATGAATTGGAGGAGTTCATGGATACCTGGTAGCAGCAGACACTTATCGGCCTTTGAACTATTAACAACTTGAATACCACAACCCTTCTCGAGGCTCGATTTTTTGAGTTTTGAACCCTCTTCTATTCAATTTTCTTTTCAAATTTTGGGTTAACAACCACAATAAAAAAGAGGAAGACTTAGTATCTCAAGAAAAAAAGAACGATGAAAAAGCCATGGATCCACACAAAAAGTGACGACCGCCTTTTGCGGTTAAAACGATGTCAATCAACCAAAACCTATTGTTTCGGCTATTAGTCGGGTAATATTTAATGCATGAATCCATGCAGGCAGATTTGGCAGGTCAGGAATTACGGCTTTCTCTTTTAAGAAAGCACTAATAGCACCCTATCAGTATATAAATATCAGAAGCCGAACTAATATACACTACACCATGTCATTTAAGAAGTGATGCAAGCTCGCATCACCTTTTAGCCTACACCTTCGAGATATAGAGACCACTAAATGTAACGGGCAGCTGCACCTGCTACCTTATCCGGTGCTGAGGTGATCAATTGGGCTTTAATGTAAAATTGTTTCAGTCCTGTTTCAAAAACTGCTATTGTATAGTGAGCCACACAACGATAGGCTCATTCTGAATGAAACAGACAGAAGATAGTCACATCTTCTTTTAGTGGCACAGCAATTCGGAGCGGCGATAATGCAGGTTCTTTTCCCATAACAATCACGACTTGATGACTGGTTCTTTAGAGCTGCATGGACGCATAGACCGGGGAAGAGAGAACGAAATTAATCCTAAAGTGGACAAAACGCATAAAAATTCAAAAAACAAAAGAAAAGACATCATCAAAAAAAAAAAAAAATTGATACAGGGTGATATTTATCTTTCCATTAGATTGGCTTACACTGTAATCAAACTAGCAAAGTTATCAGCCACCTTAGCGACCATTGACCAATTCTTCACACCCAGATAAAGAGAAGGAGAGAAACATATAAAAACCTACATTGTTCCTGAAATTTTCACCCGATTACTTATCGTATCACATTATATCATACTACCATATCGGTACCTTTTTCGTTCCGATATTTCAGCTATCTACTTAGGGAGGGGTATTTAGTGTAACTTTCAAAGGTTTTTTCTTATCAAAGAAGAGTCGGTAAAAAATAGAAAGGGGAAGTCAACAGTTGACTGAATCATTCTCAACGTTCGATCGGCGCGTCGTTATCTTCATATCTATTTTTATTATTTTGTTCCATTCATCCCATTCATTCTTCATCTGATCTGACATTTGATCTAGAGCAAAATTTCACATTCTAATCCAAACATCTTATAAAACGGAACTATGGTGGAACAACAGTCTCCTATAACTACTTACAGGCATAGCATCAGCGGTGACGGTATTTCCGATACTACTACGGGGTCTCCTTCCTCGGTCAATCTTTCCAAAGATGATAAACTCACAAAGAGTGAGATAGAGGAAACAACCAAGAATCTTGAACTAATTCATGACCTTAAATTCTTTCTGCTGACAGCCCCTGTTAATTGGCACGAAAATCAGGTGATTCGTCGTTACTACTTGAATAAAGAAGAAGGCTTTGTTTCCTGTGTCTATTGGAACAACCTTTACTTCATCACAGGTACTGATATTGTTCGTTCCGTCGCTTACAAGCTGGAATTGTTTGGGCGAAAGATTGTTGATAGAAAAAAATTAGAAGAAGGAATCTTTAGTGATCTAAGGGCACTCAAATGTGGCACATCAGCCATTCTAGAGATGCCCAAATCCCCGTTTCTTCGGTTTTTGCATAGAAACCAATGTCTTCGAACGCAGAAAAAGCAAAAGGTCTTTTTTTGGTTCAGCGTGCCTCACGACAAGCTTTTCCAGGATGCCTTGGCACGTGACTTGGAACGGGGGTTATCTAGCCTTCCTTCTGCAACAGTCCCAAGCACAAAGCTTCTTAAGAGGTTCAAGTATGATCATACAGAGGCTCTTGTGCCTCAATTAGAGAGCCATATATTGGCACAAACTGGTAAGAGCTTCTCTTATATTCTCTCAGAATCTTCTCCAGAAGAGACACAGGCTGTCTTTGCAAAACAGGAGAAGGCAGCTGCAGAAGCATCGGTGACGACGACGACGACGACAGCAGATAACACTGCAAATGTCAGAAATTCAGAAGAAGAAGAATCAAGTATGCTGTCATTTTCAGACTCCTCTCCAGGATCATCATCTGACAACGATGCCGGATTTCCGTTGGACTACATACAGAACGACTCATTCCTCTTCAATGTGGACGGTGTTGGTTCTGTGACCGAATGTAATGGAGGTGCTATGGCAGCTGGTTCCGCTGCAGTGACCGATTTTACGTACACACAGAATCCATCCTCGGCATTTCTTCCGGATTTTCCATCTTTATGGCTTGTGTCTCCTACGGTGGGTGGAGTTCCAGACGACTTGCTTCTTGACCAGGCCACACCAGTGGTTCCCATGTTTGGTGCAGCTTCAAGATCACCGATTACTGCCACTACTCCACGCTCATTGTATTTCAAAAACACCGGATTTGGAAATAAGGCCACAGCCCTGGGCGGTGATGTACCTTTCAGTGGTGGCCTGGCTTCTCCGGGATTTGCCATGTTTACTACGCTCGGTAACTTTGAATCTGTCAATGAGACGACCGTTCAGCAGCAAGAAACGGGTCATGATGTTGCAGAAGCACAAGACAAACCTATAAAATCTTTCAGTTTTGTTCCTAGTGCTTCTTCACTCACAAATAATGGTCTCGCTACCAACGCTGACGATGTTTCCACAGAGGATAACGGCAATTTAAAGCCACAAATTATCACCATTCCGCCCGGTACAGGAATATTTGACGCTGCGTCTCTTTCGGGTCAGATGTTTTCACCGGTCATTGGCAGTAGCGTTGAACCAAATTTGTATTATTACTATGGTGCATCTCCATACTTTGCGGATTTCCCTGTTCTTCCTTTCAGTCGGCCCCTAAGTGGTATTAAAAGTACTTTCGATGGAGGTGCCGGTAACGGTATTGGCAAGAGCAATGAGAGAGTCAATGGAAAGACCAAGGGTGAAATTGGTAAGACGGAATCGGGACGAATAGGCAAGCCAAAAAGGAAAGGATTACTTAATCCTTCTCTACGGCATCTGGAGCTTGACATCCAGGAACAAACGGATAACGAATCACAACCGACCAACAAGGGAGAAGTAAGACTCAAGTTGGAACACGGTGTGGCTATGTGAATTTTTACTTAACTGGGTGTACATTATTGGTCTACTATATATGTTGGTATACAGAAATCACTTAGGATTATAAAATAACTTCCTTTCGTAGGCGTCGATCGACTGACCTTTGAGACGTTTTTTCTTCCGCCCAAGGAGCCTGATCCGATGAGATCATAAATCATCCATCGCTCACGGAGAGAAGGAGGGCCTTGATATTTGTTAGAGCGACAGTTGACAACGCACTTTTTGTTTGAGCTATTGTTTATAGAATTATAGCACATGCAGAAATTTGTTTAGAATTCATTACAGAATATACTTCAAGACCTCCAAGAGTCACTAGGTAACTAGCACTATTAGTGAGCGAAAAGAAAGAATAAAGAAAAGCAGTTAGCAGCCACCCCCCAGCATTCACCGTACGCAAAATCTTATAGATTAGACGACACCTGGCCATATATATCACTGCATTGCTACCACCTTATACATACATTACAATTATTTCTTTTTTTCCTTTACAATGAGTTTGGACTACCAGAGGTTCTTGAACGGAGGGCTCTTGCACAATCGTTACACACGTGTTGAAGGACTTAACGAGGGATCCTTCGGTATCGTTTCCCTTGCGAAGGATGCACTTAACGGCAGCAAGTTGGTTGCATTGAAGTATAACACAGGGGAATTGGAGGATTTTGAGGCCTTTGAACAAAAGGAAGCCAAGACTACTTATGCAAATGCTAAGATCGAGCATCCCGATGTCGACAAGTCATTTGTACTCTCGGAAACCACCAGAGAGGTGAAGATGCTTCGTAAGGCAGGCAGACATCCCAACATTGCTCAACTTCTTGACAACTTTGACACCTATATTGTACTAGAGTACGTGTCTAGAGGAGACTTACACGATGCCATTCAATTAGGAATTGCCCCCGTTTCTACTAGGGACGTTGTTGACGTTTTCATGCAACTTATTAGTGCAGTAGAGCACTGTCACAATCTTGGAATTTACCATAGAGACATAAAACCCGAGAATATCCTCATTGCCGAAGACTGGTCTATAAAATTGACCGATTTTGGACTTGCTACAGATCACCTCTGGTCCACTGATTTTGACGTTGGAAGTGAACGATATATGGCTCCTGAATTGCTAGAACACAATGATATAGACAGCTATAGGGCTGATAAAGTTGATGTCTGGTCAATGGGAATATGCCTTCTCAATATCGTCTTTGGAAAGAGTCCCTTTAAATCGGCCAGTTCTGGTGACAAGATGTTTCTCTACTTTGCTGCCAACAGAGAGACTTTATTTGATATTTTCCCCTCGATGAGTTACGATCTTTTTGGAGTTATGAGGCATTCGTTGACTATAGATCCTGAAAATAGAGACCTTCAGCAGATGAAGGAATCTTTAAGTAAGGTAGATGTCCTCACTTATGACTATGAATTTGAGGAGGAAGAAGAAGAAGCTACTTTCGACCTTCCCGAGCTTGCTGCGGAGCCTGCAACTCCTGAAATTATTCCTACTCCTATAAAGATTTCAGGAAAGCCCGAGGATGATACCTTGGGCAAGTATATACTCAAACCTTATTCAGGAGAGAATGCATTGGCAATGGATTTCCATGGTGTGAACAAAGTGCCAGAGCGGCCTGTTCAAACATCAGTTCCTGTGACTGCGTCTCAGATTTATACCGTTCCAAAGGGTAAGCATCGGTTCCCACATCATCGGAAACCGCTTAACATTCCAGCCGGCACTCGTCATAGGAACAGATCACAAAAGGGAAGGGTGAACAAGGAAACATACACCGAATCAGAGCTGAATGGCTCATTTTTGAGAGAGGACTACTTTACTCCACGGTCTGTATTTAATCATTACATGGAAAAGACCAACCAGCATCGGAAATTCGATCATAGAGCTCGTGAACAGCAACAGCAGCAGCAGCATAGATATGATTATCACGAGGATCGGCACAGCGGACGTGCTTGGAGACAGAGAAAGAACCAGCGTAGCTATGCTTTCAACAAGTATCGTTCTGGTAATAGGGTGAATGGAAGGAAACCGTACTTCAACTCGGGCAGAAACTACTTATATGCCAGGAACAATGCTAGATCGAGTTCATTCCAAGATGATCGAAACAATGGTGGCATAGCTAGAAGTATCCCTATTTCTCAATCATCTAATACGGCACGATGCGCCTACAAACCACGGACGCTACAGAACCTTAGTAGCCCCTCTGGAAAATACATTCCTCCGAATATGAGGAGCAGACCTCTCAGTCCGGGACTTCCACCAGTAATGGGACCGGAATTAGAGCTTGCTCCTCCATTAGAGGGTGCCACTGAAGATGACGAAATGTTCATGTTTGAAGACGCTGGAGCTAGGAAAGAGACTAAAGTTGAAGATAACAGTCAGCAGATCTCTGCCCTTTCGAGAAAGTTTAGAGATTGTACCCTCAATGTTACTTCTACAGTGCCAGAACTTTCACTCTCTGCACCTCAGGAAAAATATGTTCCTCCGCACCACCGACGGAAGAGTTCTTATTCGTCGAAAAGCAGACCTATTTTCTTGTGCCCCAAGAAGTACAATATTCCACATAATAACGTGACACCAATGACCGCAGCTGCAGCTAAGTCGGAAGACCGTGTCATCTCATCGTCCGTTCCTGCGAAGAACACCAACTGGTTTATGCAGCACTACCAGCCACATAAGGATAAAAGTACTATCATGACTGGCGATCGGAGTAACTGGTATGATTATGATGACCAGGACTTGGAAGATTACGTATCAGAGGGATTTGGCCTCTCTTATGTGAATGGAGAAAACAGAGAGGGTAGGCATCTCCAGATGAAAGACATACGTGGACACGGAAAACTAAACTAAATATATTAAGATTATTATATGGCATTTCTAGCCTTTGCCCTTTTGAGAAGAGCCTTAGCAGCCATAGACACCGTTGGATTGTAGTGCTTTTCAAGTAAAACATTTTCCCAGAGGACAGCCACTTCGGTATTGGCTCTTTCAACAGAATCCGCGTAGGAATGGTACACACCATTCTGAATACGGTCTTCCGTGGTATATAAACATTTGATCTCATCGTATCGTGACATGAGTTTATCTATGAACTTTAAGATGGCGATAGAAGTCTTTTCAGGAAAATTAAGCATGTCCAAGTAAAATCTCTTGGTGAAAGCCAAAGCACGAGCTTCTGAACCGGAACGAGAGCTAAGAAAAATGGCATCGGCACATCTGAGTAACAACTCAGCCTCTGTCGAGACGTTGACAGAAGGCTTCATTTGTAGCTGTGTTGAGAGGGGGTCCATAAGTCTAAGTGTCTTATGAGAGAACTCTATATCTGCATCCTGAGATAACATAGGAAGCAAGGAGTAAAGGTAGTCGACAAATTTGTTAAGGTCTAGGTGGACCTTTTTCGGAGGCATGTACGAAACCAAGGAGAATGAGGTGATAATACATAGAAGCACCTGCCTCATCTGATTACCAGTGATGCCCTTTCCAGACATCTGGTTGGTTAACAAGTCCTCAGAAATCTCTCTAAGGACCTGTAAGAAATCACCCATCAAGTCTAAGTTAACCTGATGCCCATATTTAGCTAGACCCTCCAAAACTGGGGCCATTAATTTCTCCGGTCTTCCCCTTAAGATTTCAAGGTACAAAGTGAGTAGTAGCTTAAGAATCTGAGCTTGGAATCTCTCTCTTTGCTGAGAAGTCACCTTCTGCTCTGCCTGGTCCCATTCTTTCTCAATCAGCTTGCGCTCTTTCAACTGCGCTCGCTGCTTCCTGGTCAAGTATACACGATCTTTCTTTCTCATCTTGGCTTCCTCTTCTTTTTCGTCCTCTTTCCGTAATGGATCATAGTCGCTCAAAACCGTTAGAGATAAAAAGATGTTGACAACACTCTCATCAACTTTAAAATCTCTATGTCTAATGGATCTGCATACAATCCTCACTATATCGAAGGAGACGTCACCGGACTCAAAATCTTCTACCAACAATCCCTCCAAGGTACTAATACACCTTCTGAATGCATCATGCTCGGATTCACTAGAAGGCTTCCTCATAACACGTCTTATCAACAGTTTGAAAAGGTCGGAACGAAAATTAAAGAACCTCAACGATTCTGTCAACTCACAGGCTGCCCTAGTAGCCACGATTCCCATCTGCTTATCAAGATTACTTGCTCTTGGAGAGTTGATTACCACAGAAGCTTTACGAGCGAGAAACTTCAAGTATTTTTGATAGTAGCTCACTAAATTTTGCTCAAAGAATCTCGTTCTCTGCACATCTTTCGACATTTTCTCCTTCCTTTCTGCTTCGGTAAGAGGCCTTATTCTATAGGATGGCGATATACTCTTGAACACAGGAACCAAAGAAAGAAGAGAAAGCTTGGCTATTATAGGATTTTTGGACGTCATCATAGTCAACACCCTACTCATCAACATAACGTTCTCCTCCGGATCCTCAATCATACTTTGGGCCATGTCGGCAAGATCCTCCTTTATTTTGAGAACCATTTCGGCAGCACTAAGATCTTTATACTTCTCATCATTTGATTCGTCAAAGACAGAATTCTTACCATCTTCTTTGCTAGCTTGTTCTTCTTGTTCTCGCTCTTCCTGTTCTTGCTCTTGTTCTTCTTCGAGCTCCTTCTGCTCCTCATCCTGAAGTCTCTTGGTTTTTCTCTCCTCTTTTTTCATAACAACCCTATGAATTGTTCCATCTGAACTTCTAACAGGTAATCCCTCAACCAAATCCTCATTCTGATCGTCAAAACGTCTTGGCTTAGCCTCATAATCGGCAATCTCCTCTTCTTCTACCACTCCATCATCCTCTTCTTCAAGCTCCCCATCCATTTTGTTGAACAAACTACCTCTAAGCTGAGAATCCCCCTGCTTCCGTCTTTTATTCTGTCTCAATTCTACTGATCTTTTAACTCGTTTTCCCATTCTTAGACCAAATCCCTGTTCACAAACGTTCCATGAAGTTGGAAACTCGGAAAATTTCACTTTTTTCAATATGAATTTTTTTTTCTCAATTTTCATCATCATTTTATGCAAACGTTTCTGCACATTTAAAGATTAATGAGCATTTATAAACTTTTATGGAAAAGCTATAAGCCCCCACTCATCCCTACACCACATCCCCCACCCCCACACAAGTCGGCCTTCCCTCCCCGCGCTTCTCCCGGATTTCTGCGGAGCGAAACATTTTTCCGTCTCTATCAACTGATTTAATTCCTCTCAAAAGCCGTCCGTGAAACAGCCTTGACACTCACTTTGTCAAGCATAGACCGTATACAACCTGTATAGGTGGAATTTTTTTTTTCAGTTAGTTTCGTTGAATTTTTTTTTTTCTAACCTTGTTGCCTGCCTTTTTGTTGTCTTGTTCAACTGATCTTTTCCCAGTCTGCTTTATCAATTGATCATCAATTTAGTACAATATGTTAAGAACCTTCACAGTGAGTACCACCAGAACGGTGTTTAAGGCCGTTATGGCTAGAAGAACTTTCACCACCACCTACGCCAGACAGGCCGCCAAGATCTATGAGATGCCTGCCATGTCTCCTACTATGGATGAGGGTGGTGTTGTTGAATGGAAGGTCAAAGAGGGTCAAGAATTCAGTGCTGGAGATGAGCTTTTGGATGTTGAAACTGATAAGGCTACTATGGAAGTTAATGCTGGAGACGACGGTATCATGGCTAAGATTTTGGTTCCTGCTGGAACAAACGGTGTCAAGGTCGGAGCCCCTATTGCTTTCCTTGCAGACCCTGGTGATGATTTGGCTACTTTAGAGTACCCCGATATCAGTGCTGCTGCTGCTGCTCCAGAAGCTGCTAAACCGGCTCCAGCTGCCGCTCCAGCCGAATCACCTGCAGCTCCCGCAAAGGCACCTTCCTTTACCGGAGGAAAGGCAAATCCAGACCAAACCTTCTTCCCTTCTGTTGAATTCCTATTGGCCGAAAACAAAATCTCCCGTGAAGACGCCTTACAGAAGATCACTGCCACTGGTCCAAAAGGTAAAATCTTGAAAGGTGATGTTCTTGCTTATTTGGGCAAAATACCTGCCGATGATAACACCAAGATCGCCTCCTTCCTTGAAGACCGCGAAAAGTTGGATCTTTCTCACATCGAGTTGGCTACTCCCGAGGCTGCCGCCGAGACTGCTGAAGGATCTGAAGGAGCTGCTGCTGCTGATAGCTCCGCTGCTGCTCCAGCCAAACCTGCCAAACAACCAGTCGTTGTTTCGCATCAATTCGTCATCTCAAGTGCTGTTCCATCCAAGATTCTTGCTGCTTTAGTCGCCAAAGCTGCTTCCAAAGCAGAGACTGCAGCTTATGCCACCAAGAATTACAAATCCTCCGACTTGGTTGATCCATTGTTTGAGGACTTGATTGCTCCTCCAGCAAATACCGAGAGATTTAAGGTTAACTACTCCATTAACACTACTCCAGCTCCTTCTGCTGCTATCTCGGAATCTATAGTAGACGAGTTCGATTTCGAGCCTTACGAAGAGCCTGTTAAATCATCTAAACCCGAACTTTTAACTACCGTCGATGTCGAGTTGACATGTAATGAGAAGGTCATTGACTCCAAGACCAAGGCTGGCGTGTTTGTTTCCAAGTTTGGCAACTATTTGGGCCAGATCGACCGTAAGTTCACCAGGGTTTAAGCTTCAGCTTAGGTTTTGGACGTTAGACGTTAGACGTTATTACCTCCTAGACGAATTCGAGTACGTACTCTTATTACGATTTGATTTGATTTGATTTGACTTTTTTGATTTTTTGATTTTTGTTGTTTTGTTTCCTGCCTTTTTGTTCAGTCCTGTTTCTATTTCTGTTTCTGTTTCTGCCTTTGATTTTCTATTTTTATTTATCTAGTGTTATTTACTTCTTAACGAACATTGAAGTTTCATTTTATCATCCGGGTGGAATTTTTATTAAGATTTCTCCGCGATGACGACACGTTCTTGAGTGAAAAGTTTCGCGTTATGACGCGTAAAGTCGTTCATACGGCTTTACTTGTGCGAAGAGAAGCTTTTTTCGTTACCGAATGAACTATGCAGTTCGATGGGAAAATAACCGAGCTTCCTCAAATACGGGTTGATAACTTCACTAATATTTCTGAGACGATAAGATATGGCTTTATATCACACGCACACACAGACCATTTGGCTGGGTTCGGCAGTAATAGTCTCAACGACATCGTGGTGTTCTGTACAGATGCCACCAAACAATTGATTAGAGGATTTCACAATATCGAATATGATAAGAATTTAGAGAAAATTCGTGTTTGTAGGTTTAATGAGACTATTTCTTTACATAACGGTACCCTCAAGGTCACCTTTATCCCCGTCTATCACTGTATAGGCTCTGCCATGATTCTATTAGAGGCACCAGACCATAAAATTTTATATACGGGAGATGCTCGATTTGATTCTCCCATTCTCAAACTCGTAAGCATGAACCATAGGCTTCTGGAATACATCGCAAACTCAGCCTGGCTTGACACCATTTACCTGGATACCACCTTCTCTTACAGATCGAAGAACATTCAAATCATGGATCGATATATAGGAATAGAAATGCTTATACAGTCGATTCAGACCTATCCTATTGGAACAAAGTTCAACTTGATCAACACCACATGCGGGTTTGAAGATGTCTGGATGAGACTAGCATGGAAATTTGGAGTTAGCAGTCTAGCATTTGATGAATCACTTAGAAAGCGATTCGAGTTGTTGAGAAAGGTAAGGGACAAATTTGAGTTGATGACGAATCCCGTGGACAATTTTCTGAACTTTCTAGGACTTCATCAGTCAGAGGCTAAAGGAAAACCTACAGATCAATCTTCTCCTTATTCATTTTATGTTGGAAAAGGCTTCGAAGGATGTGATGTTAGGGTTAGCGCTGCAATCAATATCACTTCAAGGGAATTCAACCAGAGATATATCGGCAAAGGGAAGGGAGAGTTCAAAAAACTAGTCATAGATGACCAAAATACATACTCTGGCACATTTGCATATCATATCAATGATCGAGTATCAATAGACTTGACTCAGAGATATCTGCCGTTTCCTGAAAGAGGAATTCTGCTTCCAACAGAACTTAAATTTGTATTTTCTAGACACAGCTCTTGCCAAGAATGCCTGAAATTTCTTGCGGCCTTTAAGGGGAATGTTAGAGAAGTATACCCAACTGTTTATAATACTGAAGCGTGGATAAGAGGGTTCAGCATGCAACGGTACTTTGGAAACTTCTGTATGCGGAATAGTTTTCGTTTTGATAGGGAAATGAACGAAAAGTACGGTTCTTCGGCCATTTCATTTACAGAACCAGTAAAGCTAGCGAATTATTGGCCAACTGAGTCTAACCCTTACCGTCGTCACCTTGACCTTCTGGGACAATCGGGCGGAATCAAGGGCGAGAAAGTTGAACGAGGGACATCACTGTATAGAATTAGGAAGCTGCGAAAATATCGTAAACTTCATCATTCTGATAACCGTGAAAAGGTATTCGAACAGTCGGAAAACCATCAGAAAGTGTTCAAGAGTCACAAAGTCCCCGAAATGAATATCACAAACTCTGAGAGCAGTAGTAACGATAACGATCGACATATGGAGGAGGCTGTAATTGCCAAACAACTCCAATTAACTTCAAGAAAAGAAATTATGGACTCTATTTCAATCTCAATAGATTATTCTGTAATAGAGTCTTCGACTACCACTGAAACAGACTCAGAGCCGCAGAAAGCTGAATTGAATCGCTGGAACGATTACGTTGTTGAACCCACTAAGGAGTTCGGCAACTGCGAAGAACCGATAAGTGTCAAGGATATTTATTGTCAAAAATATAACAGAAGAAGAGCTGATGTCCGTCATCGCATCTTGAAGATCTTATGAACAATGAAGTCTCCCGCAAGAGGAATTACGCAAACGGGAAATACCTCCGAGAACATCTGTGAAAATTCAGGCGGTGCACCGTATAGATAAATCCAACCAGTGAGCAAACTTCATGTTTGCTTGATTGTAATAGCCATGTCTAGCTATACCAAGAACACTGGCAATCTTTTCGATGCGCACTGCCATCTTTCCCCCGTGGTAACGAAGCAACGATTTTCTACGTTGAAAGAAGAGCTTCAAAAGAAATTATTGCAGGAGCCAAGTGATGGCTTTATATTCAAATACCCATGCTTAAATATGATGTCGACTAACTTCATCGACTATAAACTAGTGCATGAGCTTTCAAAGGAATTTCCAGGGTTTGTGAATCCAAATTATGGTGTGCATCCTTGGTTTTGTCACCTTTACACTTTCGTGGACTACTCCAAGGATGAGAACGCACCTCTCAGTTCCACACAGGTCAAAAGACTTCACTACAGCTCAATACTTCTACCGCACAAGGATATTTCTGACCAACTACTCGAAGCATTACCGGTTCCTATTTATATTTTTGATTATCTAAAAGAGGTTGAAGCGCTATTGCAGGAGAATCCGCTGGCGGGAATAGGTGAAATCGGTATAGACAAATCATTTAGATTACCCATGTGCGGCTATTTGGGTTCGGAACAATGCCTGGAATGGATAGACGACCCTTTTTTGAGAACGAAAAATCCCCAAGAACAGGAATTAAGACACAAATGGTCGCCGTTCCGCACAGATATGGACCACCAGATCCGCGTGGTTGAGGCCTTTCTTGATCTGGCTAAACGATTCAGAAGACCTGTCAGCCTTCATTGTGTGGGAAACCACGGTAAGCTCTTCGACTTGTTGAAGAAAGTGTTCATAGATGATACCTCCACCAACAACGGCTATAGGTTCTCATCCATAGACTTGCACTCCTATTCAGGTTCCATCGAACAAACCAGAATGTATACTCGGATGTTTCCTGGAATCAAGTTTAGTATTAGCAGCGTCTTGAATCTCAAAAGATACAGAAACCGCTTAGATGAGAGTCTCAAGAGCGGACACTTGACTCCCAAAAATCTTCTACTAGAAACCGACTTGGGTTTGGATGCATTGTATTGGCCTCAGAAAGAGGAGGATGGAGAAGACCGTTATGAATTATTGGTCAGTAGAAAGACGGGTTCTCTAGACAGACACACGGAGCTTCTCAGTTCTACGTTAGAACAGATATATGATCTCGATTCGCGAGTGTCGCTTCAGACCCTTAATGATAACTACCGTGAATATCTAAACTTGGTCACAAACTGATGTAAACTAATAATAAAAGGAAAGAAATATAAACATACCTTTTCAAGGAATAGTATATGACTAGAGAAAAGCGACCGTTCTGTTGCGGCAATTCTTGATGCATTTAATCGAGAAGACCAGCTCCTGATACAAGCTTACACCTAGTTCTGGAGACGCGGCAGCTTTTTCATATTGACCTTCTCTGGCTAAGGTAGTGCCGCCAGTACCCATTCTTTCAACTGTGGAGAATATCGATTCAGAAGAGGTTGGAGAAGAGGCAGGACCTAAACCAGAATCTGACGATATAGAAATAAGTTCCTCCGTTTCTGTTGACCCAATTGCCTCTTCATCCTCCTCGAACTCAGGTAAAGCCACGGTCACAGCGGACTCTACGGTAGATCTCCGACCTCTATTTCTTCTTCTTGGAATACAATAATCTATGGGCATGGTAAGACGGAGGTCCAAATCTAAAGAAATCTCATGTGCAATATTCAACCTGTAAAAAGTCTGAACAAAGATAGAAGGATTAGAACACACAATCACAAACTGATCTGTAGGAAAAACAATACGTAAGGTGAATGGCTTTTCATGGTAATCACAAGCATTTCCAAATTTGGAAAGTTCTTGGAGTGACCATGAACCAATAAGGGTCGAGGAATTGCATTTTAAAAGCTCCATCATACTCTCTGTCTTGTTAAACGTTGTGTTTGTGACATCGCTCATTGACGGTCTATAGTTGAAAAGACGTCTAGCTATCGAATCATCAAGAGATTGTGAGTGGTCTATCTTGTCACTGTCTGAGACCGATTTTTTACTTCTGATCCGGTCTAAAAACTTACTAACATGGCTCATATGGGACACCCTTGAATGAGTCGAGCACAACAAAGTAGAGGAAATAGACGACGAATAGGATCTAGTCATAGAGTAAGGCCCCACGCTCAGGTCTATAAGTTGCTGTTCTTGCTGCTTTTGCTGTTGTCGAGAAAGATTACTCTTAAGGTTGAGTTGAGGATCAACACCCTCAGACTTCAATCTGTCAAAAAAATATGATACACGTCTTCCTATTTCACCTTCAATCTGATAGAGAGACAGGGTTGTGGACTCTATAGACAAAATAGCAGGAACAAATGGTTCACGTCGTCCGGTCAAAATTTCTGCAGATTCACGAAGACAGTAACAGACAGATATGTGTCTCACAGAGGGTGAGTAATGGGGAGGAGGGGGGCCTGAGCTGCCTTTCAAAGTCTTCCGATGCTCCTTGAAGGGAAAAAGTTCATTGTAGGATGGAGGTGCAGGAGAGGAAGGAAGAGAAGGAACCTTAGTTCCTTTATTCTTGGTTGATCTCGTCGGTAGTCTCATGGAAACAAAGAAACATATAACAACTATTTTGGATTTCAAATAACCGAAATAAGCCGGTTCACGATATCGACGATCAAAAGAATCGAGAACAAGACCTCTTTCTGAAAAGTTGTTTTCTGAACGTAGCAACAATGAGAAAATGTAGTCTAACAACAGTGAGAAGATGTAATGAAGATAATGGATGTAAGAAAAGAAGAATGAGAGGTATTAAGGACAAGAAATACAAGAAGCAATATAAAAATCCCCTGTGAGGGACGGATTGCAAGACCCCTAAAGCGAAACTGGTTCCACCCCGCAGAAAGCTCCGCAGATGTTTATTGTTCCCCGCAAAACTGCGGTCGTCACGGGAGGCGAAGAGATCGCATCAGGAAATTCTTCTTTCAATCTTTTAAAGTGGATCGTTGAACGCTGGCGCGTGCTCGCGTACAGCGGGTTATCATTTCTTTTGAATCCAACTATATGTGATATGCAAGGACTCTGGAAAGGGCAACTTAGGATCACTTTTTATTTTTTATCCTTGTTTCTTTTTGATCTTCTTTTGGCGATCCTCGTTTGAGGTTACCCGATTGGTATGAGCTAGCATACATATGGGACTTGAAATGTAAACTTGGAACTGAATATATCGCAACCACGGCGAAAATGGTATTATTAAAGAGCCGTAGTGCAGAGATCGTCCGGCACTATTTCTTAAATTTGCTGTTTGGTATTTCGTATCGATGATCTAAGCCATAATACACACCTCTGGTGATGCGCATACCATTTGAGGCTAACTAACCGGAAGCCAAAGCATAACGCGTTCAGATCTGATAACACCTACGTGGGAATCTGCTCGTCAGTATACGATGCCGACAACTCACACCTCTCTGTTAAGCAAAATACTTTATACATTAAGCTACTACTCTACCACCATTCGTCCACATCCCCAATACAATACAGCTTCATGAAATCATAATAATATTACTATACACAAGTGATGCAAAGGTAGAAAAGTCAACAGACATGATTCATTCGTCCTCTTGAACCAGATCCCTTTTAAGTTCAGCGTCAACACTCAAATTGTCCTTATTGAAACCATCAGCATATCTGCTAATCGTAGGGAAACAAACAATCTTATCTGGCTCATCATTCTGACCTGCTTTGATTAACACAGGTAGATTATAGTTGTTGAGTAACCTTTTGAAATCAAGATACTTGGCAAACCCCTGTTTTAACAAGTCCAAATGCTCACTATCTTTGTAGACCTCTAAACGATAGTCACCATTATTGGACATGGATTTGTTGAAAAAACGGAAAAACACACGATTATCAAAATAGATCCAGTTGGAGAAACCCTCCTTCATCGAGAATGGCATAACGTTATAACCTTGATGGGTATTTTCGTTTGCACGACAAACAGAAATCTCGATGAATTTATCTGTTTTCGTCACCTCAAATTGACAGTTAAGGACTGTGAATCTATTTGGTTTGTGACCAGTATTGATGTCCTGCATTAACGAATTCTTCTTCTTGTTGGAAGGATTCTCAGTGAATGCAGAATACTTGTTATCGACCTTTGTAAATTCATGGAAAAAGTTCTTTGAAGGAGAAACCTGATACAACTTAAGGAATAGATATCTGTCCAGAGTGACAAAGCTGAAACGAGAAAACATATCTTTTGGAATCTTCAAGTTAAGCGAGATGGTCTCGGGATCGAATTTGACAGAACCATTCTTCGTCAGCGACCTGTCCATCAATGCTATTTCCCGCTCGACACGGCTATTGAATTTCTCAATTCTGGCAAGAGAGTCTAGGAGACGGGCCTTATGAAGTACTGGAGGAAGTCTCTTTTTTTCATCCTTCAACAAGTAACGGTAGTAGTTCCGCCTGGTAAGTTCGGGCATAAAGTTTGTAGAGTCCTCGAACCATACAAGTTCGTTCTCCTTACAAAATTGCAAAATCTCCTTTTTGTCCACCTCTAAAAGCGGGCGAATAACTTTCAAGTCGAGTGTCGGAGAAACCATTGGGAATCGGCTGACTGGTGTCATAGACCGAAGACCAAACAACGTGGAATTACTCTGCATGCGCATCATGAACGTCTCCAACTGGTCATCTCGGTGATGGCCCATAAAGAGATCACTAATACCCAGCTTCTCGCAAGCACCTAGCATGAGCTGGTAGCGAAGCTCACGGGCGGTTCTTTCCATCTGTTTCGGATCAATTTTCTGCTTAATCTCCAGAACATGATGAGTAATTGGCAAATGAGATATCAGCTTACTTAATTGGTCGACCTCATCCGTACTTTCTGGTCGTATGTTGTGATTAACGGTGATGGCATCAATTTTTAGATCGTTAAGCTTCTTCATTTTAATCTTTACTAACAAATTTAGGAGAGCCATAGAATCTGCACCACCACTTAATGCAACGGCCACTCTAGGAGGAAATTTTGTTAGATTGGCAGCAAATATTTTAGTTAGAGAAGTCAAGAACTTTGACGACACGGTTGCCGTGGCCGTATTTGTTAGGCCTAACGGGTTAATGAACATTGGAGAAGTAATGAGATTAGGCTTCATCTTTGATAGTTTAGACGGCTAAGATTATGTCGGGTATAAATAGGAAAGAAAAATCGGAAGAAGAAAAAGAAAGAAGCGGCGGAAATTTGTAACGCGCTGAGCGAAACTGGTGTAAAACCTCCCGCACGGCTTCCACAAAGTCTGCGGGATGAAAACTCCATCTATGGTGCTGCTTTGAATCACTCCATTATTCTGGAGAGTTACCGCCTCAAAAGAAGATCGAACATACTAGAGCTTGGGAAGGTTCAGGGCCCACGTTCCCAGATCATATAGGCCACATCAACTTGCAGTTGGGACAACTATAGAACAACTGATATACGATGAATATGTTAGCCGACAAGGCAGGGTAGCACAAATCATTCAGGGGGCCGAGCTGATCGCAAGGGTTGTACTTTATAGATGCTTATTTTGTTTTCAAGATGATTAATGAATGAGCAGAAGGAAACAAAGGACTCAATATAACGGTTAGTCCGCAAGGACTACCGGCAAAGATCGATTTTATCCGCAAAAAGAAAGAAATACCCGCGAACTATTTCCCTCACAGAATGGATGACCCGCAGACTTTTCAACGTGCGTTAACATAGCTTGTGGTGGAGTTGGGATTACACTTCGGACTTTTCCTTGCCATTGTTACGCCATATAATCTGGGGTTTACATTATATCCTTTGAAATCACCGTCGAACACTTTGGCCCCACCAAAAAATACAGACAGGGCAAGAGTTCCGACAGACTCATTTTTTTTTTCCGATACGATGACTTGGTACAATACATCGGAAAAAGTAGTGGCACCGCCCTAAGTGAAGATAACCTTAGGTTGGATCTCATAACGGCGGCGCATAACTTTGGTAGGGACGTGGATCTACGCGACAAAGACGAGTTCATTGTACTCTCACCAGTTGTGCATAACTTAGCATAACATAACATTTATTTATATATACGATTTATTCATAAAGGAAGCTTCCGTACTTCGCTGTCTCTCTACTCCTTCAACTCACCGCAGTCTTCGACTCGAACCTCCTGGCTGACTTTGCCAGACGAGGAGCCGACACCTTCAATGGTTTTGACAGTATCATACCCGTCGCTCACCTCTCCAAACACCACGTGATGTCCGTCCAACCAAGGACATGGAATAGTCGTGATGAAAAACTGAGAGCCATTACTATTTGGGCCTGCATTGGCCATGGAGAGCATACCGGGTTTGGTATGCTTGAAGGGAAAACCTTCGTCATCGAAATGGTCACCATAAATGGATTTGCCGCCGTAACCGTTGAAATGGGTAATATCACCACCTTGTAGCATGAATTGTGGGATAACTCTGTGAAAGATAGAGTTTTTATAGCCAAAACCTTTCTCGCCTGTACATAGCGCTCTGAAATTTTCCGCCGTCTTTGGGAGCTCTTTATCGAACAAATCAAAGACGATTCTTGGCTGTTTCTTGCCACCAATTGTGACGTCAAAGAAACACTTGGTAAGATTAATTGATGAGGTCGAGAAGGCTCTCTTGCTGATGTTAAACATGGTTATTATTCTTACTACGAGTGTCTAGTAACAAGAAAGAACTAAAAAAATTTTGCAATTGGTATAGAATATGCGAACATGCGAATGTGCGAGCGAATTTACGACCGACACAATTTCCGACAAGGAGACGCGACTTGCGACGCGATTTCCAACTACTACCTCAACTTCGAGTACACTTTCTCTAAGGCCTCTCCAAAAGCCTGTATATTCCTTTCGAAGAAACCATACTCTCCATTTTGCAACGCCTCTGTGAAGCCAGGAAGAACCTCCAATCGATAACCGCTGACTCTGTCTGGTGCAAATATCAAGTGCCGAAACCATTTTCGACCCTTCAATAGTCCTTCTCTCTGCCCATCCACGTCGACGTTCGTATACTTCTCCGGCGCAACAAACAACTTGTCTAAAGCCTTAATTTTAGCACTAGCAATCTTAATCTGAAATGCTATCTTGATCTTCACGTACATCTTGAACCATGGATAATCTTGAAGGATTTGTCGCTGTAGCCATACTAAATGATCATCGAAGTTCTTTGCGATCGCCACGATCTCACTCAACAATTCATCGAGTCGCTCTATCTCCTCACCAACATTACGGCCATCTTTCTGTCCTCTAATCTTCATCTTCTTATGCTTCCACCCGCTCGGGACACGGGAAGAGAGGACATCAAACCTTTGCTGTATACGTGACATATAATCACCTGTTCCGACATCGATTATCTCTCTTTCACTTATTTGCAGGACAAATAAACCAGCGAATTGGGCCACCAAGTTGTGGTACCGAAGCTTCCTGTCTAGCAATAGCTGCCAGTCTTCGGAGTCGTATTTGGAGTTAGTGTAGGGAACCGGGTCTTTGTCTTTGACGTTGGAAAACCCGATGTTGATGGACGGAACACCGACAAAGCACTGAAAAACGGAGTAATCACCAGACCGTTGGCTAATCAAGTCGATTTCCGACCCATTATGCTGGTGCCGATCGATGTAATACTCCCACAGAGTCGTATCGTCGTCCACTAGGATCTCCTTCATGCTCTTAACCAAAAGTTGACCATACAATGGGTTCGACTCAACCAAAAGTCGCGATCCTTTAACTCCATCCAAATTCACGTACACCACGGCATTCTTCCGAAGCTTTCCCTCGTAGAACTCACCAAACTCAGTCGATCCAAGCAGCCCCGCTGCCGATCCATCCCAGCTGATTAACTTGATCGTTCGTAGTGGCTTCCAGCCCTTCTTGGCAAGCTCGTTGAATCCTCTCGCCAGTTCTAACAGTTCCGAAAACCCACTCGAAGCTCCTCCAATTCCCCCAACAATGTCACGTGACGCTCCTACATAGATAACTTCGTCTCTTATGATTCCCTTGATCTCCGTGATGATATTATAGATGGGCTTGATCTTGAACTGAACTGTACTGCCTAATTCCAGTGTGTTCTCGGATACGCTGGCGGAGTAGCTGAAGTTCGCATAATCTCCTTTCCAGCCTAAATCCGCCCCATTGGATAAAGAGTCCAGTATGGGCTGAATGGCTGCAAAACTTATTGGCAAAACGGGAATTGTTGGGATTGTCTCTGGCTTCACACGTTTTGAGAAAAGTGTCGACGACCAGCCAGGAGTTGTCGGATCCCCGGGCTGCTCAAGTATTCGACTAAGGGTGTCCTTCTGTATGGCATGGTGATTTCTTGCAAATCCGTCGGGAAAGGCTGCATATCCATGGCTCTCTACGTATTTGCCGTCATCATAGGGATCGGAGTATATTACCGCACCCGCGACATGCACCCGCTGGGCGTTCTGAATCTTGATACTTGGATGTAAATTGCCATTGCGCAAAATAACGATCCGGTCTTCCACAGGGATTCCCGACGCGTTCAACTGTTGGAAATCCCCCACACTGCCATAATTCGCATAAACGTACTTGGCCCTCATTTTCCCGCTGGCACTGTATGGATAAAATGACATCAACTCGGTCTCTTGTAAGTTTGCGTCATATATCACCTTATTATCGGCAGATAAGACCCGTAGCCATGACTCCTGAGGTCGACTAAACCATGCTTCATACTTTTCCGTAGACGTCTTAAATGTCGGGAATTCCCTGAATAGTTCGACGGTGGCCTCATAATTATCGCCTGTAGTATGAATTTCCTCTGAATAGCACTTCATGTAGCGGCGGATATCGTTCTTCAACGTGAGGTGGGTGAGAAACAGCCGCGAGCAATCATCTAAGGTGAGATATTCGCCGTGGAGCCGTCGGAGATCTCTATCCAACGATGTGCGCGGCATAAAGATCAGCTTGAAAAGGAGCATGAAGATAACTCCAAATATGCAAACGGTTAGGAATCTCTGCCTTCTCATCTGCCTAAGGGTCATCTGAGTGACGCTAATCACGCTGTTTGCAATTGATTCGGTAATTGAGGTGGAACGAGATGCTAAGAATGAGTTACGCTCTCCCAGAGACCCATAATATCCGACGTTAGGGTGTAAAGTTTTCCGAACGTGGCTGCTTTTGCGATGCTGCTGAGGATAATCATGATAAGTAAACTCTTCATCCGTCTCTACTGATGTTTGCCCCGTACTTCCCGGAAATGGCGTAAGTCCTGCCGGCGCACTTTGTGTGGACGATATTTCCGCAGAATCTGAAGGCGACGACTCTGGCATTGAAAAGTCTGCTTATTAGAAAGTTATGACGAAACGCCTGTGAACAGATAGATAACGTAAGGCATAATATCATTTGAACCCCATATCTATCTAATCAGCAATATATGCAACCTTACACCATACATAAACACCTCTACACCGGACAGAGATTGTCTATATTATATAAAGAAAGATGGTACACAATGAATAAAGCCAACCTGTCAACGATACGTGGCAACCGCCTACTTCTTTGCAGCCTTCTTCTGGTACTCCTTTCGGTTCTGAGCACTCTTCAAAGCGCTCTCCGAGTTCTTCAAGTGACCACGATCATCCAAGTCGACCGATCCGGCAGTATCGAACAACGAGACCTGACCAAGTAGTAAGCCAATGGTATCCAGAACCTGTTGAGGGTCACTGAGGTATGCTTTTGCAACAGTCTGCTTGTTGGCAGGTCCCACTGTGACAGGGAACAACCCATAGTCGTCGCCAGTCGCGTTTTTAGTCACTCCTTGCATCTGCCAGTGCTTCTCAATGCTGTTCAAAGTCTTAAACATGTCTTCATCCGTCGTATCATCGCCCAAACAAAGAACAAAGTCTGGACGTTCACCATGCTTACGCACTACCTGTTTCACAGGGTCTGAGCATAACACTATTCGTCTCACCATCTCTCCCTTATTGACAAAACGAGGCCTGACTTCAACATTAGCCTTACCAGGCATCACTTCAACGTCATACTGTGAACATATCTCTTCTTCAAGCTGCTTACGACATTGTTCTCCTTGATATGCTCCCAATTCAGGGTCAGATTTCCTGTAATGCCACGTGAGTGCCACTTTCTTTTTCTCTATGAAAGAACCGGACGTCCGTTCGGTATAGTACTGGAAAACTTCCTCGACTCGTTTCTGCCAGTTCATATCCACAGATGCAGCTAGATTAGTCCACTCTGGGGTATTCGGATTCTTCAGAAAACATCCGTGCTCTGCACTAAGCCCCAACTCTGGCACCTCTCTCGCAAACCATTTCTCCAAAAATGCCTCGTCCCTTCCGGAAATGATCCAGACCTCGTTTCTCTTATCAGCAACCAAATCCTTCAACAATCCCAGCAATCTTGCAGAAGGAATAGCTGCTGCAGGATCTCTCACAATGGGTGTTAGGGTTCCATCGTAATCAAATAGAAATAACCTTTTCTGAGCGACCTCGTAACACTTCAGAAGTTTTGGCTTATTTAAATAAGGTGTGATTCCATTACGAGAAAATCGTTGGTTTCCATCACTACCATTCGAAGGAGTGAGAAACTCCAAAAGTGATGATAATATCTTACAAGTCCAATCCTGGACGGTATGAGAAACCACAGACTTGTATAGCTTAGTTTCTGTGGCCTGTTTCGTTGGTGCAGAAAGCAACAAACACTCATTTAACGCTCTTGAAACGCCCACTGTATCCCATGGATTGATCTGGATTGCATCAGGAAGAATCGATGCAGCACCCGAGAACTCCGAAAGAATCAACGGATGACCTTGAGTTCTTTGACAAACAACATACTCTAAAGCGGTAGTATTCATGCCATCTCTAATGGATGTGACCAAACAAAGATCAGCAGCACGCAGCAACGCCAAATATTCAGCCTTAGGAACCCTCATATTGTAATGGAGCACAGGAGTATATTCTAAAGTTCCATAGCGGCCGTTAATATGTGCCACCAGTTCAGAAACTCGCTTGACCAGCCTGCTACTATGATATGATGGTATGAAAGAAACTTGAATCAAAACAACACGACCTATCCATTCAGGATACAGTTCGAGGAACTGGTCAAAAGCCAACAACTTCTGCTCCACACCACGCACCGTGTCTAGTCGGTCTCTACCGACGATAAGTTGCCTACCACCGGTTAATTCATGCAATGCAGTGACTTTGGCATTGACTTCCTTGGAAAAAACGTCCTTCTCCAAAGCGGTGACGTCAATACCCAGCGGGAAAGTGTCGACCCTAACCTGTGAAGAATGTACATAGACAAAGGTAGGAGTAACATCATAGCCCAATAATCGAGTGCAACAGCTGAGAAAATGTCTGGAAAACGAATAACTCTGGAATCCCAACTGATTGGCACCCAACAGACCATCCAATATGATTTTACGCTTGGATAAACATCGGAAATACTCCGAAGAAGGAAACGGAACGTGCAAAAAGTGACAGATGTATGCCTCAGGAAGCTCCATACGCAATATTTGCGGGAGTAAAAGCAAATAATAATCATGAATCCACACAATATCACCAGGTTTATACAACTGTTTCACTTTAGCAGCGTAAGCCTCGTTGAACTTGACGTAATCATACCACCACTGAGACTCCTGTCTACCGTCACTTGGCTCGTTCAAAAGATAGTGAAAGAGCGGCCAGATCACGTTTTCTGCATACTGCCGCCACCGATCCTGGTCCTTACGAAGTAACCAAATAGGATGAATATTCTTATTCCCGTTCATTGTCCTTATTTTCTCGGTAACATCTCGCTTGTCCTCTTCACTGAGATACAAAGGATCATTCTCAATCTTCTGTGACGCAGGAATCGATCTAGGGACCATCTCATCTGCCTCAAACAACTCCCCTGTCCATCCAATCAGATGTGTTTCCCACTTTGTATGCTTGGAAAGAAACATATTACTGGCATACAAGGCTGAAGACCCCCTTATGTGCTTCACCTCCCATTCCCCTGTTTTAGTACGGTAAATCTCACTGGGCAACTGAGTTACGCAGTTGAGAATCCTACCGGAAAGTCGGAGACCCGAATTCTTGCAGTCACTTGGTTCAATCGACATTGTAGAAAAAAACAGGTGTCTTTTCATCTGCTCACTATTTTTCTTCTTCTGCTCATCTTCAACTTCGTCAAAAATAAAGTTGCCTCAAGGATTACGTAATCTCTGAAAACCTGCACAGCCCTTCACATCAAGGGTAACTCCGAACCGAGTGACTACTGCTAAGTTACACTTATAGTTATAGTTATAAAAGTAGAAGGAAGCAACTGCTCAGTATGACACAAATTAATGCGGCACACAGCATATCCAGTCCACTCATTCTGTTCTAGCAAAAAAAATGAATAGTCGGTAAGTCGACAGAACAACTACTAAGATCGGATACAGATCTTAGATCCATCTTTCAATCTCTGCATATCCTCCTTCGGTGGTTGCTCAGCGGACTTCTTAGTAAGGTTCTCGGAATGGTCTCCAGCTGGTTTCTCAGCTGGTTTCTCAGCGGGCTTTTCAACAGGCTTTTCAACAGGCTTTTCAACAGGCTTCTTCGAATTTCTATTGTGCTGCATGTGCGCACGGACCAAATGACCCGCTGCCAATGCACAGCACAACGATAACTCAGCAGCAAGAACGGCAGCAGCAACAATCTTGGCTAACTGTCTGGCATTAGCTCCCGGATGTGTAGGATTTGGTCCACGCACACCAAGCATGTCAAGCATGGCTGCCTGTGGCTCCAATATCGTTCCACCTCCAATAGTACCAACCTCAATAGAAGGCATAGAGACAGAGATCTCTAGATCTCCATCCGGTCTCTTTTCCATCAAAGTAATACAGTTCGAACTCTCCACATTCTGTGCAGGATCCTGACCCGTAGCAAGGTAAACAGCGGTAACTAAATTGGCAGCCTGCGCATTACAACCACCAATAGATCCAGCCATTGCAGATCCAATAAGGTTTTTATCAATATTCAGCTTAACCAACGCATCTACATCCGACTTCAGAACCTTCTTAATAATTTCAGCAGGAACAATAGCAGATGCAACAACACTCTTGCCTCTTCCCTCAATCCAGTTGATGGCTGCGGGTTTCTTATCGGTACAATAGTTACCAGAAAGAGACACAACATCCATATCCTCAAAACCACACTTTTCTTGCATATATTTCAATGCATATTCAACTCCCTTTGAAATCATGTTCATACCCATAGCATCACCTGTAGAGGTTTTGAATCGGATAAACAACAATTTACCGGCCAAAGCAGTCTTAGCATGCTGCAACCTAGCAAATCGAGAAGTCGAGTTAAAAGCACTCTTGATAGTTTTCTGTCCATCTTCAGAGTCCAGCCATCTCTTGGCTGCTCCGGCCCTACTCAAGGACGAGAATCTTACACAAGGACCACGAGTCATACCATCAGCAGTAAGCACAGTTTCAACTCCACCTCCGGCATTAAGAGCTTTACAACCACGCATGGTCGAAGCAATAAGACATCCTTCAGTAGTAGCCATTGGAATATGGTATGGAACACCGTCAATAATAAGAGGACCAGCTACACCAACAGGTAGAGGCATATATCCGATAACGTTTTCACAACAGGCACCAAACACTCGGTCATAATCATAACCCTTCCATGGTAACCGATCAGTATTCAAAACAGGAGCGTTCGCCAGCTTAGCGATAGCCTTTCTACGAACAACAACGGCCCTTGCACTGTCACCGAGTTGTTTTTCAAGCGCATACAAAGGCATTTTACCATTGGTGGCAAGTTCGCACACTTCAGCATCGTTGCACTCGTCTCTTAGTCTACCTTCTTTAAAGATGGAAACCAATTCATCCAATGGACGAACACTTTCGTCATTGACGGACTCCTCAGAAGAACTAGCACTATCTGATACAATCTGATGGTCCTTTACGTTATCAAAAGTGGAATTGGCAGGCACAGGAGCAGAGACAGGAGCAGAAGAAGTCACCGAAGAAGCAGGAGCAGTAACAACAGCAGCTTTCTTGCCTGCATGAGAAGTGGAAGCTTCGCCTCTGGACTTAACATCAGTTCTTTTCTTCTTAGAGATCTTTTCAGATATAACAGAGTCAGAATGTTTGAACAGATGATTTCTAGCGACATTTAGCAAATAGACATTGATGGCAAAAGAGATACCAGCGACCAAAACAATAAATTTAGAAATGTAGGGATCTCTAATTGCCTGAGAAAATCTGCTAAGAGAATCAAAAACAACATCCTCGACCTGAGTGAGTAAAGTGACTCTTCTGTAAACCTTAGTTGGCATCAGAGTAACCAAAGTACCTTGGATGCCCAATGGAATTTTCTCGGAAACCCTTCCAGATAGATGACCACCGATAGCATAGCTCAACAGTGCGGCCGACGGTGTGTAGTCACTGAAATCGTCGTACAACCAGGAGGTACCTAAAGCAAAGAGATGAAGAACTAAAAATCCCGCAATAGTAACAACTTTGAAAGCCCAGACATTTTTATCGTGCTTGAAAAGTGGCTGATAAGCAGAAGAGGCCAAACCAGTAGCAGCCACAGAATGTGCCACCTCCTCACTGACACCTTCTTCTTCCAAGGCTTCAGTAAGTGCGACCTGTCTGTGAACAATATTGATCTGGGCCTTCAGAGAAATAACGGCAGAATAGAAGGTGAAGGTAATGAAAAGATCGCAAACCATCAGAACGGCAGTAAAGACACAGAAATTTCTCAAACCAGGCATGTTTGAAGTGAACAATGCGATACCAAGGAAACAAGCAGCCGTTATAAGCTCTTGCTTAGCCAAAGGAGCAGCAGTCTTCTTCAAAACGACTTCCCACATGGTATCTGAGATATCACGGGTTGGCTCTTTACGAATGGCCTCCATGGCAGGAACAGTATAGGCAATCTTATGACGGAAACCCATGGATGCCACAAGAAATGGAATACCTTCGGTGAGAGAAGAGAGTGGTAAATGAATACCGAAAACCTCAGACGTTAACACAATGGCAAATAAGAAGGCTATAACCGAAGAAAGGAGTGAGCCAAAGGCCAACCAAAACTTAGAACCAGTGGTACGCATCTCATAGAAAAGTTGGATAATGATGAAGATCATTGCTGCGTAAGCAAGAGCCACCATGAGAAGGTCCAAAGGTTCAGCACCCTTAGCAGAACTCCTTAGAGTATTGGCCAAGTTTCTGATATACTCATAGTAACGACCTAGCCTGTTGCTTTTTCTAAGCTTAAAGACGTCGCCTTCTGCGTTTGTGAAAGATGGGGGAAGAGGAATTTGATGAGAATACTCGGTAAGATAAAATTTTTCATCATCATCAGGACCAGAGATAAAATGAGAATCGTTAGAAGGAAAAGGAATAGCATGAGAATGGGCTCTAAATATGATTGGAGTAAGAGCCCAGTGAGGAGTAGAGTTGAAGGCCAAGTCAGAGAAAGAAGAGTCAGAAACTTCGGAGGAGAAAGTGGTAGCCACATCGTTATCGTAAGCAGTAGCCAACTTGGAAGCGGCATTAATTTCGAACTCGGTCAGATTGGCAACAATGTCCCATTGAGCATCATCGGCAAGAGGAGAATGATAGAAGGTCAAGGAATCACCACCCAAAGAATTGATTCTGGCTAAATAATGGTCAAATATAGTCAAATAAGAGATGGAAGCAACAAGAAGAGTTGCCACGATGAAATGAATAGGTCTGTTGGCACAAAGCTTGGCAAGATATGCGGGAGCTTCAGTGAAGATCATTATAATAAATATAAAAAAGGAAATGAATAGATGAACACGACAAATGCTTAAGCTTATGCTTATGTTTATGCTTATGCTTATGCTTATGCTTATGCTTTTGCTTATGCTTATGCGCTAGTTAGTAAGGGCGCCACGGCAAAACAGAGGTAAACAAGTTGGCCTAAGTCCCCTTTTTTTTCAGTTAAGAGAAGTTTGTTTGGTCTTATTAGAGCCAAAATTTTTTTCCCAGCGTTGAGATAACTGAGATTCGCGAGCCTGTTCTTGGAGAGTATATACGAGCAAGAAGCTTGTAGACAGAGCGGAGAGGGGGTATGAACGTCGTACAGCTTAAGTAAGCGTAATCGGTATCAAATGAAAAGGAGCGAATTAACGGTTGTTTAAATAGGTTTCAAGGGGAGCGAGCCCAGTACGTCATACGAGATATGTGGGCGGCGGGGTGGAAAGCGGAGCAACGAGAGATTTGGGGTGGGCACGACCGGAAGGACTGCAGGGTACCGTGGCATATCGCCGTGGAAGTCACCGGGCGATCTATGAGTATGCATGCGGCTTCAACTTCTTCCTTCCTCCCCCTCCCCTCCACTGCATGGAAGAATCTCTACACCACTCAATTAAATTCGTCTGGACGTCTATTTTCAACATCTCCCTCCCTCCATGTCCATTTACCTTACAAACAGAAATAAAATGGGTAAAGAACTTATTAGAGAAAATCTTGTCAAACCGTGAGTATTCAGCACATGACGTAAATCATTTACCGGATATACTAACTGCATACAAAGTTACGTCCACACTCCATTGGATAAGAGTACAAAGGCATCAGACTTTGCTGCCTCTAACTTCCCCATGGTGGCTATGTTCATGAGAAACAAGGCTCTCTCATGGTCTGCATTGTTTATTGCTGTGCAGTCTTATTTGAACGATCCTCTAATTAAAGATCCTTCAGATCAGTCGCAGCCTGCCATATTGAAGGTGGTATTCGCATTCGTTGCAGTGACCACTAGTTATTTAGATATATTATTTCCTCAGATGAACCCTGCTGTTAACATGCAGGCTATTAATGCTGCTGCTGCTGCCACTGCCACTGCCACTGCCACTGCCGCTACGGTTACTGCTGCCACCGGATCTAACTAGATATACTTCTAATATACACTACTTATCTACTACCCGCTTTTTCCTCTTATTACCCATTTTTAAAGGCAAAACCTTTGGCTTCCTCTTTAGCCTCGTTATTAAGTTGTGATCGAACTTGGAATGACATGTAGGACACCTTTCATCGTCAGGGATAACACTTAAAATACACAAACACACAGAGCATACGTAGCCCACGTCAACCAACTTATTCGTAATGAAACATGATGCTCTGAAGTCAATGGAAGTGTTTGTAGGCAGAACCACAATGGGTCGAAGCAGTGGATCAATGAATAGTGCTGTCGAAAGATACTGAATCAACCCATCCGGATTGTTAATATGTATATAAACGCCATTTGTAGCGTCCGAGGCCTGCTGCAAGAACGTTGAGTCGGGTCCAAGCTTACACACATCAACAGAAATCTTCATCTTCTGTGCTGCAAATATCGAGTTCATGATAGAAACGTAGGGAAGAGCAGAGTCTCCACTGACACTGATACACAGCACTCGGGCCTTTAAACCTGAATGCTCGTCTGATTTCTGCAGCCGATTTATGTAACTTAAAGCCTGTGAAAGAGCCCCAGATAGAGTTCCCTTGATATGTGTGTTTCCTTTATTCACCATACTCTTTAACTTGCTCGGCTCCTCTTTTATAAGGCTATCCAACTTATCCACGATACTCTCATCGACGATTCGAAACTGCCTGTATATTCCAGAAGCTTTCAAGATATTGTCAGCATTCATTCTGCGCCTCTTACTATTCTGTTCGCTACCGTCACTACTATCGTCCCGGTCATCAAACCATGGATATACCAACTCAGCACCATGCAAATAGCTGTTCGCTATATATAGAGCAACTTTATTGCCACTGTTTAAAGCCATATGAGAGTTGAGCATCACAAGTAAAGCAGACACAACATTTTTGAAATCTAAAGTGCCTGAATCCATCAACTTCTTCCACTCTAATGGACTAACATCGAGAATTACTATGAGAAGGGAAGGTGTCTCATCCACAACCCTGTGGAGGTTTCCTTTACCACTTTGCACATCCACAAATGCTCTATCTGCAATTGCATCCATTTAAAAACAAAACAGACTGTTTGTCCCCCTAAGAAAGTAAAGTCGACGGGAGATGGTCGGTGGTCTCTTAAGCTCTTTTCTCTATAATGCTTAAAAAATTCCACCTCCTTCCATGCACCAAAAAAAAAAAAAGTATATAAGGTGGGTGAAATCTCTCGAAGTGCCAAGAACTTCATATAATCTTCAAAGCTTATCAATAGAATGGATGGATTATTGAAATGGTCTCTTGCACAGCAAGGAGGTAATGATGAGGCCAAAGAACGTGCTGGAAAACCGGATCCAAACGCGCTAGCCCAGTTATTGGGTATGGGACATTTTAAAGATGACCCTTCTCTGATGAAAGAAAGTGCAGAAGTGCTTAATAACAAAGAATCCACGAAAGATCAGTTGAAAATAGCCTTTGGAAATATGGAATTGCTAATAGAGAACTTGGATAATGCGAACAACTTGAAGAATATGGATCTTTGGCCCGCTGTTTTACAGCATTTGAATAATGAGGACCCTGATATCCAAGCTTTAGCATGCTCCTGTATCGGTTCTGCCGTTCAGAATAATCCACGTTCACAGAACGATTTTTTGGATCAGTGTAAAAGTAGCAACTCTGAATGGTTCGATACGATTTTGAAGCATGCCCTTGATACTGACCCAGATCATAATCAGCTTAAGATGAAGGCATTGTATGCGTTGTCCAGCATCACGAGGCACAATGCCACTGCCTACAAACTGTTTGAAGTATTGGATGGGTGGAAGGTAGTTTCTGCAGTATTGAATGATGCAGAGGCTTCCAGCAAATTGAAGCTGAGGGCATTATCCTTACTTACTTCTCTACTTTCTGAGGAGGAGGAGGACGCCGACCTTTCTAGTGAACAAGGCCGGGAGAAGATTCGGAGAATTCAAGAAGATAAAGTAGTGGATTCCATGATTAAAACATTGGACAGTGATGGAGACATTAACTGCAATGACCGTATTATTCACCTACTAGCAGTGTTGATCAGCCATGGATACAAATTCAAAGGAGACGAGGTCTCTCAGATTTCCCTTAAATTGAAGCAACTTGAACCAATAAAGGATCGTCTTAACGAGGACGACCTCAAAACACTAAAGTCAGTACTTTCATAGGTAACTTATACCAAAAACGCTTTTTTTTTGCCAATCTTTACTAACTCTTCTTTTACAGGACGTTTGCCAAGGTTAACTATAGAAAGCGGGTATATCATAATCATAGCAAATAATCTAAACTATATGAGTTCTTCACCATCTTCGGATAAGAGCACTTTGCGTAGCACGTTCTCCACATTACTTCTGACCACTGGTCGGCCTGCAGAATTGACAAGCTTATCACCTTGTTGCAACATAAGCATCAATTCCGTCACAGATTTGATACCTGTTTCATCAACAAGCTTGTCTGCAGAACTCGTGGTCATAAATTTGAATTGCTTCAACATCTCTATGAAGGAGCCCCGGGCATCTTTACCCGATCTAATCTGACCTATGTTTGAGAAATCCAAATTTCTCTCCAAGTTATCTATATATTTACTGGCCAATGTGTAACCGAGGCTCTTGAGCCATTCCACAAGATCTTTAATTCCCTTTATAGGAAATAAATGGATATCATGATCAACTTCGTAGCGTAGTAATTTCGCTTGAACCTGTTCAGCGGTAAATTTGACCTCACCACCATCCATATCCTTGATGTTCTTCCTTCTTCTCTTACGTTTGGTAGTTTCTGAATTATCTGAGGATTCCGTCTCTTGGGTCATCTCTTGCCTTACCTTATTGATGTACTCTTTGTTTTGACGGGATCTCACACCCTGTAAGAACGAGTCATATCCAGATAAAAACACCACCAAACGATAATCCGCATAGGTCTTTCTCATGGAACGAATGGTATCCCCCAAAAAATGAGATTTGAACATCTGGGGAAGTTTCTTGGAGTCCACGTATAATCCAATCATCTTCTCATTTTCTAAATGAGTCTTCACGGGAACGAAGGCTCCCTTAGCTTTATAATAAACGGAGTTAACTTTGCGCTGAAACATAATACTTGGATAGTTATCAGGATTCTGGTAGGCGGAAAAGTGCATTGGCTTCAAAAACTCTGTAAAGTTGGGATTGATCTCCTTGAGTTCGTCCATAAGTTTCACATCAAATGACACAGTCATCTGAGCTATAAGCTCGGGCTTAGTGTGTGACACAAGGTTAACTTGTTTTAGAAGCTTTGGATCATTACGTTTGGCTGTTTCCAACATTATATGAAGTTCCGAGTCCGTATAATGCGGTGTAGACAAACATGAATGAGATGTCTTTGGCTCCAGAGTGGTATTGATAGGTTGATAGTTGTGAATCTGGTGTAAAGGCGAGCTTCCAGTTGCTGCAGTACAAGTTAAGGGCCGAGATTCATTAGCATCCAGCAAACCTTCAATCACGATACTATCACTGTGATTTGATATGGAGCTGATGTCACTGTATGATTGGATGTGCTGATTAGATGCTCTGGACCGACGACAAGAGATCGAAGTATACTGGGACGTTGGCACACTAAAATCGATAATTTGATCTGACGATGACTCGACGGTTATGACTCCAGACTGACTACTTGGACAATCAGTTTCACTCTTTTCACTCTCGACTGATAACACTCTTGCAGCGTGTCTGGAACGAATGGGTGCTAACTGCTGAGAAGAAGATGGAGGAGAAGACGAAAGTAGCAATGCAACTGCTTTTGACGATTGTTTTATTCCAAGAAGATCACATAACTGATCGGGATCACTATAGATCAATCCATTATGGTCGTCAGAGAATTCATCGATCTCGTCAACATCTATAACGTTTTCCAATGGTTGACTAAAAACAGTGTTAGTAGGAAAAAATGCATAAGAGGCTGGAAACAAAGCTTACTCTCTATGTGGCGAAGTATCTAGGTTGATGACTTCTATATCAGACATCGAAGTATGAAGAAGTAATGATATACAGTAGGATTCAAAATAAAAAATAATGCGCTACATAAATAATATTATATGCGCAGAAATTGATTAGGCTACAAATACTCCTTCTGTACATCGTTACACCCCAAAGTAAAAGGTGTCTTCTCAGCCACCCACTTCCATCATCGGTCACGTAAGTCACATCAGCCACATCAACAGCAACTCATCCCATCTCCTCAGCCCCTGCCTGACCCTTAACCAGACGAGACACATCACCTAACTACGCCGTAGGAACTTCCATAACATCCAGACACCACTTTGATTGCAGATTTTTGATGCAGCACATGCATGGACTTCTTGGTTGTGGCAACTAAGATATTACAAGGTAATGGACAAATATCATGCCAGTAAATAATCATGATGGTGGTCAACTATCCCAGTAGGATAAACATGCTACTAGTTCGAGTCCGGGCATATATCTTAAGCTCTAATTCCGACCCCACATATGCCGTAATTATTCGACTCCCTTCCCACCCGCATTCGCTCCACTTTCGGTTGCTCCTGTTTACGTTTTAAGTTAAACCAAGTTGACTATTCTGGAAGCCTCCGAAAAACTTTTTTATGCTGCTGCGGGAAAATTGTTTGTATGTTTCCCTTTTTAGTGCCGCATGTCCTTTTGCTTTATTTTGACATCATTTCTTTAGAGAGACTGAGTCTTTGGTTTTAGCTTTGACTTTAGTTTTTGTTTTTGTTTTGCCATTCTACAGACTCTAGCTAATTCTTCCGAATATACTTCTGTTCCATTACAAATGTTCTTTACTTTAGTCAATAGGACCCTCACGGCTATTCTAATTGCCGGTGCCACTCTTTGTCTTTTGTTTATTATCCTTTCTGGTGCCGTCAACCATTCCCCTTTCAATCAATTCTACTGGTTACAGGCTCATACTGCAGACATAAAAAATGCGGGGGGTAGTGTTACCAGATGGACTTACTGGGGTGTCTGCCATCCTAACAGTGTGAATTCCTCAAAGAACGGCAACTGTACTCAGTTGGGTCCAGATATCCCTCTTTCTCCATTCGATAACTTTGGAAACAGCACCAGCTTGCCTCACGAATTCGTTAGCAACAGAGACACTTACTACTATCTTTCGAGATTTTCTTTCCCATTGTTGTTCGTAGCCTTTGGGTTTTCTGCTATTTCCTTCATCGGTCAATTCCTCACTCCTTGCTGGGCTGCCATGAGACATGTTACTTTCTTCTTTGTCTCCCTTGGTCTCATCTTTTGTCTTGCAGGTGCTGCTTGTCAAACTGCCGTTTCCGTGTTGGCAAGAAAGCAATTCACTAACTCTAAAATGGCTGCCAAGATTGGCGCTTCCATGTTTGGATTGGTTTGGGCTGCTACTGCTTGTCTTCTCATTGTCTTCTTTCTAACATGCTGTTCTTCTCTGCGCAAGGCTTATACTGTTCACAGAGAAACTTATGCCAATGATCGGGCTCTTGAATTGAACGAGGCTCAACAACAGGACGGTTTCCAACCTATCGTTCCTGGCCAGACATTGGCTGACGGTTCGCAACCTCAACTGGCCACTGTTCCTGGTGGTTCTGCTCCGGTCGGTGTCCAGCAAACACTTTCTCCAAGCGAAACTGGCGATGACTATCTCCAGTCTCAAGGAGCACTTCCTTCCAACGAGGGAGGTATCAGGTTCTTCAAAATTAAGAGAAATAACAAGAATACCGATGAGGAATCTCTATAAGAGTCCTCTAAACAACAGCAACAACAACAACTTTGATACCACTTTAAGTGCACTCTAACTAATTCTTTCTATCGTTGATGTGTTTGTTGTTAGCACATACCCCCTTCATATTATCCCTGGTTACTTTTTTTCCTTTATTCTGTCCCTTTTTTATCTTATAACTTTATTGTTTACTCCTCCTATCCTTCTTATTTCTGCCCGTTGCTTTCTAATACAATTTGCATATTGTACTTATTACATACTGGTAACTGTGTTCACAAGTAGAGGGTGTATCTGGAGCTCAGCATTGGTAAAGGCTTTTTTGGTCTGCTCCACCAATTCGCTGTTTTTCGGGAACCTGCCTATCTTAATGAGAGTAGACAGTCCTTGAAGATTCTCATATACAAACTCCATCTTAGCTTCGTCCAACGACCAGCCTAGGCATCCATCTACAGGATGCTCCTTAATAATCCAATTGGTAATATCTGAGACATTGCGTGCGATAGCATCAGCGTACGTGGTTAGAGCCTCACAATCAGGTGCAATTTCGACTTCCAGAAGAATCTGGTTCAACTGATCTGCTCTATTAATCTCATCTCTATACAAGTTCTGCTTCTCAAATTTGAATAATAACAGATCCTTAGTAAAGAGATCTCGAAACTTCTGGTTATAATTGAAAAACACAAAGCAGGACGAGTCGAAAACAAGTTCAACAAGTGCTTTATTAGCCACTATAATGCCCTTTAACCAATCAACCATTCTCTTCTCAGTCATTGCTGGAACAAGAGTGAAATCGAGTCCCAAAACAACAGTAGACAAATGCTGAGAAACCAAATCACGAAGCTCGTGATCATCATCACTAAGGAATCTAAACAACAATGCCACAACTTTCATTTCTTCTTTGGAAATCTCGCTGCTTCTTTCATCATGAAAGTAGTTTGTGTTGAAACCAATCAAAGATCTTAATGCAGCACTTCTCTCCGGGTATTCTAGATCATCATCAACCAACAACCTAACCTTTTCAAGCCATATCACAAAGAAAGAGTCCAATCCTGGAGTTTTCTCTAGTGCCAAACTTTTACCAACCAGTGGTCCAAGCGCTTCAATGCAGGCAAGTTTGAGAAACTTGTTAGCAGATTCTGAAGACGACAATAATGCCATCAATAGTTTAATCCTGTCTAGTTCAGAACCCTGAGAAGAGGTTACTCCCTTCTTCACCAAAAGCTCGTTAAGGAGCTTCAAAGAACGAGCTTTGATATAAGTCCAAGCTGGCAGTTGAACCAATTTCCATAGACACCTTACAACATCGTTAGCTTCTTCAGCTGTCATCTCATCCTCATGGTTCTCACAAAATGTAAGAGCGCTTTTTTGGACCTCATACAATTCAGATAACAAACACTCACTGACAACTATTCGGAAAATCGTCTTCTGAGACAAGCGATGCTCTAAAACTATCTGACATGCTTCACTCACTGCCAATTGTTTGCCGCCATTTAATCTTGAGCCCAAATTGACGTGATCTGCCAACCAGTTCTGCATACAATCAAGCTCAGTGCCATAGTCAGTTAAGTCATGAAACGTGGAAACCAATTTAAAGTATTCTAGTTGAATAGGGTAGCATGGGATGGCTAGCACATCATCTAACTTCGACATGACAATTTTCTTCACCTCTGATATCATCGACTGGGCCGTCAGGTCGATTGATGAGGCCTCTCTGGACCAGCCAAAGAGTCCTTCCCTCAATCGGAAGAGCAACTCCTTCGATGCCAACAATGCACCATGGGCCATATTCAAATCTTTAGTAGTTGATGTCACAGTAGAAAGTCTTTCGGCAAGCTCCCATCTCAAAGCTTTATGCGACGAGAGCAAAGCAGGAAGAGATCTTGCTGCCATCTCTCTCACTTTCCACTGCTTACTGCACAAGCATTGCAATATCAACGGGCGGAAGGCATCCAAACTCGTGTAGTTTGGAGTCGGATCTAGTCTACCCATAATCGTAAGAATGGGGAAAATTCTCTGCACCTGACGAGCATCACTGAGACCTGATTCAATAGCCTGTTGCAAGTTTCTGAGAAATGTTTCCTTGATGGAGCCAAACTTCGTAAAGAAAAGCTTTGCA
Source organism: Brettanomyces nanus (assembly GCF_011074865.1). Taxonomy (NCBI): domain Eukaryota; kingdom Fungi; phylum Ascomycota; class Pichiomycetes; order Pichiales; family Pichiaceae; genus Brettanomyces; species Brettanomyces nanus. The sequence continues at coordinate 897,834 of NC_052374.1, read as the reverse complement.
GGATAAGTTGGTAAGAAATTATTACGAAGCTTCCTGGATGAAAACATTCTGTTCTCAAGGGCAGTGAAAAGCATCACTGCACAGTTTCTTATAGCCCATATTGGTGATTCAAACGATTGTAGCGCCAACTCCATAGCTCTGTCAATATATAACACGGAAACTTCCGACAATGCTTTGTCTACAAAGAAAGCTTTAATGCAATTGAAAGCGTTCACCTGAGGAAGGCTGACGTTTTCCATAGTTTGGTCAGCATCTGCCGGTTCTTGGGCTATAACCATTAACTTGTCGAATGTAGGCCCAGCCAGTTCAGGATCAGCAGTAAGAATACCGTTAATAAGGAAAGGAATGCCAGCGGATCGACGGGTGATGAAGTTGGATTTTTCGGTAATCAGTTGTAAATTGGATTTCAACCAATCCCTAGTTACTAGAGAAATCTCTGGTGTTTTATGACATCGCAAGCAGCAGGCCACAAATGTTGGATAAACAGCTGAGAATGCACCTCTATGACGAATAGTGGCAAGCTGTTTCATTAGGAGAGGTCCAATCTTTAATAGCTGCTCCTTATTGAGCGGTGCGTTGATTATGGCAATTTCGAGCATACCGGTGGACTCTTTCAGCGTTCTCCAAGCATAACTGGATATTATCTGAGTTCCCTTACCATATGTAGCTTCCAGCTCTGGACTGTAACTCTTCTCAATCTCCTTGGGTAAGTTACCCTCTGGAGAATCATGCTGTAATACCCCTTTGGATACATTCCAGCCATCAATAGCCTGATAAATAAGTCTATTGAGCATATCTATCATGAATTTGTCATCCCGAAAAGTTTTATCAAAGTCAATTATCTCAATAATAAGCTTAAAGGCAGCAAAATACCCCTGAATGCTATATTTAAAACATGCAGAAGCAATATCGCTCTTGGCTATGGCGATTCCTTGTGCCAAGTGGTCGTTCAAGCTCGAAAGAAGTTCTCGACAGGAGTCCTTCTCGTTATTATTCTGATACAACTGAAACAAGAAACAAAAGAAACGTGCTCCAGAATCAACGTTTTTACCTTTGAGATCTGCCAACAGCTGTAATGCTCTAACTTTGGCAAGCTTCAAATCGGTGTTGGTCAGAGAAAGGGGGGATATAGAAAGGACATTCACAGCACTATTCCTGTTATCCTCGTAATCATCGGAGATATTGTCGATCATAACTCGCAGTAAATATGAAGAATAGACTGCAACATCAAACGGATAATGAACAACTTTAAACTTATCATGATGCTCCTCTCTCACTCTTGAGTCCAATCCAGAATGAATAAGAGCAAGCAATACCATAAAGGCAAAAGCCTTCCGCTGGTGTGAAGACCCAGGCTTCAAATTAAACACCGAAAAGTCCAGCAGATTCTGTAAGAACTGCCGGCCCAACTCAATGTCATGCTTTTTCGATTCGATTTCTTCTACGAACCGCTCAGGATCCTTTGACTCCATATTTTTATAGTCCCTTTGTAATTTATGAGTAGAGTCTCTAATTCTCAAAATGAACTTCTTTAGCAGAGAAAACATCTTATTTCTAGTTTCCACGTTCATTTCTGAAAACAATGCATCCAGGCAGGAGCTAATAAGATCATATAAATAGGGTTTGATGGGACTAGAATGCTTGGGACAACTCACTAGTAAGGAAAATGCAGTGACTTTGAAATACTCATCGTCCTGAATCAGCAGGCTTTCCACAGTATGCAAGGAAAGAAGGGGATTCTCGCCATCAAATGGCTCTATAATGATAGAAGTAGATTGTGCAACGGTAAGACAGCCTAGTAGCATGGTGATATCATTCTCAGAATTGACTCGCTTGAGAAATGCCTCTGTGGCAGTCTTTGAGATCTTGAAAAGTTGAGGTAAAAGGTAAGTTTCTATACCTTGTCTTAACTGGAGGTTCTTGAGACTAATGATTAGATCATCGCACCAGCAATCCATCCATTCGGATTCATTCTCACTGCTATACATGTTTCTAAGCACCATAACTATGGCCTTGCCAACATTTGTAGCCAAAGAGCTTGACCATATGTATTCTAATGAGTCTCTAACAAAGGTTGGTCTCTTTTGGAGAATAAAATCAGCAGGCTCAACCTGCTTATAGAGATGCTCTATCAGAAAATAAAAGACTCTCATCGAATAAGGAATTTGCAAAGCCTCTAAAGTCCACTTTTGAAATAGCTGTTTCCTAAACTGATCATCTTCAGTGGCCGTAATGAAGCTCATCAACTTGATGAACATTTCTTTCAGAGCATTTCCAAGAGGAGATCCTGAATCCGTCCAAAAGTCAATGACATAATGGAGAAGCGAGTCTGCTGTATCGGTGGAAACAAACGAGCTCAATTCCTGGGCGTATCGAATCCTCGTGGCTGACTTCTGTGAATACACTAATTGAGATGCTCTAGACAACCACACAGCCATAGCATCACACGCCACTGTACGATAGTCTGTGGTTTCAATGTTGACATGATTCTTCGAAAGAGCGTTCAAGATTCTTCTAGGAACCTTGTTCAAGAAGACAATCTGCCCAGTTTGTTCATCGATATAGTTTCGACGCTTTATGAGGTATCTCTTAAGGTCGAATAGCTTCTGACGGCTTAGTTCTTCAAAGCAAGACTCGTCAAACCAGCATGGATCAATGACAGACATTATAAAAGAAAGCAACTATATTTCAGTCAAGTCCCTTCTTATGTCCAAATGTGAAATCTTTCAAAAGGATCTAAAAAAATTTCTCTAACTCATCCTCTTTCACATGTATCTCCCTCTTTCACGAACAAAGAAAACTTTCAAGATTCGCGTCGGATCGAAATCTGGGCTGAGCCTACACCGCAAGGCTGCCATAATCAGTTAGTTGGCTTGTCTTGACGGGTGTCTCAATTCTAAAGCGTCTTCTCTCATTGTCATCATGGAAGAGAAATATATAGGTTTAGCACTAGCCGTCTCGTCTTCTTTTGCCATAGGCTCATCCTTTGTTCTCACAAAACTCGGCCTCTTAAAAGATGGATCACGTGGTGAGTCCTATACTTACGTCAAGAACCCTGTTTGGATTTTAGGTACTGCTCTTATGGCCATTGGAGAAATAGCCAACTTTGCTGCCTATACTTTTGCACCGCCTATCCTAGTCACTCCTTTGGGTGCTCTTTCCGTCATTATTGGTGCCGTTCTTGCAGCCATATTTCTCAAGGAAACCTTGGGTGTTCTTGGAAAGATGGGATGTGCCATTTGTTTGCTTGGATCCGTCATTATTGTTCTTCATGCTCCTGGTGATAAGGAGGTGACCACAGTCGACGAAATATTGGATTATGCTGCTCGTCCCATGTTTCTACTGTATGCTACTGCAGTGGTAGTGTTTTCCTTCTTTATGATCTACAAAGTTGCGCCTAAGTACGGCTCGCAGAATCCTATGGTGTACATTTCAATCTGCTCTGCGGTCGGTTCCATTTCTGTTTGTGCCATTAAGGCTTTTGGTATTGCTCTTAAGTTGACATTTGGTGGAAGTAACCAGTTTACACACGTCTCCACCTACCTATTTATTATCACAGTTGTTGTCTGCATTTTGACACAGATGACCTTTTTCAATAAGGCCTTAGCACAGTTCGATACTTCCATTGTCAATCCGCTCTACTATGTTACTTTCACTACAGCCACACTTTTGGCTTCTTTTATTCTATTCTCTGGTTTTAATACCACTTCTGCTGTTGATGTCATATCTTTACTCTGCGGCTTCCTTATCATATTTTCCGGTGTATACATTCTCAACATTTCAAGGAAAAATCCTGAGGAGGTTAGTCGTGAAGAGTTTTTCTCTACCAATAAGGATGGATTAAGTGATATCTCCTTGAACAATGATATCTCTGCCTATCAGATCCGAAAGTCCATTGAAACGAAAAGACCAAAACTACATCAGGGTACAACCAGCATTAACAATACCGACCAGTATTATCAGATTCCTAACGAAAATTCAGCCTCTTCAGCTAGAAGATCGGATAGTTTCGAATTGTGATTCATTCTCTCTATCGATTCTCTCATAATAAGCCCATTATTATTAACAATAAAATATAGTTAGATATATCAAATCAAATATTATCAATATCCAATTCCTCATCAGTATCGTCTGCACTTCCAGTGCCAAACTCAAAGTTGGCGTCCTCATCCTCGTCCATATCAAACGTACCGGTTTGGTTGATCTTAGCACCTTCCGGTAATTCGCCCATTGAAACCAACGTTCTGGCCTCATCAGAGTTATATTTGTGCACCACATCACATTGTTTATCTTGGAAATCCCTTAATGCAACCAATACAATATCTCCCTGCTGCATCCAAACCTTCTTTCTCAATTTTCCTCGGATATGTGCAATTCTCTTCTCTCCATCAAAACATGTTGCTTCAACACGTCCGTTACCTAACATCTTTGTGATTTGTGCGTATTCCTGGTCCTCTTCTCTGAGTACAAGCTCTCTCTTTTGAGAGTAGTTTTCATGCTTTCCTCTTCTTCTATTTTTTCCTCCTTTACCTTTACCTCTGTTACCCATGATTCCAGTACTTTGATCAATCAATGAAGAAGAACACCATAAAACTACTTGAGCTAAGAAAAAATTTTCAATTCTTTTTTATTTTTCACTTTTTCACTTTTCAATTTATATTTTTTTTTTTAGACGCTACGCGATACCTGAATAATTGGCTCAAGACTAAACTCAACAACTTATTCAAGACAGGAGGGTAGAGGCGTCAACTTCCCAAGTTATTCAATGGATCCTTTTGAAGCTCGCATTTATTTTGCTAAACAGCTTGTCGCTCTAACGCCTTCCAAGGTGGCAGCCCAAGAGCTCATCCGTTTCCTTATACACTATTCGGGCATCCAGAACGACTTGTATCCTGCTGTCCTTGAAACTCTTCATAAAGTGGACCTGAACTATCGTATCAATATCCTTCAATTTCTTAATGATTTAATTTCTACTCTGGTTCTTGATCCAAAGCATTTCTCTACCATATCTCCTGCTTACGGTTATGTCAGACTCACTGTTAACCAGCTGCCGTCAATATTAGCTCAAGTGCTACCTCGGAAACCGGATCCGGATTCTATTGTTTCTATGGATCCAAAGCAGCTCGAAGAAATGCGATGCCTTACAAACCTCAGGGCCTCCTACTCAATTTTGATCGATATCTCTAAGTTACTCCAGTTTCCCGACTTGGAAACCTATGTCGACCAATTCGATGCTACGTTACTCACCCAAACTGATGTACAAAGTATTAAGCAGGATAAAACTTTCGATGAGGCATATATATACGAAACCGTCGCTAATAGAAAACCGATTGATCAACCTGAATTGGTTCCTCTTCTGCATCAGGAGAAGATGTTCATAGAACCTCTCACTGATAGCTGGAAGTTCATACTGGCCAAGAAGAGGCAGAGTCAATATGAACGAGTGATGATAGATACTCATCCTGGTAGACTCAAAGACTCTGATTTCTTATCAACTATCTCCACAGTACCTTCTGATCACCGTAATCCATTACTACTTTCTCAAAAGCAGATCCTTCAGCGTATGGAGGCAGATAGAGAGCGTCAGAAAAAGGGAAAAGAGACTTTATGGAGAGTACGCCGGCCAACCAACGAGGTGTCCATGCCGGAGTTCCAACATATATGGCACAGTTTGGACAAATACGATCTTAAAGCTGACCGAGCTTTGCTGGACGAGCTCAACGGATTGTACAACGTTTGTAAGACTCCGGATGTATCTGACTCAAGTGCTCATCACCGTAGACACCTACCTCCGAATCATAGGCCTCGCGGAGGTAGACGAGGAGGGGCGAATTCCAACGTTGTTTCTAGGCACAGGGCCGAATGAAACAACTATACTACTGCCTCTATGTATCATTATCTTCCATGTATAATTATAAAGTCAGAGAAAGAAAATAGATAGATTAGGCCACCCTTGAAAGTGCAATCAAGAGCTCATTCATACCATGCAACTTAAATTCGGCATTCGAGCTGTCGTGAGCTTTGCCCATCTTTACGGTCAACACGTTATTGGCGAACCGCTCTCTACGCTCTCTGAAGAAATTGTACACTTCTTCATTGGTAGGGCTGGTCTCTCCTGTAGCCATAACAAACGTAAGTTGACTCTGGTCAACAATGTAGGAAAGAGCCTTTTGCACAGTATCTGCCTCTTGAACCACGACCATCTTGTTCACTACATGAGCATGTAGGTTCCAGTCATGACCATATAATTCGTTGATATGAGCCATTAGCTCTCCGACAAGCTTGTCCCTGTGCTCGGGTTCGATATCGTGACTTCCCTCTGTGTGGAACCTCACCATAGAAGACTCAGTCTCCACGTAAGCTCCTGGAATTCTAAGACTAAAAGACTTCATCGTGTCCACCACGGCAGACAACCATTCCAATTCCTTATGAGACACCAAAGAAGTAAACTCCAATTCGTTACAGAGTCTAACATACGCACCATTCTCAGAAAGAATTCCCACATCATTCATACTTCTGCACCGCATTCCAAGATCAGCTTTGGTAGAGGAGCTTAATAAATACACTGCATTTGAAGGATCCGATGCCAGATTGTTGATGATACTATCTGTAAGTCTTTGCTGAATAGGGTTGATCTTGGTTCCGTGAACTTCCACGTTGGAAATAAGAACACCAAGGTCAATGATAAACAAACGAGAATAGGTACTACCTGAATCTGTATGTGACATCGAATTGCTCTTCAGAAGAGCATTGTCAACTGCGGCCCACGTTAGCTGCTTCATGTCCCCCGGTTGTTGACTTGTATTTAGTAAACTGGCCTCATCGATATCCTTGAGATCTTGAATAACCCAGTTGAGCGAATCATGGCGTAATACTGCCTCGTGCATAGCCTTCCATCTGCGTCCTTTCTCTTCAGCACTCATTTCAACACTAATTCGAATGGCTTCTGCCACCTGCCTAACATTGTAAGGATTGGTGATCAAGGCACCACCGGACAAAACTGCGGCAGAGCCAACAAACTCACTTAAAATCAACGGTGAATGGTCTTCTGAAGACGCTTCAACGAACTCATGGCACGTCAAGTTCATACCTTCACGAAGAGTGGACACAATAAACAAGCCCGCCTCACTAAGAAGGGCCAAGTACTGCTCAAATTGCAAGTCCTGATTAAGAACGATAACAGGCCTGTCACTAGCAATGTTGTCTCTGCGAGAATTTATTCTATCCACAACAGTAAGAATCTCGTTTTCCATCTTTTCGTCAGCAGCAGCACGCCCAGGAATACAGATAAGTAAGAGAAGAGTCTTCTCTAGATACTCTGGATTCTCGTTGAGAAATCGTTCATAGGCTAGAAGTTTCTCCTTTACACCACGAATCTTGTCCATTTTGTCTCTAGACACGATCAGCATCTTTCCAGCCCATCTGTCCCTCACTAAGACCCTCCAGTTATTCACCACATCACCATTAATGACCTTCTGCAATCCAAAAGCATCAATACCAATTGGATTATGGGTGACACTGATAGTTCTGTTACCGTAATGAATGCCGTAGTCATCAAAGTCTGCCAATAGAAGCCTGTTACAGCTCTGGAAAAAATGGGCGACGTACTCATCGGCTTGCATACCAACACAATCAGCGCCCAACAAACCTTCAAGGATTTGCTTACGTTGAGCCAAGCAACGGAAAACCTCACTGGACGGGAAGGAAACGTGAAGAAAGAAGCCAATCTTAGCCTTAGGTAAAGCCTTACGAACGTAGGCTGGAACAAGCATTAAATGGTAGTCGTGAATCCAAATAATATCGCCTTCTTTATACTTAGCAATTAATTTATCGGCAAACTGACGGTTTACAGTTTCATAGTCTCTCCATGAACCATTGAGAAACTCGTTGGCCTTCTGCTGTTCAGGAAGCTGATAGTGAAGAATAGGCCATAAAACTTGCTTGCAGAATCGATCATAAGCTCCTTCAAAGACATCGTCTGATACATATATTGGGTCGGAAGCGTATTCAGCATTTAATTTCACAGAAATGGCATCTCTGGTTTTCTGAGGAACCAAATCTGAAGGCATACAAGGAGTACCGATCCATTGAACATCTTTCAAATGACCACTTTCGACAGCTTGATGAACGGCGTTACGTAAACTACCGTTACCACGTTCGTAATGAACAACCTTCCAAGGAGCAGTAGCAAACACATTGTTCTGCTCGTTTAGCAAGGACTTGTAATCACGGGAGAAACCGCCGAAGGGAACCACTTTTCCATTGGTAGTCTTCTCAGCAAAGTAGCGATCTAATTGATCATCAGCTCTCTGTCCACTGAGTGGTTTCATCATTGCAGCCGAATCACCATCACCCTCAAATCCGACGTCAGCACCCGCTAATGAAGATCTCTGACGAGGAATAACCTGAGAGCTGGCTCTACGAGCCAACAAGGCTCTGCTCATGCTGCTACCAAAACTACGAGTTGATCTGGTATGTTCCAAGCTTGGTCTAGGAAGAAGCTCTGATACATTAGTAGGAGGGGGAGGATTTCTCAACCTCGAGTGAGGTCTAACATAGGCAGATGCAGAAGAACCGGCCAATCCAGAGGGTGGAATGCCAGATTTGCTTCTCTGAACGGCACCGGTGGGCGAAGAAGTGGAGGCCCCAGAGCCTCCAGAACCCACTGAGCCAACTGCAGGCACCGTGTTAATCTTGGAAGGCGTGGTAGCAATAGCAGACCCAGAGGCTGGAGATTCAGCAGTGGTATTAGTGGCGGCAGCAAAATAGCCGCCTTCAGAACGGGCCTGAGTATCCTCTATCGAAGGAGAGCTTAAAGACAGCCTGGAACTGTTGGGATTGTTGAAGAAAAAGTCCTGCACTGACACTCTATTGGAAGGAGTGAACATTATGGGTTGTTGCTGCTGCTGCGGCTGTTGCAGTTGCTGTTGCAGTTGCTGCCGAAATGATGGCTGCTCAGATGCTTCGCCGCTCGAAATAGAAGCCAATTCGGATTCTTCATAGGACAAGTTAGAAGTGGACTTGTTTTTGGCAAGAGACTTCAAAATGGAGATTGTGGAATCCTCATAGTCAGATTCTTCAGAAGGACTACCAATCCGCGTAGCATTATTGCTATTGAGGGATTCTACAGGCTCAACAATTTCGTCATCGTTGAGCATAGGCACCTTGGATGCCTCAACCTCAAAATGAATTGTGTAAGGAAGAAACAAAGATGCAATATAGATAGTCATTGTGTAATAGAACTCCAAGCAATAAGGAACAAACAAAGAAGAGATCAATCTTAACAGAGAAAATATAATCTCGCAAAATTAGCACTGATCGGAGTTCGCGAGTGCCAAAGTTAACCTGACCTAATCACATTTTGCTACAACTACTGCTGCTCTGATTATGTTGTCATATGTCATTATATAATTCTGTAATTAGCTATTTTACCATGGGACGCTTCTTTAGAAGAAGGAAATCAGCAAGCCGATCAAGGCACCAAGCAAAGTTGAGATGGTCTGCTTGGTAGCGCTGCCACAGTAGGTCGAGGTGATTCCTTCAACAGAACTGCCATTAGTGCTATTAGTGTAGTTGGCATACTGTCCACCATAGCCAGAGGTAGAATTTGAGTAGCTGTCGTTTTTTTCTTGCTGATGGACATCAGTGAAGTCATCGGTGTACTCTTTTTTCCAGAACTTGCGCTTGGACTCATACAAGTTAGCACATAGCATCTTGGTCATATCCGAGTAGTGAACAACCACGGACAAGTCCCCAATAAAAGCCTTATTTTCTTTGTTCAAAGACAAATATGGATCATAGTAGGTAGTCTGAAAGCAAGTAGTGTTGATCCAGCCATGCTTTCCAGATAAGTCACCCACTTGACAGTAGGAATCATCCTGATTGGAATCACATTCTTCAAAAGATGCTTCATAAGGATTGAAATGAGTTCCGGTGGCTTCACAGTCACCGCTTTCTGGAACTTTGTTTTGATGAAGGTGGTAGAAGAAAGGACCTCCTTTTTCTGGCAAACCAGTAATGTCCAAATGAACCTTGGCAGAACTATTTCTGGCAGTGTAAATTTCGATGATACCTTTAATATCACCGGAATCTAGATGCGCCTTGTAAATGGCTCCTTCTGGGTTGTCTAAGTTTTGTGGAGCCTCTTCTGCAGAAACAATAGTAGCTGATATGAGAAGAATTGAACCGAAGGAAGCAGATATTTTATTGAATGAAACCATAATTAAATACTGAAGACTTGATAATGAAAGAACCAACGAGAGGAAGAAAGTAGATAAACTCAAATTATATCAACCGCTCAATCAATTTAAATCAAAATTAAGCGCCAAAATGTATATTTGAAATCCTTTCCTCACAACAATGATTAAGTCGCGATGTAATATTTTTAGATGGCAGCAGAGGCGCAGATATTCTGTCTACCAATTCAATATGGGTTTATGGGGGATAAGTGTATTCATTAGTCTACAGTACCTCTCGCCCTCATGTCTATGTGTAATGAAATTCGATCAAGCTGAATAATTCAATTCCCCGCCCACTGCATCTGCCCATATCTCTGATTGACTCCCTATTGAACTCTGTCTGGCGCTAACTCATTCATCTACTTATCTACCTTCCATTCATGGGGCATTTGGTATTGCACGACCTTAAAAAATATTTCATTTCGATAATTCGGAGAGAATAAAAATTTTTTTCATCTGCCTCCAAAAAAGAAAACTTATCTAATCGCTGAATCTATCGTGGAAAATATCACTATCTGGACTATCCTATGTCTTTCTTTCTTTATCTTTATCCCTTTCTTGCTGATAATTCAGATTTTTTTCTTTGAGAGGAACATCATCTATATTATCATTGTGTTGATCATAATCTTTTCTGTTTGATATCACTTTTCTCTTTAATCGCTTCTCCAAACTTTCAAATCTGGTGACCTTATCGGTTTTATTTCGATCTTCTGTTCAATTGAAGGAAAAAAAAATAACATAAACTCGACCTCGTGTTTGAATTTTTTTTCAGTGATACTCTCCTCTTTTGGAACTTTTCTCCTCTTAGCGTGCAAATACAATGCTACAGGCAGTTCAACAAGACATTGCTGTGAAAAAAGAGTCCACGGCATCGTTATCTACTACACCACCTTCAACAGCAAATATTCCGTCGTCAACAACAACAACTACAACTCCAACGGCAACGACTACAACTCCAACAGCAACACCCTCCAATTATCCGTCAGTTTCCAAATCGGAAACTTCTTCCTCTAAACGATCCGCATCGCCAGTGTCGGCCTCAAATTCTGCCTCGAGTTCAGAACCTGTGCATCCTAACGCCAAAACAACCTCAACTAAACAGTCTAACGGATCTGTGACTACACGTCAAAGTATGTCCACTCCTATTTGTAAGAACTGCAAGACGCAGACAACTCCTCTCTGGCGTCGGGATGAATCTGGTCAGGTACTTTGCAATGCTTGTGGCTTGTTTCTCAAGCTTCATGGAAGACCTAGACCTATCTCCTTAAAGAGTGATGTCATCAAGTCCAGAAATAGAGTCAAGCACAATAACTCCAAGTCTGGGCCTAACACTCCCGAATTAAAAGCCAAAGACTCTAGGGCCAAGTTTTCATCGAAGCAGTACAGACCCAAATCTTCCAGATCTGGCTCTAAACGAAACAGCAACGGTAGCAATGTCACCAGTTCTCAATCTGAGAATGGCTCTAATGGAACTCCGCATTTTGGCTCTATGGCCGCCGTTACTGGCTCAGCAGCAGCAACGACAACAGGAACCACGGCTGGAGCAACAGGGGCTAATATGGGCTCTCCTGCAAATGGAAAATCACCCGGATTACTTCCCTTGCTACCACGTAATCAAAATGGCATTACTTCTCCCGTACAGGCATATGCCTACGGAAACACAAACTCTTGGGTTGGAAAGTCTCAGGTGAATCCTACCATTCACCCGTTACACTATCCTTCTTCGACTCCTGCTCAGTTTGCTTCCAACCTGGCCAGAGTGACGTCTCCTCTTCTTCTTTCGTCTACGGCGCCACCTAAGTTTAACCCATCACAATCTTCTGAAAGATCAAGTTCCCAGCAGAACCTGGGTAGAGATGCGATCCTCAATGCTGCCGGCGCATTAGAGACTCTCAGTCAGCAAAGCTCTAACGACAAGATTCCGGGAATGCGCTTGGATAACAAGGCTCAGTCAGCCAATGGAAATAGCGGTAATGGTAATGGCCTTCCAACACCTTCGGATTCTGCTCATTCGCATACTACTGAGGCGCTTCCTCTTATTGGTTACGGTCGGAAACCTTATTCTCCCTCTACAGAACTTAATGGTTACGCGACACCTCCACTTTTGCCAACTGGCTCCGCAAAGCTTCCTTCCCTAGATTCTGCAACGACAAGACCTGGAATGTCACCAAATTTCGGTGCTTATCAGTCTCAGAACACAGAGAAGTTACCTCCTCTCAAGAATCTTACTCAGAACTCTTCTCCATTGGGATCTAACCCACCAACTCCAAACTTTGGTGCTCAGCAACAGCAGCAGCAGCGATCTCAGATGATTTCGCCCATGCTAGTTGGTTCTGCAGATGGTACACGTCTTCCCTCTTTGGGGAGGTCCCCAATGTTGGCATCATTCCAGCAGCAACAGCAACAACAGCAGCAGCAGCAGACCCAACAGTTCCAATCTCAACAGAATGGATTGACTTCGAATGAAGAGTTGCGGACGCGAATTTCGGAGCTTGAATTAGTGAACGACCTTTACAAGACTCGGATTATCGAGTTGGAAGCTACAGACAATGCTGCCAAGCAAAGGGAAATGCTACTTAAGAAGCGGATCGATGACTTGACGGATATGCTTAGAAGAAGAAAGGAGTACAGATACTCAGGGGAGTATGCAGGTCAAGCTTTGCAGACAATGCGGGGAGTGCCTCAAATATCGGCAATACAAGCTGTTCAAGGGAAGAACCAAATGTCATCTTCGTCTAAACCGCATAATCAGCAACAAAAACCTCAACAGCCCCAACAACAACCTCAACAACTAGCCTCGCCTCCAGTGCCTCAAGTACAGCCCCAGCAAACTCAACAGCAGCCTGGAGGAGATCTCAAGAGAATTAAAGTTGAACCGAATTGAAATCATCGATGTCCTTTGTACCAATTACACTATAATGCCAATAAATGTACATAAATAAAATGCTGAGACGTATTTTTTTCTTTTTGAGGGTGGAGGAGCTGCCTGCAATTTGATGTACTGCTTATTTCTTCTATAGCTTTCAATAATGGGAGACCTTACATTATCAGAGGAGTTTGATGCTGTTGTAGAGAGACTGAATAATTTCCATCGAGACGGAAACCGCGCGGCATTCGTCAAACAATACAATGATCGGCTTGACCAATTAAAGGACCTTGACAACAAGGTAGATCAGTTACATCTTTTCAGCTCAAACGAGCCGCTAGACGACATCAGTACGGATAATTTGAAGTTCCTTGCGATTCCGTATCATCTCGCACATTTTATGGAACAATACGGAGGTGTTAGAAGTGATGGAGCTCCGGATAAACGGTCTAGATTGGTGAACCTACTTCACGCTGATAGCATTTATATGGGGTTCTTACACAGAGCACAGGATTATGGGATTTTAACTAAGGCACAGAGTGAGCTGTTGGATTCACTAAAAGAAAACAATCAACTTGAATTGTCTCAAATTGAAATTAGAGATCCAGTATTGAGGAGACAGAGGAAAATTGAGAACTACAAGAAGGAAAAGGCATTCAGAGAAGCATTGGAAGTGTTAAAGGATAAGGAAAGTATGAAAGAGATGGATGATGAAGTTGTACGCAATATATTACAGGAGCAGTTACAATATTATGCTTTAAAGAGCTTTGAAGCTTTAGAAGGAAACGTAATGGAATTGGAATTGTTGAAGAATGCAACGAGATTTGAGGAACAGGAGGTTCCAACTGAAAATGATTCTGATCGAGAGAGAAAGAAACAGGATCAGAAAGGGAAATTTGATAAGGGATTTACGGATAAAGTTGAATCGATTGATAATCCGGTCTTTTCTGATAAAGGTCGGGTTTTACGTCCATTCACCATCGTTCCCGCTCAGACAAGAGAGCAGATCCGTACCGGAATTCAAGGTACTGGACAGAAACTACCGACGATGACCGTGGAGGAGTTTGTGGATCATGAGCTCAAGAATGGAGGTATGGTATCAAACACAAACGAACATGAAGACAATGACGATAAAGACAACGACCAATATCAAGATAAAGAGACTTATAAACAGAGAGAGCTGGATGAGTTCAAGGACTATCATGCCAAGGGAAGTGGTAATACGAAGGGAAACATGGGCTGAATGTGGTGTAAGGATGCAGAAGCAAATTTGTACATACACCGTTTTATTTTTTTGATTTGGCGACGTTTCGTAATGAAATAAAAACAAAAGAAGCAGGTTTAATGTAGAGTAGATCAGGTCAAGGAATTCATCGATTAGAAAATGAGCTCGTTTGTGCCCGCACAGTTTTCATCCTTCACGTCGAATTTTGACTTTGATACTTTCAAGGTAAGTTTAAATGGGGAGCCGACCGATTTGCTTCGTACCTTCTGTACTAACATTGTTCTCTTGAAGAGTGGAACCAAGAATACCTTCACTTCCAAGCTACAACAGCTTAGAAAATTCAATGACTTTTTTGATGTTAGTCGTGTGAGCAAACCAACTAGCGTGCTCGACCTTCAACGCCGATGTTCCTACAATTTGTCTTACTTCAGCTCCAATTACATGCTTATAGTGGCAGCAATATCGCTTTATATGATTCTCACCAACTATCTTCTCCTTATTTTGATCATATTTGATGCTGCCTCATTATATTGTGTACAGAAATCTTTTGGTATTACTGATGAGTTGGATCTACATATGTTTACCTTGCACAGGAACGTCGTCTACACAATCATCTTGATAATCAACCTTCCTGTTCTCTTCATCTCCAGTCCTATCATCACTCTTCTATGGTTATTCTTTTCTAGTGCCATAATTGTCTTAACTCATGCTTCCTTGATGAATAAGCCTGTTGAGGCTTCCTACTCAGATGCCGTCTAGAATAGATAATGTATATACTTGCCTAATGAGAATGGTTACATAAATAAACATAAATGAGCGTAAATAAATTAAAAGCCCCCCTCTTTATCTCTTATCTACTGATAGCTGAGAGCGCCCTTGTTTACACTTGCTTTACACTTGAGCTCTATTTTTTTACCGCCCTGCAATGAATGCTAGTTTGCTCTGTACCATCATTGCAGTACTAACTGTGACAGTATCTGCCGGTATACCACAGCGTCTGCATCAGAATGTGCTACAAATGGATGATGATTACTCTTCAGGTCACACGTCATTCGCTTTGAAGCACATATTTCACAACGCTGCTGACGGCCACACACACAAACGGTTGGATATTGACGATCAGCTCTTGGATTCACTAAATATAAAGTCTGATGAGCCTTTGAGCGTTACTCAGCAACCGTTTACTCATATATTTGATATGTCTTCAGACACTCAATCGACCATCAGAATGGCTAATCGAGATCCCGATTTTGTTGAGTCATATCTGAATTATGCATTTGAAGCGAGAAATGAATCATTTATTCATCTTGATTGGTCTGAAGAGCAGATCAGTATTCCGAACATCACTGATCCAGAGACGATACTCAACTTGGCAGAGATGTGTTCTGACGCGTACGCTAAACTTCCAAGTGATCCTAGCTGGCGTGATGTAGGAGATCATTATAAACTTGGACGTGGATTTGGATGGAAAAAAGGTGGAGTTAGAGGACATGTGTTTGTAGAAAAGGTCCCTAAACTTGAGGGTAGAAGACCTCCTAAAGTGATTATCGCCTTGAAAGGAACATCCGCCTCCGGTATAGTGATTAGTGATGATATGGATGCGACGGGAGACGACGGAGAAACGGTGGATGGAGACAAATTGAACGATAACCTCTTATTTTCATGCTGTTGTGCTCGTGTTTCGTCTCTTTGGACAACGGTATGTGACTGTTATGAGGGCTCAACATATCAGTGCGACGAGACTTGCATAGAACGTGAATTTAGAAGACCTGATAGATATTACAAGGCGGCTTTGGATATCTACAGAAACGTCTCCAGCGAATATCCGCGTTCCGAAATTTGGATCACAGGCCATTCTTTAGGAGGAGCATTAGCTTCACTCGTCGGACGCACCTATGGACTTCCTGCAGTGACATTTGAAAGTCCAGGAGAACGCCTACCTACAACAAGATTGCATCTTCCGGTTCCACCAGGACTTCCAGAAGAATATGAGCACATCTGGCATTTTGGAAACACGGCAGACCCTATTTTCTTAGGAATTTGTAACGGTGCATCATCATCATGCAATATAGCCGGCTATGCCATGGAAACGCAATGTCATTCTGGCCTCGTTTGCACTTACGACTCTGTTAAGGACTTAGGATGGCATGTTAACATGCTCAACCATCGTCTTAAAAACGTGATTGATAACGTATTGTCAGTTTACAACGAGACAGCACCATGCGTAAGGCCTCCTCCCTGTATGGACTGCTACAACTGGTATTTTGTCGATCATTCGGACGAAAAATACAAGGCGCCTATAAAGTCAAGTTCAACGCCAGCAGGGTCCACACCTACAGATGATCCTTCGGGTGGGAAATGCCTAAAGAGGACATGGTATGGGCGGTGTTACAAGTGGGAAGGGGATGGACCAGAGTGATCAGACCTTCTGCCTCAACAGCATTTTATTCTTTCTCTTATTATTTTACTGGCCGCGTTTTCATAATTACACGAATCGCGACGCGTTAATTTCAGATTCTCAGATCTCATGTATTTTCATTTCACTTATATCTCTATAGTAGTTATTGAACTTAAATCATGTTCAGAAAGGTTAGAAGAAGAACAGATGGTCGAAGAAACTTTGACTCAAATCCCAGCAAAGGCTTTACTGATGATTTGAGTCGATATCCGCGTCGACTAACATTCTATCGTATGCCACCGTTGGAGGAAATCACTTTAGAGGAGTTTGAAACTTGGGCTATTGACAGGCTCAAAGTGTTGCTTGAAATTGAATCGTGTCAAAGCCGTGGCAAGAAGTTTAAGGAGACGAGCTCCATTGTGACGCCGATCTTGAGCAAGCTATTACCATTGAATCCACCGAGTAAAGAGTCTTCCTCGTTGTATCAGGAAAGGAAGAAAGACCACTATTCTCACTTTATTTTGAGACTAGCATTTTGTCGGTCAGATGAGTTACGTCGCAGATTTGTCAAGGCTGAAACTGCACTATTCAAAATTCGATACCAACAGCTCGGTCTGCAAGAGCAGAGAGAATTCGTGGATAGCATCGACTTACCATGGGAGGAAGTCAGTGAAGGAGAAAGAGAGCAGTTCAGAGATCAGCTTTTAAGTTGCTCATATAATGCTATTAGATCTACTCTCATGCAAACAGTGGATTACCAAAGAACCCAGCATGTGACGGATCAACAGATTTCGGCTTATCTGGATACTGTAAAGTTTTATAGGCTTCCCTTTGAATACGTGCCCGAGTTGGTTTCTACTCGTCAGTCATTTCTACATTTGGGATACGCTTATGTGGGAGAGTTTCAGCGATTGTCGTTGATAGCCACCGAGTTCTCGAACTTCCTTATGGAGCAGTTACAAGCAACAATGAAGGCTTTACCAACTTTGGATGAAGACGATCGTCTTGTCCCCGTTTTAAACAACCTTTCCAAGGGATATGTGGCTATTGATTACAAGTTGAATGGGTATGGAGTAGGAGAAGGAGATGGTAGTGATAGCAATGACATGATTAATGCTGGTAACGTGGGCCAATTCGTACAAGATTTTCCTCTATGCATGCAGATATTGATGGAAGGAGTTCAACAGAACCACCATTTACGATACAGCGGTCGTCAGCAATTATCGCTCTTCCTGAAGGGTATTGGGCTGAATGCAGAGGAGGCACTGAAATTCTGGCAGCAACAATTCACTGCCATGGGACCGGGATCTATGAGTGTAGAAAAATTCAACAAGGATTATAGATACAGTTTCCGTCACAACTATGGATTGGAAGGTGGTCACATCCACTATAAGCCCTGGGATTGTCGAACAATTATATCCAAACCGGGACCTACGAAAAATGAGTATCACGGATGCCCCTACAGAGATCTACATCGGGATGAGTTGAGCACGCGATTACAACAGCTCGGATTAGAAGACGATACACGACTAGGAGAGGTTCTTGAACTAAGCGAGAGAGGAGAGTACCAGACAGCCTGTACTAAAGTGTTCGAACTTGTTAACAGAGAACGTATAGACAGCTGCCTCAAGCAGGGAGTCAAAGTGGATGAGAGCTCTATAGTACATCCTAACCAGTACTTTGATCGGAATCGGTACCTTGACGAGCATACAGAGCCAACCAAAACTAAGTAATTAATACTAAAGTTAGCTTACCTAATGCTTTTCGCGTTACTTGGAATTTTCCTCTTCGGGAAAAAAAGATTACAAGCCACCACTAAAAGAGAATAAAAAAATATCCGAGAAAAAAAGATGATCGAAATTGAGAACAGGAGCAATAAGAGAAATGCTCGGTCTTACTGTTCTTCTTGTTGATACATAAAAAAAAGCATATAAACAACTAATGAACCTTATTTCTCGCGTTCTACATACAGACAATTCTTCACATTCTACAAAACATGGATTTCGGCTGCCGAAGACCCCGCGACTAGGGCTTGGAATGTCATCCAATACCCATAGCACACAGTTGACACCAAGAACGCTGACTGATGGAGGATTTAAAGGAGAGCTAAAGAGATCGGAAGTTCTTGAGACTCAGATTCGGGAGATTAGTCAGACCGCATCACAGGCTTATGACAAAATAGATGATTTGAAGACGAGGAACAATATGCTTGAAGAGCAGGTTGCCCAACAGAAACGGCTGATTCATAATATTATGGGAGAACTTGACACGGCTAAAGATGATGCTGAGAAAGTGGAATCATTGGTGAGTGAGGCAAGAGAACAAGCAAAACTGGCCAGACAAGCACAAGCACAGGCTGAAATGATAGCAGAGGAAACACAGGAACGTTTAAAGTCGATGCTCAGAGACAGCC
Organism: Brettanomyces nanus; assembly: GCF_011074865.1. NCBI lineage: Eukaryota > Fungi > Ascomycota > Pichiomycetes > Pichiales > Pichiaceae > Brettanomyces > Brettanomyces nanus. Next base: position 878,694 of record NC_052374.1, on the reverse strand, counting down.
AATCATCAAATGGGTCAGCCAGTAGCGGGAATGCAGCCAATATGAATGCGAATTTTTCCAACATGTCTTTAACTACAAGGGGAACACCGGCCACTTCTGTGTATACTTCTCCCAACAGTACTATTGAGATAAAGAAAGCTGTACAACCGCCATGTGTGGACGGAACAGATGTGGATAAGGTGGCACATGAGAATAATATTATAGACAAACAACAACATTGCATTACGGAGTTAAGGGCCAGAGTGAAGGAATTGGAGGTACAGACAGACAGAGACGACAAGGAATATCAGGATACTCTAAATAGACTGAAATCATCATTACTTGCAATTAGTGCCAACCGAAAGTTTCTGGGCAGCAGGTTAGAAGTTCGGGATGATGAAGAATACCAACGCAGACCTAAATATTTTGGTCATGAAGAGGGGAAAACTTATGTTCTTAAGTTGTGAAATCCGCCAGCATTAAACCCCCAGGAATACGAATACATACATACTTTATGAACAATTGCATAATACTAAATCTGAGTAAATCGCGAATTTCGAGTTCCGAGTATGAGTAGACAAAGAAGCAGGTCAGAGGCCACCAATAGTTAGATTCTTTGACAGCAGATCAATTTGCAAGGGACAAAAATCCACCAATGCTTCTTCTTCCAGTTTTTCTTATTGTTGCTTCGGTTGTGCAGGCTGCTCTGCCTAAGTCGCTCCTCAGACAGCGTGCTTCAGAGTCCGACAGCAACGTAATTCTCGTGCAAAGCGATGAGTTCGAACCAGTCTTCAACAGATCCAATGATAGAGATTACTTTATGGTCACCTTGCTTACTGCTTCTCATGCTGAGGCCAGTTGTGATCTCTGCAAATCTGTTCAGCCTCTGTTTGAGGAGATCGCGTCAACCGTTGGAAGGAAGGAGCCAAATGCTGACATCTTCTTTCTTCACATAGATGCACATGAAAATTTGGCCAATCTCAAGGAATATGGCATACGTAGCGTTCCCCAGCTGTGGATCTATCCTCCTTTTCAGTTAATATACAAAGAAAGTTCTGATATCGATTCTACTGATGATTACGATAGCAGACAGATCTTCCCAAAGAATCTCAACATAACCAGTGAACACTATGCTTTCACGTTATCAAATGAGATCCCAGAGTCTGTGCTAGAGCTAGATTTGGCCATGTTTATCTCACATATATGCCACGTTAACATACAAATAGATAAGGGAATTGAGATGCAGACGCTAGTGAAGTCATTCGTAGCATTCACCATCGTATTTAGATTGTTGAAGAAAAAGGGCCGCAAGGTCCTCGACCTTCTTAGCGATTGGAGACTCTACTGCGGTCTCAGCATCATACTTATTTACATCAACATGTCTGGCTTGAACTTCTGTATTCAAAGAGGTGTTCCTTTTCTAAGTAGAAGCAGCACCGGAAATATACAGTTGATGACTGGAGGAGTGCAGTATCAGCAGGGAGTAGAGATTGCCATCTCGATAGCTTTCCAAGTATCATTTACACTCTTTTTAGTGGTTCTTTTGCTATCTCCCGAGTATCTCGAAGAAGGAAATAAAGGTTTGGCTGTGACAATTAGTGTTGTGAGCATCTTCCTAACTTATAATACATTTACTACAGCATTTCTCGCCAAAGATCACGGATATCCGTTTAATGTTGTGGAGATGTTCCATCAAAAACTATAGAGTATTATTTAGTCTAATCATTTCGCTGATAAATCTCATCCACCTTTTCGTCCTTATTGACCATGTAGAAAGATACGCAAATCAAAGCTGCTCCGAACATGTATATTGGAGAGTTCCACTTAAATTTGAAGACAAAATCACACACCATAGCCACTGGAATTGTCATAGATAAACCAACGGTAACAGTCAACGGCGATGTAAGAAGCATTGCTCTGGCCCAAAGAAAGTCGGCCAAAAAAGAGGCGAGACAGTTGACAAGAATAATCATATACACATAAACATTGGGCGGTAGTTCCAGCTTTTCGTATCCAAGCTTATGCATTATAATCAATGGTGGCCAAAGAAAAAGGAAGTTGAACAAGCCTACAAAGCCAAAAAACAACTTCATGTCTATGCGAGAGTCTTCTTTGACTTTAAGTTTGAGCAAAATCGAATAAATACCGTAACAGAGAGCACCAGCCAAAGCCAGAAGATTTCCATAAATGATATCTGTTGTAGAGGCCTGATTAGTCACGGGATCATCATTGCTCGTGACAAGAATGATGCCTAACACAGAAAGACCAATTGAAATGACCTTTGTTTTGGAGAGTGACTCCATACTTGCGATGTAGCCAATAATAATAGTGAAAAAGGAAGAGGTGGATGCAAGAATAGTCTGCGAAGAGACAGAAGTAAAAATGAGCGAACCATTATTAAGAAGATTTGAAGTGAACCATAAAATGCAGAACCAGAAAGAAAGATTGATAGTCTCCGAAAAAGTGAGTGGTTGAAATCTATGAGACTCCACAATAATCAAGGAATTGGAAGGGGTAGGGTCAGAGTCGGCAACGACGGCATCAGCCACGTCTGCATTAGCAGCCTCTTCATCGACATCATTGATGGATTCTATCTTGGATGGTAAATTTCCCTTCTTGTAACGAAAACCGTAAGGAATAAGATAAAAGATAAACGCGGAAGTGTTGATCCATGTTATGAGAAACGGTTTGGAGTAGATATGCCTTTCGAACAAATCGTTAAGTAAGAACGAAGAAAGAACCCATAGCACCACCACACAAGAAAGAAATAAGAGACCCAAGGTCCAGTCCTTTGATTTTTTCAGCTGATCTCTAATACTGATAGCCATAACCAAAGAAGATCGACGAGGTGAAAGAGAGAAAGGCGATAGTGGATAAGATAAGTCCCATATGGCTGTTGTAAATTACTTAATCGCTTATGTCAGTGAGAAAGAACTCTTCTGAATCGCAGGTAAAAAATTTTCTGTGCCGGCGAAAAATGAAAAATACGGTAAGCCAAAGAAAAAGATAGTCAAACCCGGAAGTCGCTATGACAGAGACTGAAGGGCAGACATTTTCTTCGCAGTTATTGCATACAAAGGCCACACCATCCCCCTATAGAACACATAATGTGGTTTTTTGGCAACGATACAAAGACAGAAAATGGTGAGACTCTGAAACGAGAGCAAGAGCAGGTGTCCAATGAACCATCAAAGCGAAGCGAAGACGTCTCCTCTATCCTGAATACGACTGATTTCGATCCTTCAAAACTCCATCCTTTGGCAGGACTAGATAAAGATATTGAATATCTCGATCTGGACGACGAAAAATTGAATTCACTAGAAGGAAGTAGCAACGGTATCCTTGCTTCAAGAGGCTGGGGTGATGATATGTGTTACGGTGCCGGTACGGTGTATGTGCTGGGTCTTGGATTAGGAGGTTTGAAAGGTTTGGATGAAGGTATTAAACACTTGCCACATCCGAAGATTGATCCTGTGACGAGTGCATTGCGCCCGGTTCCCTTCAAGTTAAAATTGAACACAGTTCTCAATCAGGTCACCAAATATGGACCCCACGCTGGCAACAATGCTGGTGTCCTAGCCATAATGTACAACATTTTCGACTCATCATTGGATAATATAAGAGGAAAACATGACGACTGGAATTCGCTTGCCAGCGGTTTTCTCTCCGGAGCTTTGTTCAAGAGTACTTCTGGATTGAAAGCCATTAGTATTAGTTCCACGCTCATGACTATTGCAGCAGCTTCCTGGTGTGGGTTGAAGAGACTGATTTCCAGAAGGGGTGGAAGAAACAGCTTTGGTGCTTGAATGTATCATAACTTATACATATTGAATAACGAAACTAAAAAACTCTAATGCTGCTGTAATTGTCTCCTTAATTTACAATTAAACGCATTTCCCCATGATGCTACGATCAATGTGTAGTGCGAATTGATTAGATTCAACTCCTCTATTTCGTCTAACATCTCTAACTGTGAAATCCGCATGATCGAGTTTCTAACGATCCAGTTATAATAGATAAACTTCAGATCGCATACAACCAAGTCCTTTAAATCGATACCAAACCCTTTAAAACGGGCCTCCTGTTTCTCAATTGTATTATAGACCATCAAGTTTGGCATCTCGATTCCTCTGGTCTTCAAATTTCTCACCATCACTTCACCATATCGGCTGTCCTGTGTTTCTTGTCCTCCCATGGGCTCGTATACAACGAAAAGGCCACTTATCAACCATTTTCTCAGATATTCAAGCAGTTGATTCGATTCTTCTGTACCCATATAACATATACAACATTCACTGAGTACAAGAGTCTTTTTCGTCCAGTCAAAGTTGGCTGGGATCATCTCTTTACGCAATTTTCTCAAATCAGAAGGTATTAGATGATAGCAATTGGAATCTAACTTGCCATCAGAACTACTGAAACTGAGATAGTCAGTGGGAAGTTGACTAGCATTCGCAGAAGCTTCCACAAACAACTTAGCATAGAGACGTTTGTCTGTAAGAATTGTGAACTTCTTCACTTTACAGCTATCCGGAAAATCCAACTCGAAGTATTGGAGAGTTTTATGATACTTGGGGAGCAATTCAAAAGCCCTCGTATCATTTCCAGCACCAAGAGATAATATTTGAACATTCTCACCTTCATTTTGTTTCATAAAATCATCGATGATCATACTAATAGACGATGTTCGTAACCAGGTACCTCTATTAATGACTGGACTTTTTAAAGCACCCACAGGAACATGAGGGGTGCCAAATCGAGGAATATTATTGCCATTATCTGATGCTTTATAATCCACCAAGTTGAAAAAGGTTTTACGCAAGTTTCGAGATACTGCTAAGCGTCGAAACTCGGACTCAATTGACATAAGCTTATAGTGCATAAGTAAGGGAATTATCACCGGGAGTAGTATATCATTCGGAAGATATCCTTTTAAATAACAAGACAACCGACTCGATAAAGCGTCATAATCTGTGTTTCGAATGTTTTCATCTTCATCATGAAGAGCCATGCTAGTATGAAAACGTGAACCACCAGAAACAAAGTGGATCGGAGTGGAGTAATGAGAGCTATAGGCACAGCCTTGAGTTTTGAAGATGAAGATTCCTTTTTAGGAAAATAGGGATTACTATTCTTTTTATCTTGCTCTAATTGATAAGTTGTTGCATTGCAAAGAGAGGTCGCATTTGTGGTCTGCTAAGCTTGTCCTTATAGGAATTCAAGGTAGACGCTTCAAAAAGTCAGGATGTAATCTATTGAAAGTATGAATGAACACCTTCAGTAGAATTAGGGATTTGAAGGCTTAGCTGGGAAAGGCATTGTACATGGTACGTCTTCTTTAACTATCTATCTGAATCTCCACCAAGCTGACCTGGTTGAACATAGTGGTGGATCATCGTGGTCACATGTCCAGCACAAGTTACGTCGTTCATACTAATCGACGGGACGACATAGATTTTTAGAAGCTTGCCTAGAATAGTTGTGTGGGTTTGTTGGCGGCTTTTTTGTTGGGGCCGCAAAAAAAGTTAGATCTGGCCACCGGGTGATATCCGGTTCCGGGGTTACCTTGCGGCGTAGGTTGAAAATTTTTTGTTAAGATTACCGGCTACTCTTGCACACGTAGGTAGGATCGTCCCTGACGTCAGCTCAGAAGCATTAAGGCGCGGAATTTGTTGGAACAGGAAAGGGTTTTGAAATTTGGGATGAGCCAAGGAGCGAAAAAGGATTTCTGAATAACGATGTCTCTTCTATACCAAGAAATATCGCTATACATTTAGCTACAAACTCACCCAAAATCGTAACACCGGATCCACTCAAATTATGATAGCCATCTAGTTTGGTAAAATAATCAATGCATTTTGCATGGAAGGCTGTCTTACCAGGTACAAGCTTCGTTCCGGAGTTTACACCTGCATTTGCCGGCTACCAACATCTGCGCTATCTACACTTCCTACATAATGACCTCATTGTCACTACATCTTCAGTATATCTTCACCCGTTTCACTGCATTTCTTTTTCAGATCTACTACACCCTTTATAAATTTTTCATCTGACCAGTATGAACACATAATTTTCTTTGAATATTTTTTTTTCACTAGCTCAACAGTTGAGGCTGGGGAAAATAGGCTGTCTTTCTTATTGTATATATTCTGAGTAGTCCCAGGTTTTTCTTATCTACACCGATCCTTTATGAAGATCATTGCTCTCTTTAACTAGTCAATTCTGCTTTGAATATTTAAAAGGAATCCACAATAAAGCCAATTTATCCAAACGCTTTATTTTAACTTTGTTTGTTAACAACTCTCTACTTCGGTTTTCCCATTAGACTACCATAGAGAACTTTAACTTTGAAAGGTGATTCTGATTCTGATTTCGTTTGTGATTTCCCCGCAGATTCAGTTTATCTTCAGTTTTCGTTTTCATCAGTTTTTCCTAAGATTAGTTGATTCGGTTGTCCTCTATTCCTGTGTTAACTCTTCAGTTTCCTCCTTTTATTGAATCCAAGCGCGTACCAACTTCTCGCGTCACTGACTCAATTGCTGTTCAAGTTTTTTAGGACATTGTTTTTAAGGTAAGTATTAATTATTCACGTTCTTTCTCATACTGTGCATTGCGTCTGCTTTTTCTATTTTTCTGTTATCCTGCTGTTGGTGAGGCCTGTTCTTAATCAACTCCACCACTTTGTTTTCAGGCTGTGCATCCAACTTCAACTTCTTCGCGAATGTTAGAGCCATCTGTATCTTTTCTTGTTCAAATGTCTCTTCCAATCTCAGCATTCTCTTTGAAGTCATCACACAGCCGTCTGCATCTTTTCTACACATATTTAAGAGCCAACCTTTTCCTCTGCTTTTTTATTTTACCAGAGACAGCTTTCAGTCTTGCTTTACCTGCGCCGCTTTGCATCGTCTATGACCCCACTGGGTCTTTTATGGACGCCATACCCTTCTTTTTATGAACCCAAGACTAACATTTCATCCTCTTTTTCGTAGAAGTCCACTTTTGAAGCCACACTATATTTCGGCGCTTTTTCACACACCGTTTCGCTTTACATCCGTGCAGTCTATTCGCCATTTCCACTACTTCCCACACACTTTCATGTCATTCACATCCAAGCAGAAAGAACTTCCGGCCAATTTCATTGGTCTTCATACCGTGGAAAATGCCGAACCTTCTTCAATGAAGGATTTTGTTATTGAGCACGAAGGTCACACTGTCATCCGAAAAGTTTTAATTGCCAACAACGGTATTGCTGCCGTTAAGGAGATTCGTTCAGTCCGTAAATGGGGCTACGAGAACTTTGGCGATGAGCACATTATCCAGTTTGTTGCCATGGCTACTCCCGAAGATTTGGAGGCTAATGCCGAGTATATCAGAATGGCTGATCAATATATTGAGGTTCCCGGTGGAACCAACAATAACAACTACGCCAACGTCGACTTAATTGTCGAGATAGCCGAACGCACTAATGCTGATGCTGTATGGGCCGGTTGGGGTCATGCTTCTGAGAATCCTATTTTGCCTGAACGCCTAGCTGCTTCTCCAAGGAAGGTCGTCTTTATTGGTCCTCCCGCTTCTGCTATGCGCTCTTTAGGTGATAAGATTTCCTCCACCATTGTTGCACAGAATGCTCACGTTCCCACCATTCCTTGGTCTGGTTCTGGTGTTGACGATGTTGTTGTTGACGAGAAAACGGGCCTTGTCTCCGTCGATTCTATCACTTATGCCAAGGGTTGTTGTGAAGGCCCTGAAGACGGTCTTGAAAAGGCTAACAAGATCGGTTTCCCAGTAATGATTAAAGCCTCTGAAGGTGGTGGTGGTAAAGGTATTCGTATGGTAGATCGCCAGGACGACTTTGTCTCTATGTACCACCAGGCTTCTGAAGAAATTCCCGGTTCTCCTATATTCGTTATGAGATTAGCGCCTCATGCCAGACACTTGGAAGTGCAGCTATTGGCTGATGAGTACGGTACGAATATTTCTTTGTTTGGTAGAGATTGTTCTGTTCAGAGAAGACACCAAAAGATAATTGAGGAGGCCCCGGTGACCATTGCTAAACCCGAAACCTTTCATCAGATGGAACTGGCCGCAATAAGGTTAGGCCAGCTTGTCGGTTACGTCAGTGCAGGTACTGTTGAGTATTTGTATTCACATGATGATGAAAAGTTTTACTTCCTTGAGTTGAACCCTCGTTTACAAGTGGAGCATCCTACTACAGAGATGATCTCGGGCGTCAATTTACCTGTTGCTCAGTTGCAGATTGCTATGGGTATCCCAATGCATCGTATTGAGGATATTCGTTTGCTTTATGGTGTCGATTCGCATACCTCGACTCCAATTGATTTTGAGTTCAAGAACCCTAATAGTCTCAAGACCCAAAGGAGACCCGTTCCTAAGGGTCACTGTACTGCTTGCCGTATCACCTCCGAGGATCCAGGCGAAGGTTTCAAACCTTCTGGTGGTACTCTACATGAACTTAACTTCAGATCATCATCCAATGTCTGGGGTTACTTTAGTGTTGCCAATCAGTCCTCGATACATTCTTTCTCTGATTCACAGTTCGGCCATATATTTGCCTTTGGTGAAAACAGACAAGCTTCAAGAAAGCATATGGTGGTTGCACTGAAGGAGTTGAGTATTAGAGGTGACTTTCGCACCACTGTGGAGTACCTCATCAAACTTTTAGAAACCCCAGCGTTTTCCGGAAATACCATGACTACTGCTTGGTTAGATGAATTGATATCCAAGAAGTTGACAGCTGAGAGGCCCGACCGTATCGTCGCCGTTATTTGTGGTGCTGTTACCAAAGCATTCTTGCAGGCTGAAGGGTGCCGTAAAGAGTATGTCGCCTCTTTAGAAAGGGGCCAGGTTCCTTCCAAGGATTTGTTGAAGACTATGTTCAATGTTGAATTTATCTACGAAGGAAGCAAGTTCAAATTTACCGTTGCTGAGGCTGGTCAGGGAATTTACACGTTGTTTATCAACGGCTCTCGTTGTGTCGTCAATGCCAGATACTTGAGCGATGGAGGATTACTTATTGCTCTTGGCGGAAAATCTCATGCCGTTTACTGGAAAGAAGAGATTGCCTCAACTAGACTTTCCGTTGATTCCAAGACTTGCCAATTAGAGGCCGAAAACGATCCTACGCAGTTGAGAACTCCTTCTCCTGGTAAGCTAACCAAATACCTTGTTGAGAATGGTGGCCATATCAGTGTTGGACAATCATTTGCCGAGGTCGAGGTGATGAAGATGTGCATGCCTCTAGTAGCTTTGGAAAATGGTACCGTTCAGTTGTTAAAGCAGCCGGGTACTACCGTAAAGGCTGGCGATATATTAGCTATTTTGGCATTAGATGACCCATCTAAAGTCAAGCATGCTGTGCCCTTTGAAGGCACTCTGCCGAAAGTGGGTCCTCCGATTGTGGAAGGTACTCAGCCTGTTCACAAGTATTACAAGTATTTCGGTATATTGAACAATATCTTGGCAGGCTACGATGATCAGGTTGTTATGAAATCCACCCTTGATGGTCTTATGGCTGTATTAAGAGAGTCCCACCTCCCTTACTCTGAATGGGCACACAAAATCTCTGCTTTGCATTCTCGTTTACCATCCAAACTTGATGAAAATCTTGAAGAGCTAATCGAGCGGTCTCAAAACCGTGGTGCCGAATTCCCTGCTCGTCAGGTTCTTAAGATGTTTGAGAAAGCTCGCAGTGAAAAGGATACCGATATTTTGATATTTTCACAGACGATTTCTCCTCTTGTTCAGATTGCAGAGGCATACAAGGATGGTCTCAAGTGTCATGAGTATCAAGTGTTTGCTGACTTACTTAATGAGTATCACAGGGTTGAATTCTTGTTTTCGGCTCGTAACGCTCGTGCTGAGGAAGTCATCCTTAAGTTGAGAGAAGAATTCAAGGATGATCTCAATCAGGTGATCAATATTGCCTTATCTCATTCTCGTATCGCAGCCAAAAACAATCTTGTGATTGCTATTTTGGATGCCTATCAGGCCGTATTACAAGAAAGTCCAGAAGCTGTTGCCGCTTTCAAACCTGTCTTGAAGAAGCTTGTGGAGTTGGACTCCCGTTCAACTGCCAAGGCCACTTTGAAGGCTCGTGAAATCATGATTCAGTGCTCTATGCCCTCGATCAAGGAGCGTTGCGATCAGCTGGAGCATATTCTCAAGTCTTCCGTGGTTAATACTAAGTATGGAGATTCGACTGCTGCTGAACACAAGATGCCTGATAAGGCTGTACTTCAGGATGTTATAGATTCTAAGTATACTGTATTTGATGTTTTGACGCAATTCCTTACCTCAAAGGATCCTTGGGTTGCAGCTGCCGCAGCTGAAGTTTATATTAGACGTGCCTATAGAGCTTATTCGGTTTCCAAAGTCAAGCACGAAGTCTCCGGGACCTCTACCTTTTCAAGTTGTGCTCCTGTCTCTTTGTGGAGTTTTCAGCTTCCCAGTTTGTCTACTTCTCAGTATAACGCTATTCCTGCTGCTTTGCGTAAGGCATCTTCCTCTAATGTGTCATCTTCCGAGGTGATGAACAGAGCTGTTTCTGTCTCCGATCTTACATTTATGATCAACAAGAATGACTCTCAGCCTTTGAGAACCGGGGTTCTGGTTTCTGCTCCTCATTTGGATGATGCAGAAGATGCTCTGAGTAAAGGGCTTGATGCAGTCAAGCACATTGCTGATAAAAATGGTGATGACTTACTCAACGTTTGTAACGTTATGGTGAATTCCACTGATGGATTTCAGAGCCAGGATCATGTTCTCACTCGTATGAAGGAAATTGTTGATGACAATCGTGCTGATTTGAATGATGCCAAAATCAGGCGTATCACTTTTGTTCTTGGAGACAAAGCGGGCTCTTATCCAAAGTACTATACTTTCAAGACCTCTTCTTCATTTGCTGAGTACAAAGAGGACCAGGTAATCAGGCATATTGAGCCAGCATTGGCCTATCAGCTTGAATTAGGCCGTCTTTCGAACTTTAGCATCAAGCTCATTCCTACTGATAACAGAAATATTCATGTCTATGAAGCTGTTGCTAAGAATTCTGCTGGTGTTGACAAGAGGTACTACACTCGAGGTATTATCCGTACTGGATCCATCAGAGATGACATTACTGCTCCAGAGTATTTGATTTCTGAAGCACACAGACTGATTTCTGATATTCTAGATACTTTGGAGGTTCTGGACACCTCTAATACAGACATGAATCATATCTTTATTAACTTCTCGGCTGTGTTTAACATCACTCCTGCAGATGTTGAAAGTGCGTTTGGAGGATTCCTTGAACGCTTTGGAAGACGTTTCTGGAGATTAAGAGTTACGGGTGCTGAAATCCGAATAATGTGCACAGATTCTGACACCGGCGTGCCATTCCCATTGCGTGCTGTCATTAACAATGTCAGTGGTTATGTAGTGAAGTCTGAGTTGTATGTTGAAGAGCGTGACAGTAATAGCGAGTGGAGATTTAAGTCAATTGGTGCTCCTGGTTCTATGCATATGCGTCCAATATCCACTCCTTATGCTACCAAAGAATGGCTTCAGCCAAAGAGACAAAGAGCACATAGTCTGGGTACTACCTATGTTTATGACTTTCCCGAGTTATTTAGACAGGCCCTCTCTGATCAGTGGAAGAAGACAAACCCTAACATGAAGTTCAAAGACGATTTTCTCACATACGAAGAGTTGATCTTTGATGAATCTGGTGATCTCACCACTGTTGCTCGTGAGCCTGGTGCTAATACTATTGGTATGGTGGCCTTTATGGTTACTGCTAAGACCCCAGAATATCCTAAAGGACGACAACTCATTATTGTTGCCAACGATATTACGTTTAAGATTGGTTCGTTTGGCCCCAAGGAGGATGCATTCTTTGACAAAGTCACCAAACGTGCTGAGAAATTGGGCATTCCAAGAATTTACCTTTCTGCTAATTCTGGTGCTCGTATCGGCATGGCTGAGGAACTTCTTCCTTTCTACAAGGTTGCTTGGAATGACCCTGCTCATCCCTCTCATGGCTTCAGCTACTTGTATCTTACCGAAGAAGATAAAGTGGAGTTAGAGAAGGATGGTAAGTGGTCTAGTGTTCAAACCGAGATTGTTGTTGAACAGGGAGAAACCAGATATATTATCAAGACTATCATTGGTGCTGAAGACGGTCTTGGTGTTGAGTGCTTACGTGGATCTGGTCTTATTGCCGGTACTACATCTCGTGCTTATAAGGATATCTTCACTCTTACTCTAGTCACCTGCAGAAGTGTTGGTATTGGAGCATACTTGGTTCGTTTAGGTGAGAGATCTATTCAAGTTGAAGGCCAGCCTATCATTTTGACAGGTGCAAGGGCCCTTAACAAGTTGCTTGGACGTGAAGTATACACCTCTAACTTGCAGTTGGGTGGTACTCAGATCATGTACAAGAATGGTGTGTCTCATCTCACCGCTGACGATGACCTTTCCGGTGTTCAAAAGATCATGGAATGGCTTTCTTACGTTCCCGCCAAACGTGACATTCCAGTTCCAGTTCTTGTTGATCCTAAGGATGGGTGGGATAGACCGGTGGACTTCAAGCCCGTGGTTGGCGAGACGTACGATGTTAGATGGATGATTGAAGGTAGAGATACAGAAGATGGATTTCAGTATGGTCTCTTCGATAAGGACTCCTTCCAAGAAACTCTTTCTGGATGGGCAAGCGGCGTTGTTGTCGGCAGGGCCAGAATTGGTGGTATTCCAATGGGTGTCATTGGCGTCGAGACTCGAACCATAGAGAACTTGATTCCTGCAGATCCTGCAAATCCTGGGTCCACTGAGATGCTTGTGCAAGAAGCAGGTCAAGTCTGGCATCCAAACTCTGCTTTTAAGACTGCCCAGGCTATTAATGATTTTAATCATGGTGAACAACTTCCTCTGATGATTTTGGCCAACTGGCGTGGATTCTCTGGAGGCCAGAGAGATATGTACAATGAAGTGTTGAAGTTTGGCTCGTTCATCGTTGATGCTTTAGTTGGATACAAACAGCCTATATTTACGTATATCCCACCTACTGGTGAGCTACGTGGTGGTTCTTGGGTCGTTGTTGATCCAACCATCAACCCAGATATGATGGAGATGTATGCAGATGTTGAATCACGTGCAGGTGTTCTTGAACCTGCCGGACTTGTTGGCATAAAGTATAAAGAGAACAAATTAGTGAAGACCATAGACCGGTTGGATGATCAATGCCGGGAATGGTCCCTAAGATTGTTGTCTGCTGAACTTTCTGAGGAAGAAAAGACAGAGGTTACTGAGAAGTTGAATGCCCGCCATGCTCATTTGCTGCCAATATATCGCCAGGTCTCAATTCAATTTGCGGACTTGCACGATAGATCCGGAAGGATGTTGGCTAAGGGTGCCATAAGAAAGGAGCTCGAATGGACTGAAGCTCGTAGATTTTTCTTTTGGAGGGCAAGACGTAGATTGAATGAAGAGTATTTGATTAAACGTATCGCCGAACAGGTTACTACTTCAACACGTTTAGAAAGAGTTGCAAGACTTAATTCTTGGCTTCCTTCCACTTTAAACACCGAAAATGACCGTGAGGTGGCCAAGTGGATAGAGGATAACCATAAGACGTTGGAGACTCACATCAAGAAATTGAAGGGTAAATTTGTCAAGCAAACGCTTGCCCGCTTATTTAAGACAGATCCGAAACACACATCAGAGGGATTGTCAGAGATCATGTCCTTGTTGCCTGCAGAGGAGAAGAAGAAAATCCTTAAAGAATTGAAATGATGATTGCTAGGTAATCCATTATCCTTCGTTTTCATTTGATATTACTTTTATTCTTAATTTGCTTGTTTGTTTATAAATACATTTGTGTTTTATTTTATAGCTGAGTCTAATGAGATTCTATGATAAGAGAAGGTAGACATTGATGGTCTAACCCTTACTTCCTTTTTAACCAAAAGGCTATTTTACGATGCAAGCTTACTTGAGTACATTTAGCTAGTCTTTTTATTACTTGAGAATTTCGAATCGTTATACTTTTTCAGGTATTTTCCAAATTAGGAATTTCGCAATGTGGGAGTCTTAAGCGCTTAGTGTTCATTAATCATATTCTTCTATTATTACTTTATCTTCATTTGACTAAACAAAACATAATGAATCTTTTAATTGTGATAATATTGGCACTGATGCATTTTTCTGTGTGTGCACCGGTTGATGGTCTTTCATCATGGCATAAACCGACTAAGTACTTAATTCAGATGAAGAAACCACTAACAATGGAGGCATTATGCATTCAAGATGATCAGATAAAAGCATTCAATCATGTTCGTTCTGGTATTAGAAAAGTGTTTTCTTTTGGGAAGTTTGAGGGAATAGTTGGTGAGTTTACTAACGACGTTGTTCAGAGGTTGACGGACAATCCTTTAATCGAAAGAATCACTCCTGACATCGTTGTCAGTGCTGTAGATTATACAGTCCAGTCGGATACACCAGCTCATTTAGTAAGACTCACTCAAGAAAATGCTGTTGACAAAGAAGAAGATTCGGAATACTTTTATGATACAGCTCATTTAGGACAGGGAGTCAACGTATACATTATTGATACGGGAGTATTTGTTGAGCATCCGGAATTTGAAGGAAGGGCTATTTTAGGACCAAATTTTTCTGAAGATATAAGACACCTAGACTATGTTGGACATGGTACTCATGTTGCAGGTGTAGTTGCATCTAAAACATACGGTGTTGCAAAGAAAGCTAGAGTTATATCCATAAAGTCACTAGACAGGTTTGGACTGGGTTCCCTTTCATCCGTCATCGCTGGATTAGAATATGCAGTAAATCATCGTAAACAAGAAGATGTTCCAGGAGTAGCGAACTTGTCTCTTGGAGCTGCAAGAAGCTCAATATTGGACTCCGCTATAGAAGCTGCGGTTGATTCAGGAATGATTGTCCTAGTGGCTGCCGGAAATAGTAACATGGATGCTTGCAGAACGTCCCCAGCAGGATCATCCTACTCCTTAACAGTAGGAGCTATTGACGACAAAAAGGACCGAATTGCAGGATTTTCGAATTGGGGTCGTTGTGTGGACATTTTCTCCAGTGGTGTTGATGTGATTAGTCTATCAAATAATCCTTTTGATTATTCCCAGATTAGGAAGATGTCCGGCACTTCTATGGCTAGCCCTGTTGTTGCCGGAATATGTGCTATTTTATTAGAGAAGGGAATTTCTACTAATGCTATCAGAGGAGAGCTATTCAAACTAGCAATTGACGGAGCTATACCTCGTACCAGCCTTCTTCTAAGGCCGGGAAGTCCTAACATGATTGCCAGTACAGGCGTCAGAGAAAATATGTTGATGGGAAGACAAGTTATCAATTCGACGATTCATATGAAATCGAGTGCTACAGTATAAATAATCTAAGAATATATTTAACTAAGGTTATAAACAGTCAGAACAGCTCCGGCTAAATATGTGTGAGATAAGCAAAGAGTAATACTATCAGAAGAATCTCCTTCCATTATGAGATTTACTGATGAACTTGGTGGGAGAAACAAATCATTAAATCCCCATTTCTCATATCATAGTCTAAGAATATAAGCGAGTTGCAACCGCGATGTGTCAATTTTGAGGATTGAACATATATGTTTTCTTTAAATCCTTCTAGTTTAAGAGCTTCAGGATCAATATTCTCTTCCTTCACAGTAGTCAATGAACTATGATCTTTGGCACATTTTAAAAATCGTTTGATCACGGGAAATATCCGGGCATGATTGGACGACTTCTCACTATTGCCGTTTGTCTCATGATCTATGTCATCTTTCATGAAGATGAACTCAGCACCAGTGACATTATTGATTGGATCAATAAATCTATCGTAAAGCTTGTTGATAATGTTCGATCTGGATCTATCCGCACTCAACGAAGACTTGAGGAGATTGTCAACAGAAATCCTCGTGACAAATATCACTTTGTACAAGTCCTGACGCTTATTGAGTTTTAAAACGGTCAAGTAATAGTTGAAAATATGAACGATAGAAGGTCTGGATAGACAACCATCACAAAGCTGCCTGCCTCCATTGGGTGTCGCAATATTTCGAGAGCAATTAACACATTGATCAGCTCGCAGACCCAGCGCACTATATTGAAGGGAGTTTGTATATCGTTGATCATAGTGTAATTTCGTCAAAAATGACAGCTGGATCAGTGTCTGCTGTTCCTGGGGAAGACTCAACGGATTTGATTTTGAATCTATGCTTCTAATGTTGAACGAATAAAGGCCTTCATTGAAGATGGAAGGAGTTAAGGATGAGACACGTCCATGAGCGACACTACCATCACCAGCATTACCAAGCGGAATGACGTTGAGAGCGTTAAACGTAGAAGGAACGGCGGCAGCAGCAGCGGCGGCAGCTGAAATAGAGGCACCATCAAGCGTCACAATTCCTGCTCCGTTACCCTTTGAAACGTATGCAGAGTTGCCTCTAGCAAAACTGTTGGCAAGGTTGATGTTGATTAAGTTGTCAGAGTTCATAGTACTAACGTCAGGAACATTAAGACCATTTGTCAGTAGACTGGAAGAAGTATTTCTATTAACAACTCCCACATCCCCGACAGAATTTGCAGCACCTATCGGGTTGAAAACAGCAGGAGCATGGGATGTAGCCGTGGGCCCGCCACGTGTGTAATAAGAACTGGCTATATCTCTGTGAGCATGATGCGAATGAGAGAGAGAAGGAGAATCGAGTCTTGAGCTACTACCTCTTCTTCTGGCTTGATTCACCTTCTTCTGGTCTCTTTCAATCATACGGCAACGATAACATGTCTTGAATTGAAGATGCTCAGGAGGCTCATCTAGTGTTCTCTTTCGTTTGCACCGACGGCATGTGGATATCTTACCGTCGATATAGTAGAACCTAGCAGAAGGCATGATATGTAGTGGTGTAAGGATGCAACACAAAAAATCCGGGAAAAATCGATGTTGATGAAAACAAGGGCAAAAAAAAATGAAGCTAAATAATGGAGTATTCCGCCGTTAAAAGCAGCACAAAATATGCAGTTCTAAAGGAGCAATGCCAAGTTAGAAAAATGGCTATCACTAAGAACAGTAGAAGCGTAGGGAAGACAAGTCCTGTCAGAAATCGCTTCAGTTCAATGTTCTTGTTCGCTAACTAGAAAAAAAACTGAGGGAACGAAAAAAAGCTGAGACTGAGAAAAGATGCTTTTTCGCTGAGAGAAAACACTTATATAAGGAGAATGAATTCGCTAAAGCACTCGAAGAGAAATTTCAACGCTCTGAGAACCACTTTGAGTAAGACCGTTTAGCTTTGTAAAGAGAAAGAAGATGTAGATAATTAATGGGAAAAATAATCTGTGTTTCTTGGATGATTTTTCTGACCGTCGCCTACCAGGTTAGCCGGACGGTAGGTCGGTTTGGAAAAAATTTTGCTACTCCAACAATTAAAAAAAAATTCACAATTGGCACGGATGTCGGAAAAAACATACACTGTGGACGTGTAAAACACAAAAGTTTTTGAATTTATTTTATATGTGATTAGATGTTGGGTGTTGTAATACCCTAATAATCCTCTGTCCTAGAATCAGTCAGAGGAAGATTAGCAGTTAAAGTCAGTAGTAGAAACATTAAGGAGAAGTGTAGAAAAGGTATTTTCCCGATTTGGAAAATTGGGATTGTCGCGGCTACAAATATGGATAAATGTATTTCTTTTTTATTGAAATTTCGATGTACTAAACAACGAAATAATCAGAACTGATAGAATTCTTGTTCCTCCAAATAGAGTACAACCTTTTGAATAGCTTCGTATATACCATCATCACTGAGATCGGCGCTAATGTCCACGTTCTCAGGAGCCTTGAAATCCTTTGCCTCTGGATGCTCATCATAGAATCCAAATCTATCATTTTTGAGGCATTGTTCCAACGGAGTATTGACAGAAACCAAGATGAAAGATCCGGCTTTAGAAACAGATTTCTGCAATTCCGCAATCTGTTCTATAGTTGGAATTTCTTTGTCCTTCTCTTCAGAATTGGCAACAATGACACCAGCCCCAGCACGAACCAGCTCAGAAATAACCACTGGATAAGTATCTCTAGGAATATTGACACCATCAAGAAGGGTAATATGTCTTCTACCATTGAACTGATTGAAAGTGGCCTGTAAAGCATATCCCAAAGCAGAAACTCCTGAGTAAGGCAAACCAGTCAAATAAACAGCGAATCCCTGATGGGGTCTCGCCGGATGATACGTTCTAAGAATTTTCACAACCTCGGGATAGGAGAACCAATCAGGAATAGCAGCTCCAGTCTTCAATCTGAGTCTGAGCTCAGTACCAGAGATATTGAGAGTCTTTGTATTTTCGGCGACCGTGTCCAATGGGGCATATCTATTTTCGTCGGGAAGATAAGTAACCATTCTGAACGGAACCATTTCAATCTCTAATTCCTTAGAAAACTTCTTAACAAGAACCTGAGCATCGTAAGGACCATAGAAGGGAACTCCCTTACTGTTGCTACCAGGACCAGCATGATCTCTACCAACAATGAAGTGAGTAGCACCGTAATTCTTACGAATAATAGCATGCCAGACTGCTTCCCGATCCCCAGCCATCCGCATAGCCAACGGAAGCAAGGAAAGCTGGGCCATACCATTTGGATACTTTTTGATGATCTCTTGATATACTTTAACACGAGTGTGGTGGTCGATATCGCCTGGTTTGGTAAGTCCAACCACCGGATGGATTAACAAATTAGCCAATTTATCACGTGCAGCACGAACAGTCAACTCCCTATGAGCTCTATGCATGGGATTTCTGGTCTGGAAAGCCACCACACGAGTCCAATGTCTAGAGGCAAACTCGGATCTCAACTGAGCGGGAGTCTTACGAAGATCTGTGTAATCATAATGCTTAGGAAGAGAAATCGCATCAACCGCTCCTCCTACGTAGTACTCACCTGCTACATCGTACAAATAACGAACTGCTGGGTGGTCAGGATCACCTCTAAACACTTCTTTGGCCTCCGTAACCTTGTCTGGCTTGTAGACATCTTCAACTGTAATGATTGCCAATGGGGCATCATCCCTCGGATCCCTAAGAACGATACGCTCTCCAGATTTGAGTGAAGAGCCAACAGATTGCGAAACATCTAGATTGATAGGAATGGTCCAGATGACTCCACTTGTCAATCTCATCTTATGAACAACAGCCTGATAATCCTTTTGGTTAAGAAATCCGGTCAAAGGAGAAAAGCCTCCATTAAGAAGCAACTCCAAGTCACATATCTGTCTCTCCGTTAGAACAATGCTCTTTAAGTTTGCCGCTTCTATAAGCAATTGCTTATTTTTAGAGGCATCTCTCTTAATGAGATCCTGTAATACTCCTCCATGTGGTGTAAGCATGATTTCAGATATGATTATCCGGTGTAGAGATGTAATACAATAAGGCTTATATCACAGTATGCAGTTGAGCTATATCAAGACAACTATTAAGACGGCAAGCAATGCAACAACTTAAAAATGAGAAGGGAAAGAAAAAAGAGGAAAGCAAGTCGAACAGTTGAATAAATCAAGATTCCGGCCATGCACTCGCTGACTTCTTTGTTAATTAAGATTCATAGTTAACTGTGGATTCCATCTGAAAAAGGTTAGGCGGCTCTTGCTAAGATCTTCTCAAGTCACGTGCAATTGATCTCACCCATAAAAATGCGTTGTCACGTGAATGTGAAAGCTCCCCCGAAGTTAAATTGAATAATCATATTACGAGTTAAATGTATACAAACTTACAACCTATGACAACTCAAACGGAGTGTAGTCACAGTCATCTTCCGAATACATATCCATGCATTCAACGATTCTTAGTTCGCATTCCTTCATTGAACGGGAGTCCCCCATCTTAGCCTTGACCTCCTTACCCAAGTCTTTTAAGCATAATTCTCTAGTGACATAAAGAACTTTGGACATGATGGTCAAAACTTGATTGGTGGAAATTATAACGTCTCGAGTCTTGTAAAGTCTGTCCAATAAAAGGGCCGAAAAGAGATCACCTACCCCGGTAAAATAGGAATCATATTTGTCTATTTCGAAGAAGACTATCTTACCAGATTCAGCAGATGATATACAACTGTACATCTTTCCCTTTTTCGCTGATCCGAGTCCCAAATCTTCAGCTGTTAGCGTTAAAGAAGAGATTACCAAGTATTTCACATTGTACTCCTTGTGGACCAAGTTGACAGCTACTTTGAGAGATTCAAGACTAGTAATCTTAACATCTAGCAACAACTCCAACTCGAATTGATTCGGGGTAATGATATCCACCAGTCTACAGCAGAGAATGTCTCTATAAATGGGAATGGCATCCTCGCTGACATAAAGTTGACCCTCATCACCCATAACGGGATCCAAAAGCCACAAGGTTTCAGGATATGAACTCTTTATGGAGATACACTTTTGGCCCACGCACATCAATGCAGATGAGCCATGAATGTAACCGGTAAGAATGGCCTCATAGTGCGTATGTATCCCTTCAAGTCCTTCAAAGAGTTGTTCTATCTCTTCACCTGTACAACTATGCCCTTTCCAACTACCATATCCAGTATGATTGGAAAAATTCACTGAGTTAAGCACATCCACATCCCAATTGAGAGTTTGAAGTGGGAAAGTCGCAGCCTTGTTTCCGACGTATCCATGAACTACGTGAGATTGAATCGAAAGAACTCGATCTGCTTGCTTTGGTATAGTAAGAGGAGTCTTAGATCTGGTCATCATGTATCGTGCTGCTGCTTAAAAGCAAGTACAATAAAGAAAAGATGAATTTATTGAAAAGTTTATCAGATAAATAGAATCTGCTCGATACCGATTTGAGGATTCAACGTCTAATCTGAAAACTCTAACGGGGAGTCATTCTTTGTCGAACTTGCCAAATTTGTCAAACTTGAAGGAAAACTTGTCAAATGTGAAATCAGATCGTCAAATAGAATAAAAAATTAGATAGTCGAAAAACAAAGGTATCACTATTAAGTGTAAGGATGTAAAGGTATGGACACCACTATTAAGAATAAGGTATAGTGTAAAAGGCGGACTAACAGCAGGAAAAGACGGGATTTTTGCTTTGTACGGGATTGAGTTGCTCAATAATAACTGATTTTGTAGCCAGCTGGTTGAGACTAAGTTGAGACAAGCTGTAATCGTTGAACGAGATGTTGGAAGTACTAGAATTTTGTTCACCAATGATGGATTGGTGTAGACAAGTCTGAGCGCAAGAAAGCTGTAATTCAGAGTCATTTAGATATAAGATGGGCGAGCACGCAAGACTTGAAGACGGGATTTCGATTTTCTGATCAACTACCAACATTCTCGTCTTCCTTATCAAATTCGAAGGTCCTTCGTTGGCTTTCTTTAAAGTTTCAACTACGTTCCATGCCTGACCCTTGAGCACTTCCAGTTGCTTTTGAAAAAAGCTTTGAGTAAATGTCAAATCTTGCTGAAATAGTAGTTCAAGTAGGTATATGGTTTCTTCCCACCATTTGGGAGAAGTTAGAATTGCTAGGAAGTGACGACGTGTTGCTTCGGAAAACGGTCTTCCTATCAAATTCAACGGTAAAAATATCCAGCCGTAAGGAAACGATCTCCATTCATTTGGATGCTTCCAAGGAAATGATAATCCATTATCTATAGCCCCCAAACTTACTCCTGGATTTTCCGGATCTGAGAGATCCAATTTTATCATCCAGTTATCAAGGCCACGATCTGTATTTCGAATAATAAAGTCCAATATAACCAACTTTTCAATTTCTTGTATGAGTTTATAAACAAGATTGGCATTTCTCCAAATTGGACTATTTGGAAAAGGATAAGTCTTGAAGAATTGATCTGCTCCCATATACCCATTTAGAAAAAGCTGGAAAGAACCAACTTTGCTTCCACAATGTTTAAAATATGTAGGACAGTAAAACGCTGTCGATGATAGTGAAACAATATTTGTGTAAGGAACAATGTATATCTGTAACCTTTTATCCATTAAGCTGGCTGCGCTTTCCGAAATATAACCAGTATTCGCAATGAGGCACGACCGACCAAAGAAGCAAGGAAATAATTTCCTATGAATCCACTTAAGTAGCTTCGGTGACAATGGGCCATATGGCTCTTCGTCCTTAGGTTTAAATACTGCGATGATGTTTCCTTGACAATCATTTATAAAGTATGAACCGGAGGATCCTGCAGATATCAGTTTTGGACGAGAAATTTCTGTATCAAGAGTAATTGCCGTCTTAGCTTTTTTGACTATTAAATCAAACTCTTTTCTCTTGGACTCTAATTGTTCTGTAGAATCCTCCATCAAGAGATTAATTCCCGGAGGAGCTGAAAATACAGAATATTGGATTTCCGTGGGACAGGGAGTTGTCTTTGTATTATTGGATAAAAATATGAGTGGAATTTCCAGTATTCGTTTTGTCCATTGTTTCAATATTTGGTGAAGGCTGAAAGACAAACTTCTTTGACTTCTCGAATCATAAGTATCGGTCCGAGTAGAAGGAATCGTAGAAGATGGTAATAGAGTTGTTATTTCGTTCACTACAGGTTCATTTGCTGCCGAATGCAGAGTAATATACCAAGAATCGGAACGTGGTGGTTGAGTTGTGATATTCATAAGAAAGAAAAGCCTTCATCAAAGAAATAATTATAATCCTTAGCGCTATTACCGTTTTAGGCTTTGAGTGTAGTTCCTCAGCGGTTGTATTTCCCCTAATAAAACAATTTCGAGGACTCGAAGAATTTACTGTAACTTCATGAATATGTAGAACAGCTTTAAACGAAGAATATGCCTACACTTTCTTTATGATTATTAGATGCGTCTTTATGTTACATTTATTTGCATCTTTATCGAATCGGTAATACAGTTGACCCTCGCTCTGCTTGATGTGCACTGCCTGATCCAACAGCTATCCGGAGAAAAAATATGTTGAGATCTGAAGTACCAAACTTAGCACTAAAGATCAAGCCATTGACAATGTCTTGTTTTCATTTTTGCATTGACCTTTTGATGCGGCAAGTAGCTTCTTCTACTATACAACTTTTATTTCAATCGGATCTTTAGTTATGATCACACTAGAAGGGCTCCCCGACTCTATCCTTGAACTTGTGATAGATCTATTACCTCAACAGGCCAAATTCAATCTATGTCTTGTCAACTATAAGTTTTACCAAGTGGTCCAGCCAGAGCTCTACGAAAATCTAATATTTACTATCAGTTCGATTATTCCCTCTAAGTCGGATTTTCGCAGCTCTTTGGCCACTATAATCGGCGGATCCAGCAATCCTTTGGTAAGCACCGAATCGCAGAGAAAGCTGTATAATGTCAGACAGGAAGTGTTGCTTCAATCATTATCCATCAACGAGCAGTTAGCCAAATTCATCAAAAGGGTAATTGTTTATACAGGAAAGGAAGAAGGAGTTTTTTCTTCAAATTCTATCAATGATAAGAATGACGACGATAATGCAGCATTTCCTGCAGCCAATCTCAAGCTTCTTGATCTCATTAAGAAGCGATCCGTCAACTTGGTTCAATTCACTGTCATTGGAGATACATCAAGGGGCATCGCCGGATTGACTAAGGAGCAGATTTTGTTATTACCTCGTTTGGAGAGGCTTGATATAACTGATTTAACGTACCTCGACTGCTTGACAGATAGTATCAAGACTTTAGTTATTCACAAATTGACGACAAATCGATTCGACCTAAAGACCTCTAAACCAGATATCATCAATCAAATTGGTCGTTTGGACTCACTTATTATCAACGATGAAGATGCTCAGGTGAGATTTTTGCAATACCTCATCGGAGATAATCCTAAGTTGACGTTCAAGTTTAAAGCACTCAGACTTCTTCATTACCATGGCTTCAGTGATTATAATGTTATCAGCACAAGATTAGCTCTTCAGTTGCTAAATTACGTGGATAGAGAAACCCTCAAAAGTTTAGAGTTGGTCATGGGATGTGATCACATAACCTGTGATTGCTTGAAAGAATTGGTTAATAATATTACGGTGAAAAAGGACTTTGATCTTACTAGAATGGCAATTCAGCAGTTCACTGTCCACAAAGATCATAACTATTCGGAGAAATTTGACTTCTATGTTAGTGATTTGCTTAGTAAGATGAAGCACAGAAGTTCGATCAGATATCTTTGCATTAGTTACGATACCCCTAACGATTTCAATATTGGTAATGGGATTAAGGGTAATGGCATCGAGGGTAACTGGTTGAAGCGAAAGAGACTATTTGCCGCAACACTACCTAAACTAACAGGACTAAAAACCTTGGTGCTACCACATTTTCTTGAGAATGCGGCAGGCTACGAGCAGATCATTTCGGACCTGCTATGGAACGGTTGTAAATGTTCTCACTGCAAAGATTATCTATCTTTATTTGACTACTATATCATGCATCACCAATATTACAACAGTCTTGATGGTTACATGACAGATATGATATCCCCGATACTATTTGGAAGTGCCGGTAGAGTGATGGCCTCACGGGTGATTGAAGATTTCAATTTGAATGCATTGAAATATCCTCCTCTTGATACATACTGGAATTTCCACAAAGGTAATGGTATTTCACATTTCAAATCTCAGGATAAAAATGATTGCAAATTTAATGAGAGCTGTTTCAAACCGTTAACCAAATGTATCTCGCACTTTTTCTTGGAGTACGTTGAGAGCTATGGAAGCAGTTTACCATCTCTCAATTTGGTGGTGATGAACGGTGAATATTTTGATAGAGTTGAAGGTAAATCAAGTGAATGGATTTGTGAGTATGCTTAGATTCTTAATTACAATAAATGAATGAATTTATGAAATCATAAAAATGAAAATGAAAACGAAAATGAAAATGAAAATGAAAATGAAAATGAAAAATGTAATCTAAAAAAAGCTACTCCTCGTTACGGAGTTAACGACGAA
Organism: Brettanomyces nanus; assembly: GCF_011074865.1. Lineage (NCBI taxonomy): Eukaryota > Fungi > Ascomycota > Pichiomycetes > Pichiales > Pichiaceae > Brettanomyces > Brettanomyces nanus. Next base: position 853,734 of record NC_052374.1, on the reverse strand, counting down.
TCGAGAGATTGAAGACAAGGAATATCAAGAGACATGGCCAAGGACGAACGGAACAAGGAGATCGGCTCTCGGAACGGTAATGTATCATGCTGTTTTTAATCATCGTTGCTGTATTAATGCCGTGCATTGGGTATTGTATATCAGGCAAAATCTGAGATCTACAGCATATTTTCTAGTGCCTTTGGAAAAAAATAATGCCCCTCTTTCATTTGAATTTTTCAATTTGATAGCCTCTTTTCCCCTAAGGGTTCTGTTCCTCAGTGTCGTAGTGACACTTGATGATAGCTGCAAAATATTCATACGCGTAAAAATAGAAAAAAAGAAAACACCCCCTCACCGCAATAGGAAAGATTGTAGCTTATTGTTTTTTGACAGCCAATCGAAGAATACGGAAGCAATCAATCATCGGCACTCACACAGCATTCAATACCCCAAAAAGGGAATACAGAGGATGAAATCGATCAACTATTTTGATTCTCCGCTCTCGACATCTTGGGCTTGAGAGACCTTACAATTAAATAAGAGGAGTAAAAGATCAATGGGAATACGTTATGGAGAATTTATATGAAGACCATGCAGAGAGAGTGTAGAATAGATGCTCCCCTCAAACACTGATTCTTGCTTTTTATATAATGTCTCTCCGCTCCTATATTTTCCGACCTTTCTCCGTGTTTACGAGCAAACCTTCTGTTCTGAAACTTTTATTTATGCTGGAGACAAGATATTCGTATTTTTTCAGGTTCCGTTTCCCCACAGTCTGCCCAGTGACAGTTCCAATTGAGTCCTATTGTTATAGCTTCCATTTTTCATAGTTTAGTCTCTAAAAAAGAAATACACTGCATATTTTTCTTTTTCTTTCAAGTTGACGCCAATGTAATGGGGAATAGGTTATAGCCCGAGTAGAGTGTTCAAAGGCAAGCGGGGTTGTTTTTGTGTACTTGGATTGCATCCAATTTCTATTCTTGAAAAGCTATAACTATGTATAAACTTCCACCAGAATAGATCTAAGAGTAGGAAAAATTCGGTTGCAAAACATATAATCTATCATATTATTTTTTTTGGTTGTTTCAAAGATTATAATGTCCGCAATTTCCGATCAAGAGAGTTTCGATTCAAGAAAGTCTTTAGCAAACGATCAGCATACACCAACGAGAACTCCTAGTGCAAATGTGTCTCCAAAAGCATGCTGGAAATACTTGAGAACGAGATTATCCACTCTTCTTGCCATTCCTGCTAAAGCTAAGAATAAGAAAAACAAAACTTTGAATCCTTATGAAGCAATTAAAGCAATGAATAGACACCAGTGGAATCTATTTTCCCATGGGTTCCTAGCGTGGACGGTGGATTCTATGGATTTCTTCTGTGTTTCCGTCTGTGTCAGTGACATTGCCAAGGATTTGAATACAGGAGTTCAGAATATCACTTGGGGAATCACATTGGTGTTAATGTTGAGATCAATCGGGGCAGTTATATTTGGATATTGTGGTGATCGTTGGGGAAGAAAGTGGCCTCTCTGTGTGTGCTATTTTTTATTTGTGGTCTTAGAAATTGGAACAGGATTCGTGACTAACTTGTCCCAATTTTTGGCCATTCGTTCTTTGTTTGGTATTGCCATGGGTGGCTGCTATGGTCTAGCGGCCGCTACAGCATTGGAAGATGCTCCTCAAGTGTCACGTGGTTTCCTCAGTGGCATCTTCCTTCCCGGTTACTCTCTTGGATATGTTCTTGCTACAGCTTTCTTCCGAGCATTTGAGACAACCAGTTTCACTTGGAAAGCTCTCTTTTGGTTTTCTGCTGGTCCACCTTTCCTTTTACTACTCTGGAGATTAACTTTTGGGGAGCTTGATTATTTCAAGGAAATGCAGGAGGCTAAAAGATCGCACAATTTAAGGGTCAAACAGGTCAAAGAAAGCAGAGAATTAGGAGAGCAAACCGCCAATGATGATGAGGGTCTTACTGAAATCACCTTTTCTTCAGAATTAAAAGAGACTTTTAGAACTGAATGGCCTCTCATGATCTATTTAGTGCTTATGCTTTCAGGTACAAACTTTATGTCCCATGGATCACAGGATCTATTCCCAACTATGTTGAAGAAACAAGCAATGTTGAGCAGAAATGCTCTTACTATCACAAACGTGGTTGTTAATTTGGGGGGTTGTGTGGGTGGTCTTTTCTGGGGTCAAATATCTGAGTTCTTAGGTCGTAGAATGACCGTTCTGTGTTGTGCCATTTGGGGAGGTGCCTTCTTGTATCCAACATTCTTCAAACATACAGAACAATACATTATTCCTTGCGGTTTTCTCTTACAATTCGCTGTTATGGGCGCCTGGGGTGTTATTCCCGTTCATTTAACAGAGCTCACGTCAAGAAGTGCCTTAAGAACCATGATCTCTGGTACTGCATATCAGCTTGGTAATTTGGCTTCTTCTGCATCTTCTACCATCGAGGCAAAAATAGGTGCACAATTTCCACTACCAAGTCTTGGTCCTGACGCCTACGATTACGGTAAGGTAATGTGCATATTCATGGGATGTGTCTTTGGATACTTGTTGATAATTATGTTCTTTGGTCCGGAGAGGTTCCATACATCCATTAAAACGGAATTCATGTTGGAAGAGGAGGACGTAGACAGCGGCTATGAAATTGACAGAATTCTCTCTCCAGTTCCAAGACCCCAGTTCGATGAGAAGATATGGGTCACACATACTGAGAGAAAGTAGCCACACAGTGTATAGTTAAATGGATCCTCAATGGGTTAATCGAGTAAAACGAAATTAAATAAAAGCGCGCGAAAAAAAAAAATTGAATTTCGCGAATGGGGAAATGATCTGAATCATCTACTGATTTTAGGTAAACATAACGAACGTGTCAAAGCCATTATACAGCTCTCTTTGATACGTCATTTAATGATTCAATCTGAGATGACTAGCGAGGAGTCGGAATCTCTCAATACCTCTGAAAATCATTTGAAGGTTTGCGCGATTGATCCTGATCAGCTTATACGCTACATTCGTCCTGTCATCAGTTCATTACTGAACGTTTCCATTGAAAAACTTACTCTCTCAACCAATTCTACACTAATATCCGAATTTATCAGTAGCCCAAATGAACGTTCGCTTTATATGGTAAGATCCGCAAATGACTTTGCCATTCTTGAGGAACTTACCGTCAGTCCAGCCACATATTCTTCAATTGTTATCATAGCAAAATCTCAAGGGACCATTGTCCAGGAAAGGCCCATTGAAGACCAATTACTCATTAGTGAACTACCTCTAGAGGGTTCGGCCTACTCTGAGAACTTGAATAAGCTTCGCTGCATAATGTCATCTGTCGTTTCGACCTACTTCGATGTCATTACGAGTGCCCATCTCAATGATCAACTGTATGGCACTTCAACACCAATCAGTGTAGCTAAGAAGAAGATAAGTGAGCTTATATCATCTCTTGAACATTTACAGCAGGTGGTTCAAACACCCAATTTGCTCCTTACCGCTGACCCTATTGTTAAAACCCTCGTTGCTGAGAATGATGATATTGATGTCATTGCGAATGCTCATCCTCAACTTCTTGCGGATTCCTCCTTTCTTAATCGACTACAATCCATAGCAGGCGACTGGGTTAAGCAAATACAGAATCTTGTGTCTTTGTCTTATGACTTGACTCATGGAACTGCCTCTGAAGAGGTTAAATTTTGGGAGTCCAAAGAGCTTGCATTGCGTTCGGTAGAAAATGAGTTGCAGGACCCTGTTGTTCTTCTAACGCTGCGACTACTAAAGGATACAAAACGATTTCATGGTGGCTCCAGGTTACTTTCGGATTCTGGTATAAGAAACTCTCTTACTACAACTTCAAAGTATAACCAGTTGCTAAGAGATCTTCCTATAGGAGAACTCACGTCATCACGTGACCTTGTCAAAATCAAGGAGGCGATTATAGCCATATTCAATCATATCAAAAAGCTTAAAGTGATACAGTATCCCATTGACCGTGCGGTCCTATTAGTCCAGGTAATCACTATTGAAGCCAATGATCGCATACTCGAAATTTTAAAACAGATGAAACTCATGGACACCTCCTACAATGAGTTTACGCAGATTAATTTACAAGCCTGTGGAGTCTTGGAAGTTATCAAAGAGTGTATTAAGAAGTTTACTGTTCTGGCCAGGGAATTACTTAGAAAAAGATCTGAAAGGTTCATGGTAGTTAAAGTCGAAAACTCTGATTGTTTACGGGAAAGATTAGACAAAATTAAAGGAATTCGGGATGAATATGAAGAGATTTCAATTTCAATTCATCAACTTTCTAAGTCAATGAAAATAGACGTGGGAACATTACTCTCAGGTGTATATGATGTTCTCATTAATGATGACCTTTTAGATATTACACGTGCTGGAAAAAGGCGATTTGCTTCCATTGTAGGAGTGTACACAGAAATGATTGAAGCTGTTGAGTACAAAATTGCAGATAAACTACGGGATGCTCTCAAACTCTCTTTCTCAAACACCAACGAGATGTTTACCATTTTCCGGGATTTTGATTTTCTCTTGAAAAGACCTAGTATCAGGAATTCTGTTCAAGATTACCAAGATCAGCTTGTGAACCATTTGCAGGCTGATTTACAATCATTGGAGTCTCAATTTGATCTGCGGCAACAGAGTTGGCGGATACTACAACTGCGAAACCTTCCTCCGTTTACTGCCAACCTTGTTTGGATTCAGCAGATCCAAGTTGGTATTCAAGAGTTAATAGAAAAATTAGAGGTGGCTTTAACTAAAGACTGGATTCTGTATCCTGAAGGAAAGAAAATAGGCGCTCAGCTTGATCTTATCAGCGGAAAATTGAATATTCAAGGTATTTTCAATGACTGGGCACATAGGGCCATTGATCATCTACGATCTCCCATCATGAATGAGCGTATATTGATTGTTCAGAAAATGGATAAATGGTTAAGAATCGAAGTGAATTTTGACAATCAATCTGTCAATCTCTCAGATGAGGTGGATAGTTTAGAGACTCTTGGATTCTCTGTCCCACGAAGCGTTCACTCTTATGCTCAACAACTTGTTTTTATTTACCCTTATACAATCAACTTACTACAGTCTGTGGCTGGGTATGAGAACATGATGGAACAGGTAGATAGTCTTGGAGAATTAACTGTTCTTATGAAGCCTCTTCTTGAGCCAGCTCTATCCTCGGTCAAAATTCTTTTGAAAGAATGTTGGAGCAACATATACAAAGCTCATGATTTGATATCGTCGAATATTACGGACGTCGATGAAGTACGGACATTGAAAACTGTCGAGGCTTTGGGTCCAGAAATTGTCTCGATCACCAGAAAGTTTGAGTTGTTGCAAAATATTAGACCTTCTTTTGTCAACACTCTTCAGAAATTCAATAGTGTGGACTATGACAAGCAATGCATCGCATCCCTAATTATTTCCGTGCAAAAATTAGTTGATACATTGGTTGCAAATGGCTTTCAGAATATTGAAGAGCTGGTTCATATGCTTAACGAAACCATGACCTGCATGCTTATCGAGAGGTGTGAAAGAAGATTGGATAATCTTTCCAGGGAGTTTTCTTTAGATAGCCATATCCATAGTATCGTTCCATGTGTCAAGCACTCGATTCTGTTTCATGATTTGAGCATTATTGTTCATCCCCAATTGGAATTCTCGAAAAGTCGTTGGATCCGGTTGTTAAATCAGAATATGGAAGTCATTACCTCTCAAAAACTTCTTACTGGTAAACACTATGATGTTAATGTGGTTGCGTCCACCAGATCTTTGGACAATTTGTTGGACATTACCAGTCGTTTGTCAGCAAAGTATAATGACATTGCCGTGAAGATAGGTCAGCTTTTCGAAGTGGCTTCTCGCTACACTCTTCAGTGGATAGAGCTTCAATATCTTTGGGAACTGAACTTTGATGATATTGAGGCAACAATTGGTTCTGAGTTGACTTCTTGGCTTGATGCATTCAAAGACCTTACCACATCTAGAAATCTTGTTGATACAGTTGATAGTAAACATCTCTTAGGTCCGTTAGTTATTGACTATTCTTTAGTGCAGCCTAGAGTAAATGCTCAATATGATGTCTGGCAAAGAAAAATGGCCCAGAAGTTAGCCACAGTTTTGGGCAAAAGGATGTCCATAACAAATGAGCTAATAACTAAGCTGAGACAGAAACTTGAATCGGTATCAGTGAACTTCACTTCGGGTTCATCCACTGTTTGTCTTTGTTCCCTCATATACACAACTAGGCGATCATTAGACAACATTGAGGTTGCCCTGGGCACCTATAAGGCAGGGAATGATGTCCTTTTACAGGTGAGATTTAAGTTTCCGAGGGATTGGGTTTACTTTAAACAGGTATCTGACAATTGCTCATCGTTTTTGGAGTTGATTGATGATCGGTTTGGACGCGTTAACTCCAATAAGTCAATTGTTTGCTCCAGAGTGCAGGAAAAGGCCTCTGAGTTGTCTGGCACAGTAATTCAAGCCAGGAAGGCTTGGCTCGGCATCATCAACAAGTTGAATATCGATGTGGCTACCAGTGAGATCGACAAATTTGAAAGAATGTTCGACGAGTTGAAACATCAACGTGAGATGATTTTTAACTCCACAAAGCTCTTAGGTCTGGACGTAATTATCGATTGTGACATAGGTGACGTTGACTGTCAAGTCAAAAAGTATAAGGAGATATGGAGTTGTATTTATGCCCTTGTCGGTAAGATTAGTGTTATCAAGAGCACTTCATGGGAGGATTTCTCACCTCGTACTTTAAGGCTGGCATTGGAGGATATGCTTGCTTTTTCGAGAGAGACACCCATCAGGATTCGTGGTTACTCAGCGTTTTCTGATATCCAATCTGAAATCAGAGGAATGATTCATGTGGTTCCCATCTTAGCCTCTTTGAAAGTTGATGCAATGACATTTGATCATTGGAATCGGATTTTTGAGAATCTTAAGATAATGCACGTTCCCGAAAAGCTAACTCTTGGCGATGTATTGGATCTCAATCCAGCTAAGCACATAAAGTTTTTGAGGACAGTCGTTCAGGAAGCCCAATCCGAGAAGTTGTTGGCTGACTCTTTAAAGGAAATCGAAGAGTCTTGGTCTTCAATTACCTTCGAGCTTCAACCCTTTGGCAACGATTACCTGATTGTTAAAAGTTGGGGTAGTTTGTTTGATAAGGTAGAAGCCGATCTCAATTCTTTGGTAAGCATGAAATCTTCACCTCTCGTTGGCAACTACCGAGAAACAATCACCATACTGGAAAATAAGATTGGTAAGCTCCATGATATTCTAGATATTTGGGTTGTTCTCCAGAAGGACTGGATATATTTGTTTGGAATATTTCAGAAGAATGAGGATATCAGAAGGCTACTTACCATTGAATCCACTCGGTTCGATACTGTTACTTCTGAACTTTACCTTATCTTAAGATCTGCATATAGGGTGAAGTCTGTTTTGGATGTAATTACAGTTCCTGGTATAGCTCACACATTTGAAAAAACTCTTCAGGTCTTTTCGAAAACTAAGAAGTCGCTATCTGGATACCTAGAGAAGCAGCGGGAGTTATTCCCAAGATTCTATTTTGTGGGAAACGATAATCTTCTTGAAGTTGTGGGAAATGCCTCGAATGTGGGTGTCGCTTCTAGGCATATTAATAAAATGTTTCCTGGTATCTCTTCTTTAGAGTATGACTCAGATCGATCGATGATTATTGGTATTGTCTCCCCTGAGTACGAGCATGTTTTACTTCATGCTTCGATTACAATTACACATCCATGTTCAGCTTCAGACTGGCTCTCTTCCCTTGAAATCGCTATTAAGAAAACTATATTTCATTTATTAGTTCCTTCCTTAAAGAAATTAAATACCCTATGGGAAGACACTAAAGAGACCCTGTTTTTGTCTTGGTTGAAGAATCTGCCCAACCAGATACTTCTTGTCTCCTTGCAAGTTTTGTGGACATCTCTAACAGAAGCGGCAATCGCGAATGGAAATGGCTTGAAGTCTTTGGCAGTTAAGTACGACGAGCTCCTTATCTTGCTTGCGAAACTTGTGTTTGAAAAATTGACGGCGCTTGAACAACTCAAGTTAGAGAATGTTACTGTTGAAGCGCTTCATCAGAGACAAGCTCTTGAGGAACTTCTGTCAGCTAAAGATGTTTCCTTGTTAAGTTTCTCGTGGATATCCCAACAGAGGTACTACTTTGATAGCGAACATAGAGATTTTCTTGAAAGCTTGGTTGTTAAACAGGGAAATGCCTCGTTTTTCTACGGATTTGAATACCTAGGATGTCCTCGAAAGTTGATTTATACACCTCTTGTGAACAATTCCTTTTGTGCTATGACAGAAGCATTAAATCAGAACTTCGGTGCTTCTCTTTCTGGTCCTGCAGGTACAGGAAAGACAGAATCGGTCAAGGCCTTGGGTCAAAACTTGGGTCTAATGGTTTTGGTATTCTGCTGTGACGAGACATTTGATTTTTATGCAGTTACTCGAATTTTGGTCGGGGTCTGTAGAACCGGTTCGTGGGGTTGTTTTGATGAATTTAACCGACTCACTGAGGAAATGCTTTCCGCTATGTCCACACAGATTGAGAAGATTGAAGGTTTTCTAGGTTCCGATGGCTCCGAAGAGATCGATTTACTTGGGAAGAAATTGAAAGTCAATAAAAAAGCGGGTATCTTTATTACAAGCAATCCAGCTTATGCCGGAAGGTCAAATTTACCTGATAATCTCAAGAGTAAATACCGTTCTTTTGCGGTTGTTAGGCCAGATACTTTGGTTATTGCCGAAGCCATTCTCATTTCTCAGGGCTTCGTTCATGCTAAATATCTTGCACCTAGAGCTGTCTCTGTTTTTGCCGATTTGGAATCTAAATCTTCCAAACAATCACATTACGATTTTGGTTTGCGTGCATTAAAGGCTACGCTATTGAATTGTGGTAAAATCAAACGGTTGCATAAAGGTAAAGACGGAATCAATCATGGCCAGACTTTCGAGTCTCAGATTATTGTTAAGGGAATGCATAACATCGTTCTCCCGAGGTTGATACCGCAGGACGAACCTGTTTTCTTTGATTCCATCGAAGTATTTGACATCGAGTACAATGCATTTGATGCCAACGAAGAGCTAATCAAAGATATCGGCCTGGCAGCTGAGAGGATGTCTATCCAAACTGATGATAAATGGTTATCAAAATGTCTTCAACTTTATGAGATTTGGAAAGCACATCAAGGATTTATCATGGTAGGAAAGCCGGGCTCTGGTAAGACTATAATGCTTAAATGTCTCATGCAGGCATTGAAAGAGTCAACTGGCTCCGAAAATCTCTGGTATACTATCGATCCAAAAGCTCTTACTAAAGAAGAGCTTTACGGCTCTTTAGACTATGCAACTAATGATTGGACGGACGGGGTTTTAACATCGATTATCCGAAGTGTGAATGAAAATGTAAGGGGTGAAAGCACTAAGAATGTTTGGATAATTCTTGATGGTGACATTGATCCCGTATGGGTAGAGAATTTAAATAGTGTCTTGGATGATAACAAAATACTCACTCTTCCTAATGGAGAGAGACTTATTGTTCCCGATAATTTGCGCTTGGTGTTTGAAGTGGAGAGATTGGATTATGCCACTCCGGCTACAATTAGTAGGTGCGGTGTTGTTTGGTTTGCTGATTCTATGTTTGATCTAGCTGGTAACTATGCCGTTCTTGTTCATGAATTTCAACATAGTTTTATTGACAACGAAGAGGCATATAACTCAAAGCTAATTCAAGCTGGGTTGTCGGTTGCGGAGCTCAAAACCAATTTCGCCAAGAACATTTGTTCAGTGATCTCCTCTGAAATTCTTCAAAACATCTGGAACTTCTCTAAGTCCTATGAACACGTAATGGCTTCTGATTTGATGAGATGCCTGGAAACTTTCATGGTCTTATTATCACGCAAGTTCCATCTCTTTCTTGACTTCTTAGTCGAGAACATCTCACTATCTAATGAAGATTATAGTGAAGTGTTCTTAAAAATGGCTGTGGTTTCTTTGGCTTGGGCATTCGCCGGAGACATTGGTTTGAATGACAGAAAACAGTTTTGCAATCAACTAATATCTCTATATCCACTGATCCGACTCAAAGACTCCTTAAATGGCTCATTGGTATACACCGATGTCTCTTTTGAAACCTCCGGATGGATTGATTTCCAGTCTCGTGTGCCCATCATTTCTTTGGAGCCTCAAATGGTTATTCAGCCCGATACCGTGATCCCAACTTTGGACACCGTTAGAACAGAAGATCTGATTTTTTCTCTTCTCGAACAGCACAGAAATGTTGTCTTATCAGGTCCACCTGGAGCAGGTAAGACAATGCTTTTAATGTCTGCGTTGAGAAGATCCACCAAGTTCGATTTTACGGGAATAAACTTTTCCAAAGAGACTTCCCCAGGTATTGTTTTAAAGACTTTAGAGCAGCACTGCGTCTACAAGAGTGGTCCAAATGGTGTAGTGTTACAGCCTTCTAATCCTGATAAATGGATGGTAGTATTCTGCGATGAAATCAACTTGCCAAGTTCTGATAGGTTTGGCACCCAAAAGGTCATCGCATTTCTTAGACAGCTTATCGTTCGTCATGGCTTTTGGAGAAGCCGAAAAAACGATTGGGTTCATATATCACGTATTCAATTTGTTGGTGCCTGTAATCCACCCACAGATCCGGGTCGAAACAAGCTCAGTGATCGTTTTCTTCGTCACACCAGTGTTCTGATGGTGGATTACCCCGGGGAAGAGTCATTGAAGCAGATTTATACTACATTCAACAAAGCCCTTTTGAAGATGGTCCCTGATTTACAGGCTTATGCCGATGCCCTCACAACGGCTATGCTCGAAGTGTACGGCCGTTTCAGGATTAAGTTCGATAGGAAAGTTAGGGCTCATTACATATGTTCTCCAAGAGAGTTGACAAGATGGGTCAGGGGAATGTTTCACAGTATCCAAAACTCTACTTCGCTCACTGTTGATGGGCTTATTCGCCTGTGGGCATATGAGGCCCTTCGTCTATTTTCAGACAAGCTGGAATTTAAAGAAGACAGAAATTGGACTCTCAGCATGATTACGGACGTGGCATCCGAGTGCTTCCCTTATGCCGATCTTTCAATAGTTTTAAGACAGCCTATTATGTATTCTGATTGGTTATCATTTTCTTACCAATCGGTTAATATTGTTGAACTTTCCAAGTTTGTGGATGGAAGGCTTCGTGTCTTCTGCGAGGAAGAAGCTAATTGCAGCCTTGTTTTGCACGGTGATATGCTAGAGCATATTTTGAAAATTGATAGGGCACTGAAGAACTCACAGGGACATTTGATTTTGGTTGGTCCAAGTGGTAGTGGAAAAACGACACTTACCAGGTTTGTTTCATGGATGAATGGATTCAAAGTATTTTCTCTGAGTGTTTCTAGGAATTATTCTTTGGAGGATTTTGATAAGACTCTCAAAGAGTTAATGATAAGAACCGGTAGTAAGGGAGAAAAGTTATGTTTCATTATTGATGAATCTACTATTCTAGAGTCTGCATTCCTAGAACGTATGAATACTCTTCTCGCAAATGCTGAAATACCTGGTTTGTTTGAAGGTGATGAGTACAGTTCACTAATGGAAACTGTGTCTCGGGCATCGCAAGAGGCTGGTTTATACTTGAGTTCTGATGAGGAGTTATATCAATGGTTCACTCAGCAAGTGTCGGCCAACTTGCATGTTGTGTTTACGATGAGCAATCCATATCTTCCAAATGCTCCTCGGATTTTCTCTTCACCAGCACTTTTCAATCGATGTGTTTTGATTTGGATGGGAAACTGGAGCGCTGGGTCTTTACTAACTGTTGCTAGTGGCTTTCTGGAGAAATTGCCTCTTGATAAATCAGATTATGAGCCTCCAAAGAACAGCACTTTTAAGTCATATCGTAATGCTGTCGTCAATGCGCTTATTGATGCTTATACGAGCATGAATCTTCATCGAAATAATAGTCAACTTTCCATTCAAGCTTCTCCTCTCAAGTTCATATCGTTGATGAAGAATTTCTCTAAGATATTCATCCAGAAAGAGGGTGAATTAATGCAATATCATAGGCATATACAGATTGGTTTGGATAGACTCAAAGAAACATTGCTTAGCGTAAAGGATCTCAATAGAAGTCTGCAAGCTAAGAAGGAAGAGCTTGATCAAAAGGATCAAGAAGCACAGCAAATGTTAGACAAGATGCTTACCGAGCAGAATGAAGCCGAAAGGAAGGAGGAAGCGTCTATGGAAATCCGTGCTCTACTAGAGTCTCAAGATAAGAAGATCAAGGAAAGAAGAGAAACTGTATATCTTGAACTTTCCGAGGTTGAACCATTGATTGAAGAAGCTTCAAGAGGTGTCAAGAATATCAAAAAGCAGCATCTTACTGAAATGAGGTCCATGAATAATCCTCCAGAAGCTATCAAGCTCACATTAGAAAGCGTTTGCGTCTTTCTTGGATTTGATGTTAGGACGTGGAGGGACGTCCAAAATGTCATTAGAAAGGATGACTTCATTGCTAGAATCGTCGAGTACGACACCGAGAGGCAGTTTTCAAAAGAATTGGGTGGCTACATGAACAAACATTATATGTCCAATTCGATATACAACTACGAGTCTGTTAACAGAGCCAGTAAGGCCTGTGGACCATTACTATTATGGATTCAGGCTCAGCTTCGGTATGCTATGATCCTTGAGAAGGTGGAGCCATTAAGGAAAGAGATGAAGCATGTTGAGAAAAGCTCTTTAGAAACGAAAAACAAACTTATTGCAATTGATGGCATGGTAGCAGATTTACGCGAGAGTATTAAGGATTCGAAGCTTAAATATAGTCAATTGATTCGAGATACGGAGAATATCAAGACGCTGATGAGTAATGTGAAGCTTAAAGTTGCTCATAGCATCAGACTTTTGGAAAGTTTAAGCGACGAGAGAACCAGATGGCAGAGTAGTATTGTTGAGTTTGAGCAACAGCGCCAAGATTTGATTGGAAACGTGATATTGGTGGCTTGTTTCATGACGTTTGCTGGTCCCCACAACGAAAAGGTTCGTCAGAGTTTATGGACTACGTGGATGTCGAAATTGACTAAATTGAACATCAACTTTGATCAATATCTGTCCTTTACTCGTAGTATTGCGAATGTTGGTGAAGTGCTTAAATGGGAAAGAATGGGGCTTCCAAACGATGATTTATTTATGGAGAATGTGGCGGGTATTACTTCAGAGGTGTCCGATGGTTATGCTTTTATTATCGATCCTACTGGATTAATGATTGATTTTTTGGAGAAGTACACAGTGCCGAAGAAGTTGGTGATTACAAGCTTTTTAGATAAGGATTACTTGGGGCAGCTCAAAAATTGTGTTAGATTTGGCGGTTCAATACTCATTCTTGATGCTGAATACTATGATCCGGCCATAAACAGGGTCATATCTTACGACACGCAATTGACAGGAGGACGGGTTTTGGTCCGCATTGCCGGGGAGAGTGTGGATATGTCACCGGACTTTAAATTATATTTGCACACCAAGGATCCATCAATTCAAATCATAGCTTTCGTCGCAAGCAGAATGAATGTATTCAATTTCACTTTTACGGCAACTTCCCTGGTGAAGCATGGCATGAACATGACGTTGAAGAGCGAGAGGCCGGAGTTAAACAAAAAAAGATTGGACTCGATCATGGCGAACAGTGAGCTAAAGCAGAAACTCGAAGGATTGGAAACAGATCTATTAGAGTTGTTGAACAACGCCACTGAAAGCATTCTTGACGATGCAGAGTTGACAAAAAAGCTTGAATTAATCAAGAAGGAATCATCCACGATCAAGTTTAAGATAGCAGAGTCTAAGAATATCTTCAATGAGGTTTCGGAAATTACCGATTCATACCAGTCTTTGGCTCGCTTGTACACCTTTTTTTGCTTAATGGTGGCCGAGCTCTGGAAATTGAATTTGGTGTATCTTTTCTCAGATAACTATGTTACCTCCATATTACAAGAGGTATTAGCCATTCACAAAGGAAAAACAATTGATACGATCACCTTGCAGTTTGTGAAAAGAATATATTCGTGCTTGTCGATATCTCTACTACAGGTAGACAGACCATTATTAGGATTGCTGGTATACAATTTTTATCGAAATTGTTTGTATAACCCGAACCATGAAGAAAGAAGGTTTGTAACTGAGGGGGATGATGAACTTTGTGGTTTAGCTAATGACTACAGTCGACTAGTCAGAGATGATGCAACAGTCAGATTACCTGATGTTGGGGTACAAAGTTTCGAAGATGCCATAAATAAATCAAGTCTCTTTGTTTTGAGGGCTTTAGAAGGTTTTGCTTCTTTCAAGGTGATTAGCCATGGCAAGAGTGTTGGAAAGCAAGTGGTCACTTATTCCGTAGGATCCAATGATAGTCTTGAAGTGGCGACTAAACTCTTGAAAGAGGCATGCAAGAAAGATCAGTGGGTTGTCATTGAGAATGTTGATTTATCTAATGAGCTCTTGGATCTGATTCCTAAACTTTATGATTCGTTGAGAAAGCATAAGGATTTCAAATTGTTTTTGGCATGTTCTGTCAACGCCAAATTGACTAACATTCTTTGCAAAATGTCTAAGCAAGTAGTATTTGAGACGGCTCCGGGTGTCAGATTGATATTGGAAGACGGATTGTTGGCCAAAGATGGAGCATTGAGCATCCTACAAGATAGTCTTACTCCAGAATCCAAGAAGATATACTTTTTGTTGGCTTGGTTGTATAGTGTGTTAAAAGAACGCTTACGGTTTGTCCCGATAGGATTTGAAAAGAGCTACGAGTTCAACGAATACGATTTGGCATTCTCTAAGGTGTTTATTGACGAATCACTGGCTAACTGCGAAAAGATATTAGGAACTGCAGTCACCATAGATACTATACCGTTTGATTGGATAGCAAGATTTATTGGTCGCATTGTGTTTGGAGGCAAGATCGACAAGAACAGTGATCTTCAGTTTGTTACTTCTCTCGCCAACAAAGTTTTGTCGCTGGACTGTTTCGAAGGAAGATCGAACCTTCTTCTTACAAATAGCTATGATCTTAGATCACCAAACGATGACTTCAAAGGCTTTATTAGCAAATTACCAGAAGTTGAGCCAGTTGCATGGGTAGGATTGCCTGAAAACGCAGATTTAGTTCTCAAGCAGAAGCAATGTAAGAGGGTGTTCGATAAGGCTAAGATGTTGTTCGAAGAGGTTGTCGGTGTCATTTAGGATAAATCTTGTAACAAAGTAGAATACATTAATCCTTTGATTATGTAATCGATTGTATGGGGGGGTTTAGCAGATTGTGAATTTTCTACCAATTACATCTAGCCATCTACTATCTGGAGAGATAGATATCTGTTATCAATAGTATGTGGTTCGGTTGGGGATATTCAGGAGACAAAAGGGAATCTGGGAAAAATGACATTTCACTCGAAGTTCCGAAAGACCTTTCCGATTATCTAAAAGAAAATGAATCGAGCATCAGCGATAGAGAGTTTAAGAGCTTTCTTAAGCGGAGCCAAGAGGTGGAGGTGAGTAAGCCGATTCCTAAAGAGGAGCCTAAGAAGGAGGTAAATAATACGGCAAAAATAGAAAGGGAGAAGTTGCTTGAGGATGAAATGAGCAGCATACATCAAAGTCCGGTAAAGCCTACTTTTAAGAGCCGATACACTTCTACTGAGACGGAGATCTATAAAAGAGAGAATCCAACTAGGGAAGCTGTACTCACCAATTGTTCAGAGATTCAATACGCATTTATGAATTGTCTTCGGCAAAAGTCTACGATCGAAAGACTAACGTCTATGGCCAAGGGAAATGATGAATGTTCGATGCTAGCAGATTTCCTTAGTTCATGTATGAAGATGCAGAAAATGGCTCTAGTGATGTTTGACTACTCTAGCTTGGATAAAGTGGAAGAGTTCGAGACAGCTAAGAACAAAGTGGATAAGTGTTTCAATGATCATTTCAAGAATATGGACGATATACAGGATGATAAAAACTACATGGCGTATACTAAAGAGTTGAAAATAGAGAGGGAGGATTTTCATGGAAAGTTCGGCAAATAGACGGGCAGGCAGACAAACAAACTGTAAATAAGAATACAAATAAGGCTGCAAAAACGCAACTTGGTATTATTGTAGATGAATATAGAATGGAATGTAAGAAAAAAAACATACGATAGTCAAAGATATCAAAAAAATGTAATATAAAAATCAGATAGAGATAGTATGAAATCCCATATCCTTGGCAAGAGAGGCACCAAACGAAAGAAGAAAAAGTTGGAGGTATCAGGAAAAGTGGGTATCTTTGATGGGCGCAAGCTTTTTTTGTCTCCACATGCCGACTCCGGTCTAACAAAACAAAACAACACAACTCAACACAAAACAATGAAAAACAGTCAACGGAGAAAGAGTGCCATCTTCACAGGAAATCATGACGACTTCTCGTGCTGTGTAGAGACTCTTCTCATGGCAACCATGAAGTCCTCAATGGATCTTTGAGGAGGCTTGTCGTTCAATGGTTTGCCGTTCATCAGTCTGTCGAATTTTTCAGATTCAGACATCAAGTAATAAGCACCACCAAGAACGGAGAAGATACCGAAAGACCAGACGTAAACTCTGACCACGGTAACAATATCTGTCCAGTTCTGACACCACCAACCAAACAAACAGAAGCAAGTGGCAATAACATCGACTGCTAACACAGCACCGGCCAATTGCCACGATGGACATGAAGACCAGAATGGACCAACAGCACGAGTGATGAAAATAAGCCAGTTCTCAGTCAAAGAAATTTCCAAGAACATGACACCATCAATAGAACCGAAGTTCTGAATGATACCACCTTTTGGCAAGAACATAGTAGTCAAGGTAATCCAAGAGCCAAAGGCCAAGATAATACCCATGACGATGGACATACCCCACAATCTAGGTAAATCCCAGTTGACAGGTTTCATAGAGTATGGAGCATTATCATAAGCAATAGCAAGAGTAGCCACATCGGCGAAAATGGCAATGAAAACAACCAAGTTGATGTCCATCATTTCATCCAAAATGGCAACCCACAAACCGTAGAAAATTTCCAAGTGCAAAGACAAAGCAATACGGTAAACAACGTAGGCGTACATACGATGGAAAATCTGTCTCGAGGTCTTCAAGGCATCGATAATGGCAGACAAACCTGGGGCAAGGAAGACAATATCAGCAGCAGAACGGGCGGCATCGGAAGCTCCTTCGACGGCAATACCAGTGTCAGCTTTCTTCAAAGAAGGAGCATCATTAACACCATCACCAGTCATAGCAACCAAATAACCTCTCTCTTGCAAAATAGCAACAACGTTGTACTTATGTTGAGGGAACACTTCGGCAAAACCATCGGCGTTCTCAACGAAATCATACAACTCGGAACCAACCATGTCGCCGCCACCTTCTCCACCAAGACCCAATTTCTCAGCATCGTAGATGTTTGTACCAAGACCCAACTGTCTACAGGTTTCTTTAGCGATACCAACAGCATCACCAGTCAACATCTTAATTCTCAAACCCAATCTTTTGGCTTCGTTAACAGTCTTAGCAGTATCATCTCTTGGAGGGTCCATACATGGCATGATACCCAAAATTTCCCAATGGCCTTCACCTCTCTTTCTAGCAACACCAAGAGATCTAAAACCTCTAGAAGCAAATTCAGCGACCTTGTTCTCGTAAGCTTCCAAGACGTCCTCCGGAATTGGATGGTCCTCTTGAACAGTCTTCAAAACGAACAATGGGGCACCCTTAACACAAACAATCTGTTCGCCCTCTGGAGATTCGACAACAGCAGTAATCTTCTTGGAGACAGGATCAAATGGTTGGAATTCCAACACCTTGTACTCAGGCATGGCAGCCCGAGCTTTAGGGTAGCTGATTAAAGACTTAAGGAAGGCCTTATCAATAGCATCCAAACCCTTCTTCTTTCTAGAAGCAGCCAAACAAGCAGTAAGCATCAAGTCATCAGGCTCAACACCCTCGACTGTGTATGGTTCGTGCAATGAAAGTTTATTCTTGGTTAAAGTACCAGTTTTGTCTGAACACAAGATCTCAACGCCAGCAAGAGACTCAATGGCAGACAATTTTTGAACAATAGCTCTCTTTTTGGCCAAATAAGCAGCACCAACAGCCATAGTGGTGGTAACGACAGCAGGCAAACCAACGGGCACACCAACAATGGTGATAGCCAAAGTAAATCTAAGAATTCTAACAATATTGGAAGTCCTGTAGAAACAAGCGACCCAGATAAGCAACAAAGTGACAATAACTAAAATTAAAAGCATAGTACCAATACCATTCAACACCTCAGTGAAATGGCCTTGACCACCTGCAGCTTTGTTAACCAAAGAAGCGGCTCTACCAACGAACGTGTTATCACCAGTAGCGGTAACAATCATAAGAGCTTCACCACGCTTAACAGTGGACGAAGAGAATGTTGGGTCGCCACAACGTTTGTCGACAGCCAAAGATTCACCGGTAATGGCAGACTGATCGACCTGCAAGAAGCAGTTTTCAGAAACCAACTTACCATCGGCAGGAATAACAGTACCATCTTCAATCTTTAAAATATCACCAGGCATGACTAATCTAGCCTCAATGTCAACGAGCTCACCATTTCTGAGAGCAACAGCAGTATTGGCAAGAGTCTTCTTCAACTCCTCCACAATGGATCCAGCCTGGAATTCTTGAATGAAACCGACACCGGCATTAAGCAAAAGCAAAGCACAAATGACACCGAAATCAACCCAATCTTCTAGACCAAGAGCCAACAAAGCGGCAGCTTCCATGACAAATTGAATAGGACCGACGAAATAACCGCAAAACTTAACGAACAAATTCTGCTTCTCCTCGGACATTTCATTGTAGCCGAATTTCTTAATTCTCTGCTGAACTTCACTCTCAGTCAAACCGATAGCAGGATCGGTCTGTAAGAAATGTTCAGCAACTGGCTTGAAGGAGGCTTTATTCTCACCTTCTTCTTCCTCTTCGTCATCATCTTCATCTAAACCCTGGTTAGATTGTAACTCCATCACTAGCTGGTCAATGTCTTCGTCCTCATCTTCGCCTCCTTCTGGACTGTTCTTCTTTTCGGAACCGACACCTTTTTCGGCAGTAGCAGCAGCTTGCTGGGCCTTTTTTTCTTCGTCAGTAGAAGACATAATTGTAAACAAACAAGCTTAAAGCTAAATAGGGACTTGGAGTGTTAGCTGACAGAGCTGGGTTGACAAGCACAAGTCTACGAGCAAGCTAACGGACTAAGAGTTGGCACAGAAAGTATCCCTTGGAAATAGAAGAGAGAAAGAAAAGGAAAAGAAGAAGAGACAAACAGTGTATATAAGAAAAGAAAAAATGCAGACAGAGAAAATATAATGTAAACGGAAGGAACGGTAGACGCACTTCCTGAGACCCACTGGAGAGAAAACTACTAAGAGCAGATACGAAAGCAGTCAATTGTTACTGGGGGGGAGGCAGCAGAACAGGAAAACCAATAACACAAGCAGGCACCAGGCAAAGAAACGAGGGAAAAAAATCAGCAAAGATTTATCATGAAAAAGAAACATGAAAGTTAAGATGAGAAAAAAAGAAATTAATGATAAACAGGAAATTGAGATCGAGGTTGTTGCATGGTGCAATTAGATGTAGAGAATAAAGGCTGTATAGCATATAACGGAAGCCTTCGGATAGTTTCTGAAAACTAGTGTGAGACAACGGTTTCCAGTCTATACTAGCTGGATTGAAAACCGGTACGGATATAGCAATACTAGATAGTATTGACAATTTTGTTTGTTGTCCTGGACTCAGAGCAGAACGCAGAAATCCGGACCAAATCCGAAGTAAACGGAGTACCAAAAAAGCAATAGGCAAAAGAAAGAAAATAATAAAATTGTTTCTTTTTCTGTTCGGCTTTGTTTTCCTTTCGATTCTCTTTCTAGCTTGTTCTGTTTGTTTTCATCAATTGATAGATGATATGTTTCAGCATATTGCTTTTGCCATATTAAGTTTTAGCCACATAAATTACGTTTACACGTAGGAGAAAAAAAAAATCTAGTTAGTTCAGTCACCCGGTTGCGTGGATTTTATCTTTAAAAGATTGGAGAATTTTTCATATCAATAGTATGTCATAGCAAAAAAATGATTTGTGAATGAAATCTCTACCGAGATGCTTGAAAGCAGCTGGTAAATCTCTGTAACGTCTGGTAGTGGTGGCCTTGGTTCTATTTTTTTGGCAGCTCAATTACAAAAATTATAAATCTCCATGCTTATCTCTGTATGTTCTTTTTGGAGGTGGTCAATCGATATCTTCTTCGGTTATTGAGGCAACCGTTATTCCCTATGTTCTATTTAATCTTTTTACCAACCTGAAAGTGTCTTGTGAACTGGTTCCCAAGCTGGCTGAGCTGTTTCGGTCCGTATCGTAAGTGCTATACAGATCTTGTTAACTACTTTATTGTTCTCACTGCTTAACCGTCATTGGTCGCGGTAACTACAGATAAAGAGGAAATTTTGCTTTTTTTTCTTTTGCAGTATTTAACCTATTTCCTTTCGCACGCTCCCTTCCGTTTTGGGTCCCTGAGTAGCCGAACTGGAGAAACTTTTTTCCGATTACTGCCCCACGTAATACTCATTTTGTGCACCTAAATGCAAAGAACAGCAGCGGAGCAGCCAGAGGTGTACGGAGTAGTCAACGCAGCTCATAGATCTGGACGCTAGGCGAGCCCAATGTTTCGGCACACCCGGATATGATTTTGATTTGTTCCGGTGGTTCCAATGGCTCCAGTGGCTGCAGTAGCTCAAATGGCTCCCATGGCTCCCATGGCTCAGGCGGAAACTTTTATTTTCATCCCGAAATCTGATTGAATACATACGAACGGGCACGGACGGCCCATGCTTCTTAGATTTTAAAATCCGTTTTATCAGACGCTATGTAAATGGTAAACCGTTTGTCTCGGTTATGTTCTCCCCGCACCCCACCGTGCTACTGGGTAATTCTTTGTCTTCTTCTTCTTCTTCTTATTTTTCTCCTCCTGCCAGCATTTATTATGTCCCCGTTGTGCCTGCTTCTCTGTGTTTCTCTCAACGTGCTCCTATTATGACTTGTAGTTTCATCCTCTGACTCTGTATCAGTTACAATTCTCTCCGATCTACGACGGCCGGAATAGTTCAATGACTCCCCATCTTCGGTGTCATCATCATTATGATTATTTCCGCTTGTCTCCGGTTCCTGTGGTTCTTCCAACGCTTCAGGATCCTCTACCTCTTCTGGTTCCACCAACCTTGCTATTCTTCTACTCTCGTGTAACGGTTCTGGTGGGTGACGTCCCATACCCCACGATATGGAATTAACCAGATGTCCTGGCTGCTCCTGAGTCTCATTTTCATCTAAATCTTCTTCCTCTGTATCGCTGGATATCCTTTCCAGTCTGTGCTGTGCGGGTGATTCCTCCTCGGAATCGATATTCACATCAATGTTCGAATCTGAATCTGACTCTTTGTCTTCCCCTTCTCTCGATCGAGCAACGTACATATACTCGTCATCATCCTCAATGTCGGTGCTACTATTTTCGTCATCATCGTTCAATATCTCATTCAATGGCCTATGATCGACGAAACTGTCATCTTCTTCCTCTTCTTCTTTCTCTTCCTCTTCACTTCTTCTTCTGATTCTCCCTGTTCTTACTGCCTCAACTTGATCATCATACACGTAGCCAGCCATATCTCCGACTGATGGATCCCAGTCTGCATCCTCTTCATCGCCTTCCCCATCTTCTGCTGCCTCGTCATCGTAGAAATCGCCAGGTCTTACTCCACCAATGTTATGCATGATCCTGTTCATAATGACAGTGCCAATATCGTAGTCTTCATAGTAGATATCGTCATCATCCATAATCATGTTACTGTTTCTCGTGGAGCTTGGATTCCTCAGAATGGTTCTCCCACAGTTCTCGCACGTATCACCATGAACTTCCCAGTGACAAACAGAGCAACGTGGTACTCCATCGCTAGAGTCTATCACTGCTTCACTGAACTTGACAAACGTCTTGTCAAATAATGGTACTTCTGATTTATGATCCTTCTCGTAGTCCTCGTTCTTTTCATTCAAAAACTTATCTATTGCCACTTTTCTACTTGGGTCTCCTTGGATAATGGTCTCTATTATAGCCTCCAAGATCTTCCGTAGTTTTAAATCCAGTACCGGTTTGCCAAGAACCGTAGATCGGCACATTGGGCATGAAAGGCTATTGTTGAGCCAGCTTTTGAGACAGCTGTAACAAAAGCTGTGTCCACAAGAAGGGAGAATGAATGGTACAGTCATTGTCTCTTGACATATTGGGCACTGTATTGTGTTAAGTATCTGTTGAAGAAGCTTTGTCTTAAGTTCTCGTGACACCCTCAAAAATGGTTCTGCAATGGCATCATGCATAGTTGTTTCGCTCAGCTTCTTTGCTCTTTTATCTCTTGAAGCAGGCGGATAAACTCTACTGATCTCCTTTCTTATTTCTCTCAACTTTTTTTTCTGGTCGCGTCTATCAAAGGTCATTTTAGAATAAATATGTTAATTAGTAGTACACAGTAGAAGAGTCAGAAAATCAAAATATATACAGGTCTATCGTTACCAGACTCATCCACATCGTTTGTACTGTACTATTGCTCTCTATGCAAGTCATCTCTAATCCAGCTTGAAAGAAATTGCAAATCATCGTCAACTTCTTTTTCCACTTGACTTCTTTCCGTACGGTATTTCTTGTTCAATTCGCAAATTGTCTTATCATAGTAGTTCAACAATTTCATATAAACACTTTTCCTGAAGTTCTCTGGATCTTCATCTTCCTCTTCCAATAGGAGTGTTGTGTACTTCTCTTTAAGTCGAACAAGACTTTTAATGAAAAAAGGATTAAGATTGATATTAGGATCCTCTTTAACTCGCTCTAATACCAGCACAAGACTCTCAAAATCCTTCTGCTTAAAGAAAAAATTGACAAGGCAATAGCTGAGCCTTTGAGCATCGTCGGAGCATGCTGGCCTTAACTTCTTCACCCGGATATACTTCAAAATTTGATAGCCCAAGTCAAAGTCCTCAAATTTCGTGCTCATCATAATCAACTCCATGAGATTCCGCATCGTCGCTCTATCTAAACTATCCATATTCTCTATAGCACGACATAGGAAGTTTCTGACAGATCTGCCACCTGGCATATTCATTTTGAACTGCCTCTGCTTCCAGAATAATTGTATTTGAAACCCAAGATCCTCCATTTTGAGCTCTTTAGGATGGTGGCATATAAGTGTTACAATTCTATTGAATTGGTCAATGTTTTCACAGTACCTCATAGCTTTAACGACTTTATGTTGAGTGGGATTGATGCCGCACCTTATCCTTGACTCGATCGCGTCAATCGACGGATTGTCTGGCAGTGGTGTAAGATCATTACAAATGTCCTTACCATTTATGTTCTTGGAAGGATATGCAAACGCGCCGTCGCTCCTCCAATCCTTTTCCACTTTCATCCCTTTCAACAATGATCTAAAGATATGAGATCGATCTTGTTCAACAAAGTAATTGAATTTCTTCGTAATATCCGTGGAAAACTGCGGATACTGTTTCACAAGACTGTCCCAAATGGCTTCTGGATAAATCTCATGAATCTTTAAGCCAGCCTCTGAATGCAACTTTGATAAGAGCGATACCAAAGTTTTTGTCTGTCTATACTCCTTCAAGTGAACAATTATTTTATCTAACCTTCTTAAAAAGTGCTTCTCAGTGTCGGAATTGATCAGTATTGTTCTAGCTCTTTGGTAGTTTCCTTGACTGAGGTTTAAATCAATCAATTTGGTCTCAAACTCGTCTAGCAGAAAATTGCTGCCACTCAAAAGTCCCACCCATTTCTGATAGTCACCTTGAGAGTAGAATAGATCGAGTTCTGTACGCTTTCTTAGCTTCAGCATTAAGTCCACTAATAAAATCTCCGGGTTGGTGGCTCTATTTCTTCTCGCCAATGATCCCATGAACCAGTCTAGCTGCTCGGAGGATCCGCAGTCTCGCACAAACTTGTACATGAATGCGTCGGTCTTCGGCCAGGTAACAAAATCTTTAGAAAGCCAGAGTCTATACGCGGTATAGCATAAACCAACATTTCTTGTGGTTCTCTTCAAGTTCTTGAGATATTTGTCTAGTAAGAAGCACGGAAGCTCTGGTTCGGTTAACACCGATTGATTAAAAATTTGGTTAGCCATGCTAACATTATCTGTGTCCAAATACACCTTAAACGCTATACTTAGAATTGACGGATCGGTCGAATCTGAAACGTTGAGATACGTTGTGAATAGTTTGTCGAACATCGAATAGTCGTTATTGCTGTGAGATAGCATGAGCATTCTGCAAATGGTGGTGGTATCAAATGCAGTAATGTCATATTTTTGAGAATAGAGTAACACCAACGAATATGCCAAAGTTTTCTGAGGATATAGCTCTAATATTAGTTGCTCCAATTCCGTCGGCGTAAGAAAATTACCCTGGTCAAACGTCTGCTTCACTGTGGTATATGCAGTGACAAAGCACCGATCTTTAAGCATCCTTGCCAAGGAAGGAATTGTTCTATACTCCGAGTTGCCGGCTGCATCAGACTTTGGGGATAAAGACGACGATTGGTCAAAAAGTGTTCGAAGAGACTCAAAAGATCCTTGTAATAAATCGTAATAGTGTCTAACGGTTTCATTGGTCTGAGATATCGATGAAATGACATCAGATACATAATCCAGAGGTGTGCTGATAGCTGTGCCATTGACTGTTGATTCGGGATGGATGCCTTCAGAAATAAGGTTTTCTGAGTGTGAAGTTTTATGTATAGATAATGGTGATGATGTCTTCTTAATCTCCTGAGTACTGCCTATAATAGAAGGAGACAATCCAGAATGCGATATGAATGTGACATCTACTGGCTGGTTTTCTCGCACAATGGAGTTAACATGTGAGATAGAAGATCGATCAACGTCAGCCAAAGGAATATGAAGAAGCTTAGCAGAAGGATAATTTATAGATAATGAGTTGGAAAAACAACGTCTCAATTCAGCTAGACCGCAGGCACTGAAATGGTAATACTGTTGATGATGGAAGTAGCAGAGGCCAGACAGAAAAGCAGACTCATGGTCGGTTCTGTTTACAAGGGCTTCAGATAATGATACCAGAGGATGGCATCGTAGCATGAAACGCACACCACTTCGCAGTCGGTCTCCTCTGCGTATCATTGTGAAGTAATTGTGGGCAGTTCAACCTTGAGAGTCAATAATGGCATGGGATGTAATACTGTTCAGCAGCAGGCAATAATGCAATAAGTATAATAAGTGCAATGAATCTAGCAAGAGCTGCTTCAGATTAGAGGGATATTCTAATGAGAATCCTTCAGTGTTAATTTGTTATAGCTTCTAAGCTCAATTAGTCTCTTTCCTTTTTTCTACTTTTATTTGTCCTAAACCTTAAACTTTCTACGATAGCGTAAAAAAAATTTTCCCGCTTAAACCGATCACTTGTGACGTTCTGGTGAGGCTGTTCGTTTCGTTATCTCACCACTTTTGGAGCGCAGAGCGCGAGCAAAATGGTAATCAAGGATTTACCTGAAAGTACTTACTGATCGGATTACAAATGTATTTTTTACAAATGTCCTGACAAATTTATATGGACGGCCTTCGTCTGCTGGAATGCTGCCATGCCTGCCTCCCCCAATTCTCTTCCCACTCCAGACATTTTGTAGCCTCCAAAAGGGACTCTAAAATCAGCTGCAAACGTAATATTCACCCACACCTGGCCACTTTGAACGGCTCGAATATAATTCTGCGAGCGCTTAATGTCCTTAGTAAAAACATATGCAGCAAGTCCGTAGACGCAATCGTTGGAAAGTTTAATTGCTTCTTCATCTGTATGAAATTTAGAAATGGTAACCACTGGTCCAAATATCTCTTCTTGCACTATCTTCATCTTTTGATTGCAGTCAGCAAATATGGTTGGGGCTATATAATGTCCCTTACTTGAACTGAGAGATTCTGGGGTCTTACCGCCCAATACAAGTCTGGCACCTTCATCGATACCAGATTGGATGTAGTTCATCACCCGCTGTTTCTGGGCAGCAGAAACTTGAGGACCCACATTCACACCTTCCGTGAACTGGCTACCTTGGATGTAATTTTCTTCAACATGTTTAGCATATTTGGATATGAACTGGTCGTAAATGTTATCTTGAACGTAAATTCTGGAGGATGCAGTGCATATCTCTCCTTTATTGAAGAAGATACCAAGTGCTGCCCACTTGACAGCCTGCTCTAAATCGGCATCATCGTAAACAACCAATGGTGATTTTCCGCCACACTCCAAAGTGCAGGCTTTCAAGTTTGTGGATGCACCCACTTGAATCTGCCTACCAACGGCAGTCGAACCCGTGAATGAAACTTTCATCACGTCTAGATGTTCGGTTAAAGCTGCTCCAGCAGTCTTACCCGAACCACATGTCACATTCAAACACCCGGCAGGTAATCCGGCCTCTTTGAACAATTCACACGTGTAGAGCGCTGATAATGGGGTCAATTCACTTGTCTTAACCACAATAGTGTTTCCAGCAGCAAGACATGGAGCCACTTTCCAAGCAAAGGTAGAACATGGGAAGTTCCAGGCAATCACAGCGGCGCATACTCCATAAGGTTCCGTTATAGTATAAGTGAGCTTTGAAGGGTCCGTTTCAATGGTTTTCCCATCTTTAGCGGTGACTGCTAAGCCAGCATAATACTGGTAGACGTCTGCTGAATGAAGAACATCCCCTATGGCATTGTTGTTTTTGGTTTTGCCTGATTCAAGAGCTTCTAGATCGGCCAAATGCGAGCTATTCTCTCGAAAGAGTTCGGCTAACTTGTAGAGAATATCACCTCTTTGCTTACCACTAAGAGGGGTCCATGCTTTGTCAAATGCTTCTTTGGCGGCAGCAACAGCCTTGTCGATGTCCTCTTTATCTGCCAAGTACACAGAGCAAATGCTGTTTCCAGTACCAGGATCCTCTACTTCAATGGTTTCGCCAGTTGAAGACGGAACAAACTCGTTGTTAATGAAAAGACCGGTCTTCTGGTTCCAATGGTTACCATTAGGAACAGTGATTTTAACTTGAGTAGGATAGGACATCATGAGATTCAACGGTCTACAAGTTCCAAGGTAAGCTGAGTTTTGCCCATTTTACAACTCTAGGAATCATACTTATATATCAAAATCTCCTGCTGCAGTTTTGTATGTAGCGTATCAGTACAGTTTTATTGGTTGCTCTTCATCGCGATTAATAATATTTGTGCTCTATGAGGGAAATCCATGAAGAGCCGAGTACACCTTCCAAAAGTGGAAACTGTTTGCGTGCGACTGATTCCGTTGTTGTGATGAGAGATGTAGATCGGGGATGCAATCATCTACATGGTCAAGAATGTATTTGAAAATACGAAACGGTGCAATTATGTCATACTATAAATTAGTTCAAGTGATAGTGTTAACTAAATAAGGGATTTGGCTTAACAAAAATAGAAGATGTGGAAACATTGAATACATATCTGGAATACTTCAAAAACTATTTGTATCAAATTTTCTTTAAAGTATATTCACACTACAAAAGATATTGTTGCTTCTACATGCCTTCACTTAGTTCCATTTAGTTACATCTAGTTCAATTTGGTTCCATTTGGTTCCATTTGGATGAATATTCGTTACTCTTCCAACTCCAGCCTCCTTAGTGACAGCACCCTTTTTTTTGCACCTGCATTCGCGATGTGGGGAAATTGCTCTTTAGTACTCATTCTGCATTTTAGAACGTTCCAATTGTTCCTTCATTTCATACAATCGTCAATAATGACTTCAAAATGCCCCTCAACGCCCCTTCATCCTGATGCTAATCAGGAAATTGAAACACCTGCCACGAAAATCCCCCAGGAACTTACGTCCGCCCTTGATCTCGGCAGCGATTCTGAAGATGACGGAAGTAATATAATGCACGATGCCCATTTGGCTAAGGTGATATCTAAAACAGGTGGTCCAGAGCTTAGTGAGGAAGAAGATGAAATGGATAACAATGATTCTCTTATGGACAGCGATGATTTAGAACGTCTAGACCCCGAAGTGATGGATGCAATGGCACCAATGGGGGAACCTCTTTCACCAAGACCATCCCCTAGCAGTTCTGATTCTGCCTCTGGCGTTGCGTCTTCTGGCTTCTTTGATACTGATACACAAAAAAGACGTACTCCATTGAATCCGTTTGGCGGCAATTCACAACTTGCGTCTTCAGAGCCCATTCGTATTATTCGGAAAAAATCCCGGTCACAAGGAGCCTCAAAACCCCTTTCTATGAAGCAACAGAGCCGTTTAGTCACTTACATAGACGAACGCCTCATGGAAATACAACGAAGATTTATTAAGTACCTTTCAGCGCGTGAAGACCCTGATAATGAACCAGAATCTACTGCAACTCAATTTGGCTTCTCCGATTTGGCCGAAGCATTAGACAAAGTCATCACCATAATATGGTATTCGATTTTTCAGGTGAAAGTTGTGCCATTTGTGTATCATTACAATATACTAACGCCTAGCGAAGCGGCCGTCTTAGGCTACAACGAAGGTAAAGAGGTCGTGTTGGAGGAAATTACCCCAGATTTCCTTTTTGGACAGACCAATTATTTTATCAGGATTATGGGCGATCTTGTTGATTATGTGGAGAAGTTCGAGTTCGTGCATTTCGACTCGATTCATAATCTCCTTCTGCTATTTGCTAAGTTAGACAACATTATCTCCATACTCATCGATGAATATAGCGAAGACAATGGGCCTTCTAGAACAAACAATCAGCCTTTCATTAACAACACGGAAAAGATCAGAATCGATTCCATTATTAGTCGAACAAAGCTTCTTGTGATCCAGAAGTTTGATGTATTTAAAAAGATATCGCTTTATGAATCCGTGGACGAAAATGGAAAACGCAAGCAGATAGAGAGTGACATCAAAAAGGATATTCAAAAATATGAATTGTTGATTGGTGAAATATATGAAGGAATTCTCGATAGAACGTCTATATGAGCACTCACAAAAAGAATGAAACAACTGTTGCAAAGTTATTTGTATACGACAGCGCAGGCAGTAGCATATATTCTAGTTACATAGATGGTCGAAACCCTCACGACTTAAAAGGCAGTCGAAGCTCGTGCTTCCTCCAGATTCTTCTACACACCATCTTTCCTCCATTTCCATGGCCACGTTCTCGAAGAAAGCGAGATCAAGGTCGCGTGCCACCAAATGAAATTCTTTGGAAAGGAAAACCCTATTCTCTAAAGATTTCGAAGTGCAACCCGCAATCAATAGCGGAGCCACCTTTAGCCACGAGGCTACAGCTTCATCTTGAACAACTGACTGGTAGATGTGGATGAACTGTCCCATATAGAATGAAATCACCGGATTTGTTGAGATAATCAATGGATCACTGAGCTTGATATGCAAGATCTCCAATGCTTGATGAAAATATTTCGCGTACATCAAAAGAGATCTGGCTCCCACATGAGGCATAGAATCCAATTGAATTTCAGACGTTTGCAAAGTCGTCCAAATAAGTGTCATATCTCTCTTGACTTGACCCAAGAATAAAGTCCTGCGACGGCTGTTTATAGTCTTAAACTGCCTCAAAAGCCATAATAATTTGCACAGATTCTCGAAGCAATTAAATATCGAACCAGTAATAACATTGTAGAGCCAACTACCTGGTAGCTTAGAAGATTTACTGAAGAGAATTGAGCTAAACTGATCTCTATTCTGCTCGAAGATTTCAAATGGAGATGCCAATTCTGACAGAGCAGCTTTTGGTAAGAAGTACAAACCAACAGAGTAATTGAAAAGGAAGCTTGTTAGCACAGCCTTCTGTGAATCGTATGATTGATCAACTGTGACAGACTGCTTGCATAAGGCTGAACTTAGACTCATAATGCACTTCTCACTGATCAAATCAATTGACCTGCGCACCAATTGCATTGTACGAAGAGAGACCAACAACCAATCATTGGAAGATGAAGAAGAAGATGTTTTAGTTGCTTTGCCTAATATGTTTTCCTTAGTTTGATACTTAATCAGCTCGATGGCCTTTTTAAATTGCCGGTCAGCAATCTTATTGTAGTAGTCGCCACCACCGGGGCTTGAAGAAGTACATTTCTTAGCAATACATGCAGATCCATACGCATAAAATACCTCGCGTAATGCAGCGATTCTTGAAGGAGGTATTTCTGCCTCGGAATTGATGCCGCTGTTGCTGCCGAAAGAAGATGATGAAGAAGGAGATAAAAAGGAGCGCAAACAACTGCCGTAAAGGGCTTCGCGGTTATCGTTGAGGCTGCCGCTATTCGATGGCCACGACATCTTTGCTGACCGAAGGTTATCATGCAAGGAGGAGAACATTTGTGAGACACTTTGCAATTGTGTGAATGACTCATCCAAAGGAAGAGCGAAACTTGGAGATCCAGTACCAGAGGCAGAAACAGGCGATACAGATGAAGATGAAGAAAGGGATGCAGAAGAAGCTTCTGGAGATGCAAACGGTGTGCAGCGAACTCTGAACATAATACAATCAGGACTTTCAGGAACAGTACAAGAAACATTGGCACTCTGAGGTACAACATACTTGTAAGAAGTCAATGGGATGACCGAACACATATTTATAGGCACATTGAAATCGCTAAAATCAACAGAAGAATCTGTCTCAATAACAGAATGTAGGCTATTCGATATGGTAAAAGTGGACTGGACAGCTTCCGAAGCGCTATCAGAACTGACACCGGGACCTCCACTTTCAGCCTGCAAATCAGAAGCTGTAGATGAAGTTATCCGGAAATCCCTGGGCAGAGAATCGCCTTTATTCTCGGGCCAGATACAACATATAAAGTTTCGAGCACAACCGGAACAAACAGGATAGCATTCATCACATTTCTTCTTGCGTTTTCTGCAAGTAAAGCATCCCGTCTTAGTTCTTGTCTTCGGAAAAAAGGGATCAGGCCCTTTCATGTTTCTGATTTTTGTACCACCAAATTTAGACATCGTAATTGGAAAGTCTCAATGTATGATTTGGGATATTGTTGCAAAATTGTCGAGTGTCTGGATATTCTTCCATTCGATGTGAGGCTGATATGCAGTGTTGGATTGTAGTTAGCAACAATGGAGAACGTTTAAAGCTATTGTACGTTCAGCAGAGCAGTATAAGAAAAAATCGACTTGATAGATGCGATCAACTAGTCACTCGTATGGTCTCTATGTAAACCTCGGATAAGTAAATCAGTAATGAAAAAAACACTTGAAAGAGTATGAAGATCAGTAATAAAAGCAGCTATGTTTATGACGAAAGGCTACAGCTTGATATCACTATATGAATCACTGTTCGACTGAATATACTTGATTAAATAGTGGTGAAGAAGCCTGGGTAAGGTAAGATTTAATTAGTGAAAATCTCATATTAGAATTTCCGGAATTTCAAGTCGCGCAAACTCAAGTGACGTCAATAGGCTCTAAAAAAAAGAGAGTTGGGAGGTGGGATTTGAGGAGAGAAGTACCCAAGGATGCCACGGCAACAAACCAGAGAGTCAAACCAAGGGGAACGAACATAACCAAGATCAACACATCTGTACACTAGCCTCATACGCTAAATAACACTTGTTTTATTTTCCAGCTGGATATTATCGTCTACAAATTCCTATCACGTTCTGCCGTGTTAAACTTCCTAATTGGGCAACCGGTTCTGCTCTGATCCTTTCTCGATAAGCGCAGCGACAATAAAGAAGGACAAAATGCCTTTGGACGCGATTGCGATGTCATTTTCACTGGACATTCATCACCGTTAGAGCCTTATAAATATACCTTTTTTCGCCAAGATCTCTCTCTACTATTTTATTCGTAGTCAAGATAGAGCAACTCATTTTTAAGCCCCACTCTATTTCTTAGTCATGGTTGATATAGGTGCCCCTGTCAATATTGAAAGCTTCTATAAGTTCACGGACGACGTGTCCAATCCAGAACTATTCGAATCCTGGAAGCCTAAAATCAAAGCTTACCTTGAAGATCTAGATAAGGAATCACCCGCACAATATAAAATTCCCGAAAAGGAAGTTCCCGAGGATCTCGATGAGAAATCCTTTAGCACTATTGAATACTTGAAAGATACCATGTATTTGACCGATTCAGATAAGAAAATTACAGAAATGTCTGTGGTGGATTTAGCTAAAAATATTACTTCCAGGAAATTGTCGTCTGTGGAGGTCATGAACTCATTTGCTCACAGAGCTATCATTCTCAACCAGTTCACAAATTTTGCTTCCCAGTTCTTCATTAAAGAAGCGATGAATACAGCAAAGCTTTTGGATGAGTATATCAACAACACTGGTAACGTCATTGGCCCATTACATGGTATTCCAATCTCGGTTAAAGAGCAGATTGGTATGGCAGGTAAGATTACTCATGGTGGTTGGGTTGCTTGGCTTGACTATATTCCAGAAGAGGATGCTACCACCATCAAAGTGCTTAAGAAGCTTGGTGCAGTTCTTTATGTAAGAACCAATGAGCCTCAAACTCTTATGCATTTGGATTCTAACAACAATATTATTGGCCGAACTAGAAATCCTTACAATTCATTGCTAAGTTCAGGAGGCTCTTCAGGAGGTGAAGGTGCGTGTGTTGGTGGCAGAGGATCTGCGATTGGAGTTGGTTCGGATATAGGGGGTTCGATTCGTGCACCCGCAGCTTTTTGTGGCTGCTTTGGTCTTAGACCCTCCACCAGAAGAATCTCTACCGCTGGCGGTGTATCCTCTGGCAGGGGCCAAGAGTCAGTTGTTGCTGTTGAGGGCCCATTAGCACATACAGCAAAAGATATAGATTACTTTATGAAGAGTTATATTAACGCTGGAAAACCTTGGGAAGATGACCCCTGGTGTATGCCAATGCCTTGGAGAGAGGTCGCCAAGCCTGAACCTAGAGATGTCACCGTGGCAATTATGTATGACAACGGTATGGTTAAACCCCATGCTCCCATTTCCCGGGGATTGAAGACTGTGGAGGGCAAGCTAAAGTCTTCGGGAGTTAAAGTGATCAAGTTTGAACCGCTTATGATCGAGGAGGCATACGACGTGTGTCACCAGCTTTACACTTGCGATGGTAACAACGCTCAGAAGGAGATGTTGAAGCCTTCTGGTGAGCCTCTTTTACCTTTAACCAAATGGGCAATGTCCATGGGAAATGGTGATAAATGTCTTAGTATAACTGAAAACAGGTCCCTAAACGCTAGACGAGACACTATAAGAGCAGCATACAACAAATACTTTATCGAGAAAAAGGTTGATTTTGTTATCTCTCCAACCTATGTTGGTGTTGCTCCTTGTGCTATCGAAAACGGTATTGCAGGTCCTTATTATTGGGGCTATACATCTCTTTGGAACCTTTTAGACCTGCCTACATTGGTGGCTCCAACAGGATTGTACCAATATCCTCCTTCTGATTTGAAAGACCCATCCTACAAGCCTAGGTCACCTATTGATGAAATTGAGCAGAACAAATACATCCCAGAGTTGTTCAGAGATGCTCCTATATGCCTTCAAATTACAGGTAGAAGATACTTCGACGAGGAGGTAGTTTCATTCGGAGAACTATTTGAAGAGATCATGAAAAATAAAAGCTGATGTCTTTTTAATTTCACTGTTGTGTAGGTTATTAGTTGTATAGTTTATGCTAGCTTAATACAGGAAGAAATTGGCCTACAATAAGCATTGGAATATCAAATACATCACGCTTGATGGTCCAAACACAACAACACTTTAAATAGTCATTGTCGTCGGCCTTTCTCAAGTTACAATCAGTGAGGTAGGTGGCATTCAAATCACCAAATGCCATTTCGCTAAAACTTTGAAAGTACTTTAGGGTACTTTCATCATCCATCAGCTCCACAATGAATGTTCTTTTAGACAAAAGTGACATCTTTGAGTAGCCTGTCATGGTGGCAAATCCGTTTGTCAACGCCACAATTTCTCCCGTTCTTCTCCAGATAATAGTGGGTGATGGGGACAGGCTTATCAACTGTTCATACTCCAACAAAGCTCTTTGGAACGATCTTTCCGTAAAGATCAAATCGTTTTCATATAAAGATTTTGTAGCGGCGATGAACGATGGTCTGTATTTTGCCATGCACTTGGCTACTTCAATCAATTGATTCTTGTCAAACCTCTGCTTTAAGTAAGCAATGAGAGCATGATATGCCTTAGGGTATTGATAAGCTTTGACTATGCTGGTCAAATAAATATCATCTGGTTTCTTGATGACATGCCTCATTATTAGCGGAGAGGTAAAATCATCATCCTCTTGCAAGTCATGTGGAATCTCTCTCGCCGTATTAGGCATATGAGAATGCTCGCCGTTATAAATATAGGAATTTGGTGTGGTGTTGTTTGTATATGAGGTTCTCATACTGTTATCATCGATACCAATCTCTATGAATGGAAGCGAGATATGGTAATCGTCGTCAGTATCTATGTGACCACTAAAATCCTCCAAAAAGTCTTGAGATGGAGAGGGGGGATTTGTATTGAGCAAGTCTGTCAGCTTCACGTATTCATCGTTGGCAGTGGTTGACATGAACTTTTTACCACTCGAATTGTCTGACGATCCCTCTGGAGATTTGCGATCTAAGGCATTCGGGAATTGGTGATGCGGGGAAGAATCACGAGACGAATGCTGCAGTTGTTTCTGTTTGTAGACTGAAGAATCAATTGAAGCGGGAGCTGATAACAGTTCCTGATTTGATGACTGATGAGGAACATTAAGAGTATGCGATGAGGCTGAAATAGACGCCAAAGAAGGTCGTCTCGAAGAAGGAGCATTAAATTCAAGAGGCTCCTCCGGATCGACTGTAGACTGAAGGTCAACTCCAGAATCAAATGCACTGTATTGAGGAGTGTGAGAGGATACTTCCGTTGGTATATGATCGCTCAGTGTGCTGACATTGGCATTATCGCTAGTATTATCGGGATTAATTACCCTGATGGTAGAAGAATTGAAGGCAGGATCAATCTGTGAAGAAGCAAGGTGCGATTGTGGTTTAGGGGGAAGTTGAAAAGTTGGTACTTGTGACGGCGGTAATACACCGGAAGCATGACTGAGGAGCTTATTCAAGGTTGCAACAGACAAACTGAATGGCAAAATTGCTTTGGAGGTGTCCTCAAAATTGACAAAGCTGGCGGCTGAAAGGTTCTGGGATCCTGCTGGCAACGATGGCGAATGAAATCTGGTAGGGGCCTCCTGTTTGGAATCAGGAACATGTTTTTGTGTTTGTTCAGTCACTTGAATCATTTTCATAGGAGAGTCTGCTTTCTTCTTTCGCTTTCGATACTTTCTGCGCTTTTTCTTCACTTTTCCACCGATTTGAAGTTTCTTGGACTGTCCACTAACAGAAAATGCCGTTGAGTCAGAGTCCAGAAGGCGTATAATATTCGTGGTACCAATGGCAGAGGTGGAGCCAAATTCACCAAGCTGGCCGACTTGGCTCATAGACTCTAAAGATAAGTCGATGGAGTCTTTACGAGATGTGGACTTCTTTTTTTCGAATGGAGTCCTTGCAATCTTGGTGAAGCCCTCGTTTGATGCAGTTACTGCAGGGTCGACGGTCGTCACACTGCAGGTGCTTGGAATGACAAAATTCACATGCCACCCTGGTAGGCTTCCTAGAGAGTTTGACATTTGATGGAAGTCTTTTAGTCATCACTAAGTGAGTAAAAGAGGTCCTGTCTCTGGTGTTTGCTTATCAGGGGATGGGAAATGCTAAGAAAAGAGGAAAGAACTAAGAAGAAGATAATATGTGATGAAACCACAAATTGATAGGAAAGGCAAAACGCCAAAAGACAAAAAAGAAACAAAAAGAAAATGAAGTGTTATAAATCTGGGGAAAAATAAAACCTGGGGAAATATTAAATTTGTAGGGTTCTTTATACATAGACGTGGGTAACTGAGTACTTGAGTTATTTTCATAACAACAATTCTTTGTAACAGTAGAATGACTAGCAAGAGATGAAGAAAATGTGGGGAAAACGTTTCGACAGACCCCCCCACTGCGACTTATCATTGTTCGTACAATATTGCTGGCATAAACGATAGTTTTTCTCAAGAAAAAGATTGACAAATGAGAGGTAGCGTGAATGAAGGAGAGACTGGACAAATGTGTGGGAGCTTATACGAACGTACGAAAAAATTCAAGAGCCCATGCAAGTAGATGAATGTATGATCTCTCTCTCTCCATGCAATTGGGTCATCTCAAGCTTTAGAGTTCTTTGCCTGACTTCCCCACATTTTCCATAACCATTCGTTTTTCAGCTGGAAATAAAAAAAATTTACACCGCCTTCGCAATCAATTCATACAAGTTATATTACCTATACAAAGAAGACAAAAAAATTGAAGTAAATACCTTTCTTCTATTAGTTCTTAAGAACCTTTAAGAAAGCCTCCTTCTTCACTCCCTTAGCAGCAACCTTTTTAACAGAGCCCAACTTCTTCTCAGAGAATGCTCTGGCGTAAGGGTTCAATCTCAACAAAACCTGCTTGTTCTTCAATGGGTTCTTCTTGACAACATGTGCTCTCTTCTGATGATGCTGACCAGCTGGTCTGATAGAAGCCTGAACTTCAGCAGAATTGATGATGGTCAGGTAGTCATCATTAGAGATAACGTTCTTTGGAAGGGAATAGCCGGATTTGGAAGACTTAACCGTTTCAGAACCATAGATGGAATCCAATGCACCAAAGGCAGACTGGGTCCAAATGACGAATCTACCCATGTGGGAACCTGGAGCTAACTGCAACAAGTTAAGAGCCTGAACAGTACAAGTGTCGATACCTGGAATGTTTCTTAAAGCCTTAACTAAACCGTCGTCATGAGCGTAGATAACCAATGGACCTCTTCTCTGGGTGAATCTTCTACCTCTCATTTTACCATGGCCAGCTCTCATCTTTCTGGACTTGATGACCTTGATGACATCCTTGTGAGCACCAATAGCCTTCAAAATAGCGATGGCGTCCTTAGTCTTCTTGACAGATTCGAACTCATCAGAGACAACCAATGGAATCTCAGAAACTGCTTCGATTCTGTGACCTCTGGCAGTAACCAAAGAAGGAACAGCAGAGGCAGCAACGGCAGAGGCAGTAGCGTATCTCTTTTCGTTTCTGTTCACCTTAACGTGCCATCTTCTCCAAATCTTGGTTGGAGCAAACATACGACCACCTCTGCACATGTTACCAAAGGCACCCTGAGCGGCTCTACCGGTACCAGAACCAGCAATACGTGGAACTCTGGCAACAGCTCTACCAGGACCCCAAGATTCAGCAGAATGTTGCATACCAGTATTCTCAGAGATAGCATAAGCTTGTCTCTTGTTCTTGGCAACTTTAGTGAAGACGGACTGGACAATGTCAGCTCTGATAGGAGCTTTGAAAACAGCTGGTAAAGGCAAAGCAGCGGAGGTCTTTTGACCATCAACGCCATAGACAGTAACTTGTGGTCTAGCAGACATTATTATTATTAAGATTTGATTTAGTAACTGGTTACTAAAGAAAGGAAGGAGTGAAAAAACAAAACGGAAGAACCTCAAAAAAAGTTTCGAGAGACTGAAAAATTTTTTCGTAACAAAAGGAAAACAGAGAGCTTTGAATTTTATAATGACAAGGAGGCAGTGGATTTAGGGTGGGTAGAGATTAAGGCCGGGTAACGTATATTTTAATTTTTTTTTTAGGGTCTTATGTGGTCGATCGACGCTTTCAACCACAGCCGGCTGTAGCATAAGGGGATGCAGCAGCTGAGAGTGACTCCTGAAAGAGCAGAGATTTCGGGGAGGAGGGAGTCGCCAGGGGCAGGGGCGGCATGGTCTAGTCGGCTACGGTGATCAAAGAAAGCACCCGGCGTTTATTATATCCGTATTCTTTCATTCGATGCTTTAAACTATCTTCATGCACTAGTCTCCGCAGTCTTTATCTTTACCTCCCCTAAGCTTAAACTGATTGATCTCCTGGAACATGCGCCTGTGTGCCGGCAATTTTCCTTCCGGTAGATGTTGGCGACCGGGCATGGTCAAGCTTTCGATTTCTCTTTCGCTCTCCCATCAATTTTTTTTTCTTAACAATTGCATGATAAGCCACGCAACGCAACCCCACATTAATCTGGATATGGCTAAGCATTCACTCAATTAATCTACTTTAATTCTTTGGTTGTATTAACATATATATACGGTACCACATTTTTTTTTCTAGGGTGCCCTCCGATTTCCACTGGTTCTTCATTTTTACAAAGATATGACCAAAGTAACTGCTTCTATCGCCGTTAATGCCCTTGTGGATATCGATCCTTATTTAGCACCTCATGTTGAGGAGCTTGTCTATAGACGAAAGCTTGCTGATGATTGGCTATCCAAGTTCGACAAGGATGAAGGAGGTATTCTCAAATTTGCCGACTCTTACAAGTCTATGGGTCTTCACATTCAGTCTGACAATTCCATAAAATATAAAGAATATGCTCCCAATGCTGTTGCTGCTTGTGTAATCGGAGACTTCAACAACTGGGAGCACGATAAGCATGTAATGGAAAAGCAGGATTTTGGCTTTTTCGAGATTACTATTCCCCCAAATGCTGATGGTTCCCCGGCTATTCCTCACAATTCTCGTGTCAAGGTATTCTTTACTTTACCTAACGGCGAGAAAATCGCTCGGATTCCTCCTTATATTACTCGAGCAACGCAGCCACCTAAAGAGTACAAAAATCCCACTTTTGAAGCTAGGTTTTGGAATCCTCCTGTCAAGTACCAGTTCAAGAATAAAAGACCTGCTCTGCCTACTTCCTTGAAGATCTATGAGGCTCATGTCGGTATTTCCACTCCGGAACCTCGTGTTGGTACCTACAAAGAATTCACCAAAAATCTACTTCCAATCATCAAGGATTTGGGATATAATACAGTCCAACTCATGTCCATTATGGAACATGCTTATTATGCTTCCTTTGGTTACCAAATCACCTCTTTTTATGCAACAAGCTCGAGGTTTGGAACTCCTGAAGATCTCATGGAACTCATCGATACTGCTCATGGCTTAGGTTTACGTGTCTTATTGGATGTTGTTCATTCTCACGCTTCAAAGAACGTTGAAGATGGTCTAAACATGTTTGATGGTACCGATTATTGCTATTTCCACTCAGGTGGTAAGGGTACCCATGATCAATGGGACTCCCGTTTGTTCAACTACGGAAGCTATGAGACCTTAAGATTTCTTCTCAGCAATTTGAAGTATTACCTAGAGGAGTTCAAATTTGATGGTTTCCGGTTTGACGGCGTTACTTCCATGTTGTATATCCATCACGGTATTGGCGAAGGATTTTCTGGAGATTATAATGAGTACCTATCACCTTTTGCTCCAGTTGACAAAGAAGCTCTGACCTATTTGATGTTGGCCAATGATTTATGCTCAACATATTCTCAGGGGGAGAATTTTGAGATTACCACCATCGCCGAAGATGTTTCTGGCTATCCGACTCTATGTAGACCACGCCTAGAGGGTGGTGTTGGATTTGATTATAGGCTTGCCATGTCTCTACCCGACATGTGGATTAAGCTTCTCAAGCACGAGAAGGATGAAAACTGGAATATGACCAAGATCTGCTATACCTTGTCGAATAGAAGATACAAAGAGAAGTGTGTTGCTTATGCAGAATCGCATGATCAGGCATTAGTTGGAGATAAAACACTTGCGTTCTGGCTAATGGATGCTGAAATGTACACTAATATGTCTCTTCTTACACCCCTGACCCCTGTCATTGACAGAGGTATTCAATTACATAAAATGATTCGTTTGATTACGCAGGTTTTAGGTGGTGAAGCTTATTTGAATTTTGAAGGTAACGAATTTGGACACCCAGAGTGGCTTGATTTTCCCCGCCAGGGTAACGATGAGTCCTACTGGTATGCCCGTCGTCAATTCAACTTGATTAAGGACGACATGCTTCGATACAAACTCCTTTATCAATTTGACAAGGCAATGAATACCACTGAGGGAAGATATACCTGGCTTAATTGCGATCCAGCTTATGTCTCGTTGAAGCATGAAGGTGATAAAATGATCGTCCTTGAACGTAACAACAAGTTGTTCATCTTTAACTTCCACCCTACCAATTCATACACAGACTATAGAATTGGGGTCGAGAAAGCCGGTGCATATCGGATCATTCTTAATTCAGATCGAGCAGAATTTGGAGGTCATGACCGTATAGATGAACAAAAGTCGGAGTTTTTCACCACTGCATTTTCTTGGAACAACCGTTCTAACTATATTCAGGTCTATATTCCGTCTAGAGTAGCTCTTATTTTAGCGTTGGAGGAGGAAATTAAAGAGAATAACTGAGTGGACTGATAACAACTAGAATATGGGTATTTATTAATATACATGCTAAATCCGGGTGAGTTTAATTATGCCATTGGTGATGCAATCTAAGTATGTCTCTTTAAGTGAGTCTCTCGACTTCTTCACCATGCTGCTGTAGTTGAGGAATTTGCTCTTCTGTCGAAGATTTAAATTTGCCTCCGTATCCGCAAACAACATGGAGAGCCTTTCAACTTGATGTGAAAGCGTGCATTGGACACCCTCTAGTAATTGACGAGGGCACTTTGAATCTATGTAGTACATTATGGCATATGACCACATCAATTCTCGTCTGGCCCTAAGAAGAATATCAACCGATTCCCTGTAGAACAAAGTTTCGATCCATGATATGCTGCTATTTCGCTGTATCTCTTGGATCCTACTCTCGAATTGTTCTAGGAACTTCTTATCCTTCTCAAAGGAAGTCCTCTGGTTAGCAAAAAGGCGGAAATAGAACATATATCTCTCCAACGACTTTCTGTTCTTCTCTTGTTCAACTTTGGCTTCTTGTGTACCTTCATCGTACATGATACAGTTATAATTCATGTTACCATGACAGGCCCAGTCCTTCAAGCATACCCAGCAGAACTGATGTTGACAACTTCTACACACCATATGATTGCAACCTCCGTTTTTCTCTATTGGCGAAGAACACTTGGGGCAGTCTTTAGTGTTGGCAACAATCCAATGAGCTGTTTCCGAATCGTCCTTACACTTTCTCTCCCATTTTTTAACTATTGCACAGGGGCAAGGTGAATGATCCTCTTTCAAACAGTTGTAGCAGAATTCATGCTTATGGGAGCATTGAACACTTGGTATCAATAATCTTTTAGTATACTCGGCAAGTGTGGCCACTGTCGAAGAATCAAATCCAAGCTGCATAACTAAAGAGTCACAGTCAGGAAACGGACAATTCTTGAAGTTTTTGTAGTTCTTTGAACAATACATTGTGGTAGCATTGAACCAGTATTTCGAAAGTAAAGTGGAGTTTCTCCGGCGCTCTCGTTCCTCTCGTTCTTTAAGGAGCATTCGTTCTTGAAAATTGAACAACTCCTTTGCCGGCTCAACCTCCACGTTATCTATCGTCTTATTATCGTTACTATCTTTTTTGCTGTCGCTATCGTTGACTTCTGATGGATCCCCTATCTCTAGGTCAGAGAAGTCGGATAAATCAGAGTCCTGCTCGTTCTTTTGATACTTCTCTCTTATCTGATCCTCTGTCAAAGGAACGCGTGCTCTTTCCTTATTCTCTAGTTGCTTCTGGTCGTCCAACTTCTTCCGCCGCTGCCAATCGTACTCACTAAGTTGCTCGATCTCGCTTATCCTTAGTACATGATTGCATTCAGAATTTGGACATCTGATTAAAAGTTGTGAATTAGCGTTTGCCTCTTGAATGAACCTAATGTAGCAATTTGTACAAAAAGGATGATTGCAATTTTGAAGCCGGAAAGCTTCTAATGGCCTCTTCTTGCTTGGTGAGTTGTAACAGATATTGCATTCAAAGGATTCGTCAGTGATCTTTTCTAACAAATCTTCATTGTCCTTCTTCGCATATAAGTCTGAAATAATTCCAGAAGCCTTATAAAAATCCTCCGTCTTCCTACTGGTGAAATCCTCCAGTAGCCTATCGTCATTCCAGTCATACTCGATTAACAAGATTCGGCACTCATCAATTCCTATTTGTAAGATTTGGTTCAATTGCATCACTTTATCATCTAAAGACTTCTGAACGTCTTCAACACTTACAGGCATATATTTCATACGATGGGTTGGTGTTCCCATTCTTGTCTTGCTCACCTGGAAAGTGTAATGGACCTCTACTTTCTCCATGTTATCATCATCCAAATAGGCCTCATCTTCGTACTCAAACTCGGAACTCTCGTATTCTGAGTTAAATTCCTCCTCTGATTCTGGCTCTGACCCACAGTGAAAATCCTCTGACATCACAATGCAGACGAACAACTAACATAAGTCAAGGAGAAATTGCTGCAGCTCATCGAAGCTCCGATTTATTTTATTATGTACGCTTTCTTTTTTTCGGTATTTCCAAAATAATGTTGTAGTCCTAGCAAAATGTTAATATACATGATTTTATTTATACACGTTGATAACTCCGCTCCTATCAACACTAATCACCATGGGATATGGTTTAAATATCATTGCCACGTCGTTCACTCTATCCTGGTGGCGCTTGAGAGCATCCAGCTTCGTAGAATTTTGTGTTGACCCCGACTTGCTCTTTTGATTTGTATTACCAGTAGTACTCGCATAAATCTCGTTGATAAACGTTAAGTTCGAGTTGACCTGAGTCTCGGAGAATTTCGGTAAGCAATTTGTTTTAGTAGTGTCTGTAGACGACTTTGCCTCTACTATAACACGTGATTGAGTGGGGCTCAATAGATTCCAGAGTGTCACTTTTCCAGCACAGGTTACAGAAACAATGTACAACTCGCTGTTCTCCACTGGAGAGGAGATCACAGACAAGGCCGTACAGCTCTTGTCGTTCTCAATGCTCTTGATTGATATTGGAAGCTCTGAGATCTCATTATTGACACTGTCTACATCATCCTTTAGTTCCCTAACGCTGTAACGATCGATCGTAGAGCCCTCAGATGACGAGCATAAAACTAGCCTTGGCTGAAGTTTTGAAACATCCCAGATGATGACATCAGAATCTCCTGTTTCTCCAATCGTCACCACATACCTATTTCTTGCCTTATCAAGTTGAAAGCTATTTGGAAGAAGTTTGATCTGCTTGAATGGAAAAACTGGGGGTTTCACTATCGTGGATTTCACCTGAAGTTCAAAAAAAGTATCCCATAAATCTAAAATACCCTTAGAAGTTCCTATCAAAATCCACGAACTATTCGCACCAATTGCAAATGCGGTAGGAAGTCCGTGAGATATATCGTTCTGGATGCACGTCACTATACTCAGTGTCCGCAAGTCTAAGATGACTACTTTGCATGTGGGAGTATAATATGCAAGGTATGGTTTCTCATTAGTTACGGAAAATTGTATTCCCATAGCGTATAAGTCTTCTGTTGGTACTTTATATTCTCGAATGAGGACTATAGTGGCGGTCTTTCGATGACTGCCCGAAATGAGGTTCATGTCAACTCGGAAAATCTTGATAAAACCGTCGCCTGTGGAAACTGAAAGGCAGCATCTATTAGCCATAAAATCGATGGATTTGATAGCGGATCCCAAATTCAAAGAGCAGAATGATCGTCCCGTTACGTTTGTTTCTAATCGTGCCGTATCCCATAACTTTAATAGTCCCTGCTCATCTCCAGTGACAAAAAATGAGTAATCTGGAGATGATCTGACACAGTTGATTGACGATTTATGCTCTAATAAGCGAGAAATGAGTACGCTTTCACCGCTGCTTTCACCATTTTCTTCCGTTGATAAGGCCTCCCCAGTTTCTATCAATGACCCAAACTCTGTATAGTCATTTAAAGTAGGCTCAAAAGAGAGACTTCGTAAAAACTTGAGAATGTACGTATTGTTGCCGCTGTAACTGTGCCTTATCTT
Source organism: Brettanomyces nanus (assembly GCF_011074865.1). Taxonomy (NCBI): domain Eukaryota; kingdom Fungi; phylum Ascomycota; class Pichiomycetes; order Pichiales; family Pichiaceae; genus Brettanomyces; species Brettanomyces nanus. The sequence continues at coordinate 809,628 of NC_052374.1, read as the reverse complement.
AGTAATTAGCTTTTGTAAATTGAGCGTTTCATTTTGAACGTTGAATTCGCTTCTGTCCGAAAGGATGTAATTTCCATGTCCCATAATAGAAAGTGAACTGGTTTTACCATGAAGGCTTGGTGCATCACCAATGGCATTTTCAGGGGATCGCCCAATTGATGGCAAAGATGTCACAGCATCAAAAAATAGAGCAGACTTGTCCCAAGGAGTACTCTTGCTATTAGAAGCATCGATTTTTGAAAGCATCGCTTTCCGACCTTTCCTATAGTCATCATCACTTCTCTTCGTTTGCTGCTTAGGAACTTCTCTCTGTTGATTTACATCAACAAACACACTGCGTGGCGATATATTCACCCGGGTATAATTGATATCCCTGTTTTCATTCTTGGCATTTCCGGAGCCAACATGTGCCACCCTATAAATGTACGATCTCAATGTGGCGAGCTTCCAAAGTTCAGATTCGGGAAATCCAATGTTCTTGAACCTTTCCACTTGTTTAGAGTCCTCCACACTAAGTGGAATCTCATAGTTTTCTACTACATTGTTATCAGTATTGCTGCCATTGCTCCCCGAACTGCTCGATCTAAATATCTGTGGACGTTTTCGAGACCCACTCTTTTTCATAAAGGAAACCTGTTTGTTTCCGAAGGAGTCAATTTTATTGGAGCTGTCGGTATTGTTTCCACCGGCACGACTAGCTTTTTGCCAGAAAAGCGTCGGTTCATGAGTCAACGACCAACTTTTGGCAATGCTGTAAACAGACCTTGGTATAGGACTATGGGCGCACATGAAAAGGCTCTCCCAAGTAAAGCTTGTAACTTCGTGTCTGAAATAAGGTCTGATCAACGGATACAGCATGCAGTATAAATCTGCAACTGGAAGCGTGTCACCAACAGCAATAATAAGATTTAAAACAGCATCTCGAATCATTTGATTTGGATGTAAGATAAGCCTCATATTTAGTTTAACCAAATCCCATAAATATTGCTTTCTAATAAATCCCAACTTAACGAGCTCGGCAAATACTTTCAGTAATTCAAGAACAACTAGTTCAGAAGGATCCGGTAGTGCCTGCACTAGAAGCGGAAGAATGTACTGCTCAAGGCTAACAACTCCCACAAAAATTGAAACAGTGACGATACTGGACACAAATGCAATTTTTAATTGGGGGTCCTTGTAGTTCAAGTAAGTGATAAGATGGCTCAAAATAACATCGTTGGTCTTTTCCTTGCCAAAGAAGGTGCAAAGAGGAAGAATGTTGTTCAATAACCCAATTCTAACGTAAGGATCTGAATCAGTCATAATACGAATGGTTAGGAATTCAAACCCATCTACTATCTTTTGGTAGTTGGCATCAATCAGTGATCCGTTCCCCATATTTAGATTATTTTCAGTCTCGGGATCATTGAACAGCTTCATCTGGGTGGTGAGCAAGTTGGACATATCGTAGAACTTCTGGGCCGCTAGTGCTAGATGTGGCAAGCAGGCGGCAAATGCTGTCCTTATATAAGATGTGCGGGTTGGTTCCCTAGTGTTGGAGTAGTTGTTGCCATTATCTTCGGTTATACCATTGTCGTCTGATGGCTTTGAGCCTTCTATACCTTCCGGGTTCAAATATGAACGCATAAGGAAATTGCGAAGCTTTGGGATAAGATATTCTGGGAAAAGCGATACATTCACAGGAGTGATTGAATCCACCATGAAAAGAAGTTGCGTCATTGACCGTAAAGCCGCCGCTTGAACGTCTTCGCTGGGGTCATCTAACATATAAACCAAATAGGGAAGACATCTATCAAGCTTGGCTGCGTCGTGAAGCTGTTCGGTCAAGGCAATCATAAGATCGCAAGCCTTTATTCTGAAAGCGGCATGCGTGGTATTTCTCACATTATATAAGACAACAGATAGTAGTATGAGTGTAGAGCAATCGGGAATCGAATCCCTTTTGAACACTTCGGATGTTCTTCTCGGTATATGTTGATGCATTCCCGGAAGGCTGAGTCGGAGAGGAATAGCAGATTCACCTATGCTAAAAGTAGTCTCTTCGGTAGGCTCTTCCGATATATACTTTTTGAACCCTAGATAGAGAGCAATCTTATCGAAGTCTTGGTATATCTGATTGATTCTGTAGTCACATTGCTGCATTGAATTGTTATTTTTCTCGTTTCCACTCCCGGCAACACTGAGCTTCCTCAGGTAAGGATGCAAAAAAGTGTAGAAATGATCGGGGAATGCAATCTTCCTATACTTGGCAAGATACTTTTCGGCTTTCAGGCGATTAGCTGGATTAATGCTGATCATACTAAGAACCATTTTCTTAATGCCAGGATCCCCGACACCATCCAAATTGGGCAAATACTCACCTTTCTTATACTTGAACATCTGTGGTAGCGTGAAAATAGGTAAACCTTCTGTGTATATCTCAGCTATTGTACAACCGAGCGCAAAGATATCCATTTCTTCTGTCACACTTGATCCTTCGTTCATATTGCTGACCCCCTCATCAGTAGAATTGACAAATCTCTCTGGAGCAACATAGCAAACATGTCTTTGAGAAGTATCAAAGTAGAAAGAAAATTGTGAAGGATTGGCCTCCGGTAGGTAGACAGGTTTGAACGTGGCGAAATCGCTTATAAGGCACCAGTTCCAAGAAGTCATGAGGATATTTTCGGTCTTTATATCGCCATGCGTGATTCCTTTAGCATGAATTCTGGCTATAGCAGATATCAATTGGTAGATTATCCACTTCTTCTCGATACCTTCCAAGAAGGGTCTGATCGATAATCGATCATATAGGTTAAATCTTATGTAAGGTCTCATAAAGTAGCATGCTCTTTGAGAGTCAATAATGGAATGGAATGGTAGCACATTGGGGACTCCAACAAGCTTCTCTCTTAGATCCTCCATCTGCTTGAGCAAATGTGTCAAATTGAGGTGTGAGTCCGGTTTAATCAGCAATTTAACGACCACAGCACCTTCTGTATCTAAGCATTTCACCGCCTTAAGAAACCGCGAAGCACCAAGAGGTTTAGAGTACTGTATACCGGGAATAAAATCAATGTAAGCGGAAACAGCCACCGTCTGTGCCGAAGGCACCATCAGAGCCAATTCAGGGCCCATTTTCACTCTGTAATTTGTTGAACCAGGGGACGAAGATAAGGGTGTAGTGAGAGTTTGAAGTAACAAGACTATTACATACCACTTCGGGCGATGAATGCGAAGAGTTTCTTTTTCTTTAGTGATGCTTCTCGCTTTCCGTTTTAGAACGATTTTCTGTTTTAAGGATTGGAGGCAGAAAATGTAATGTAGCCACCGATTCGAAGAGTCTTTTGTCAGACAAAGTTTCACTTATGCTCTACAGACTGATAATTTGATGTTACTTAGATTTCAGTATTCAATTGAGGGCAAATATAATTCCTAGGTTACGGATGAAAGGATGGACCAAAGTTTACGGTTACTCATCACTGTAGATAAAACATCGAGCACTTTTCCCATCTCTACTACAAGCTTCATATTACGGAACATATACCTCTTCAAATTTTGACAGACCTCGAACTTTCCTGGCACTCAGTTATGGAGGGAGAGATCAGTCTCGTTCGAATGAAAAAAAAAGAGTTATGTAAGATTGTACACTACTCTTTATTGAACTGAGTATGCAGTCTACTTTTGAAATTCTCAACCTCGTTATGGAGCAATAATTTCATCTCCTCAATAGAAGTCGAATTCCACTCGAAACTAAAATCAAAAGGCTCTTTGGCAACAGGCTCCTCATCGTAGTTTCTCACCTTAATAAGGAAGGGACTTTCGAGGGCTTGGCCAACGGTAAGTCTGTTATTGACTTCCCAACAAATTAGTTTCGAGAGCATGTCTCTTGCATAAGGGTTTGTATGTGGAAAGAGTTCTACCCAATCTTTTTTCTCATAATTAGGCCTAGAATTACAGAAGAAATCCCAAGCTGCGCCTGATTCGTACGATAGAACCACCTTTCTTGAAGGTGTGCCAATTATTTTGCAGATCTCATTGATTTGGTGCATCTGATTGTCTCCAATAAATATAGGTCTCCTACCGTAGAGCTCGCCAAGAATGCAGCCAACAGCCCACATATCAACCGGTTTCCCATACCCTTTTCTGGATAATATAAGTTCGGGAGCCCGATACCATCTGGTGGCCACATAATGGGTAATAGCAGGAGATCTATGGCTGAATCTCAGGAAGTTTTCATTAATTCCACGAGCCAAACCGAAATCACAAATTTTTAGCACTCCTTGTGAGGTTACCAAAATATTCCCCGGCTTAAGATCCCTATGGATAACATCAGCCGAATGAATGTATTTCAAACCGCATAGTATTTGATAGATAAAGCTTTGAATATGATACTCGGAGAATTGTACTGAAGAATGGATCACCTTTGCAAGATCGTACTCGACCAATTCCTGGAAGCAATAAAGTCCATCATATGGTTTGATGTATACGATATCCAAATCTATCAAATTTATAATGTTTCTATGTCCTTTGAAAAATGCCATCAATTTCAACTCTCTTATGGCTCTTTTGAGTAAGACCTCTTTATTGAATATATTGCAAACCTTTTTAATGGCAAGAGAAGGCTTTCCATTTGCTTTTGAGTTTATGGCGGAACAAACCGTTCCGTAAGAGCCTTTCCCTAACATATTGATTATTTCATATTTGCTGTCCACATAGAAGTTAACTTTCTCATAGACAGTCTTGTTGGGATCTTTAGCAAAAGAACTCTTTCTTTGACTCTGGAAATGCAACGAATGACGAAGAGGTGCTTCGGTCAGAGGAATTGCGTCGTTCATCGTGCAGAGGGGTTTGAAATAAAGGGTTTATTAAATTAAATAGTGAACTGTTGATGAAATCCTTTAAGCGCCAAAATATTTTGAATCACCCATTCTACATATCAGGCATCGATAAGGTGAACTGACTTGTAAAAAGAAATTAAATCAACCCAAAGTAGTCAAGTATGCATATATTCTACCAAAAAAACTTGAAAACCACCAAAAAGACAAAAAAGTAACTAAATACGAAAGAATAGAACGACGTCACATCCTAGGCAACAAACTCTATGCATATTCATATGACGGAGATGTTCCCCCCATCGGGAATATGAGATAACTCGAGCTGCTGGAATTTATCAGAGCATTTGTGGAAGTAAAGGCCACTTATAGATCCGGTCAACTGATTGAAACATATGTAATAAAAGCCAGCAAAAGAAGCGCCTCTAATGTCAGTGACTTTGGCATCTGGAATCAAAAATCTTTCCTTCCATCTCATATACAAAAATTCGTTGTCAGCGGCCTTCTCGTAAAGATCAGAGTTGGCAATATCGTTCTCTGCATTGAAGTTTAACTTTCGCCAACTGGGAAACCTTCCCCAGTGCTGTAGATCGTTTCTACTGTTTGATCCCCAAACAGAATGGTTTGTGTAGAAAGAATATTGAGGTCCAACGATTTCGGCCCTAAAAAAAGTTGTAATTTCTGGATGGCTTTCAGTCAATCCATGTATAGTTAGAAATCCAGCCAAGTAAGATCTCTTTAAATCCACCTCTTTCAAGTCCACCCGAACGTCGTAGATAGATCTTCCTGATTGTTGTGACCCTATAAAGCTCGAGTTCGGCTTGAGAAATGATGATGATGTTGATATATGGTTATTAGCAAATGGGTCAGTGATCTCTAACGGAGGCGACGACACTAATCTTATTTTAGATCTATTGCCCTTGAGTCCACTACGACTTCGAGATCCCTTTTGAGTTCCATTTGTTTGTTCTTGAATATTAGAGGCGATGGGCCTAAAATGTATAGCATCATTGCCATCACCCATTTCTATGTCGCTGGAATCTCTCGCATTGGAAGTGTACGGGAGAGAGCGGCGCATTTTCTCCTCAGAGACATTCACCTTAAGATCATCCTTCAAATCCCTTTTGAACTCTGGTTCAAAGATAGGTATATTAGAGTTCGGCGTTGGCATGGTTGATGAAAACAAGATGTATTGAAAATCGATTAGAAGAAAAAATAAAGCAGCTTATGTATGTTGAAAAGCCTTCTGATAAAAGAAGCGTATATACAAATTGATACTGGTGACCGCGCGATGGGTATAGCCCGTTCGGGAAACTCTGAAACGAGAAAACCAGGATTTTCGGAGATCGTTTGACGACTCCGGGTTGGCGATTAATCAAGTATACGGTTCATTTATTTATCTAAAACAAGTGATGAAGGTAGTTCTGAGAACAAAAGAAGATTATTTCGTTATAAACGAAGAGATCCAGCACTTGGTAGCTGCTTGAATGGAATTATATAAAGAAATAATCCCCAGAGTTTTGATAATTAGTCACTTCAGTGGTGGCCCTGTAGAGCTTAGTCAGTTCTGAAATTTCAACATTCTAGAGAACAGCACGTTTGTTTTTGCAGAAAACAGTTAAAGTGCTGATCCAGTCTGTAATTTCAGGGTAACGGGACGGGGTTGTTAGCTAAAAGTTGGTCAAGAAGGAAAATGATATTATGGACCAGAGTAAGATGGAATCGCATAGAAGGGTATTATCAGTCGCTCTTTTATTGGTCTCCAAGCGTTTACTCCTCTGGTTCTCCTATGTTCTCCTTCAGCCAAAATATATCATAAGCGGAAATTCAAAGCGAGTCAGAGTCACTCGGAATCTTCTCACCGCTAAGAACTTTCTTCCGACATCTGTTTCTTTTTTTTTTCGGATCTTTCACATGTTTTTTCATGCTCTTACCTCAACAACACCTATTCTTCACTGACGGTACTTCTGTTGCTCCTTCTTTGCCACGATGAAACAGCAAGCAACAGTTGCCATGGATGGTGCCTCACAGGTGCCTCAGGACTCCTACCGTGCTTTGAAAGATATCGTTGCAGGTACTGCGGGTGGTATAGCTCAAGTTTTAGTGGGCCAGCCTTTTGATACCACTAAAGTAAGAATTCAGTCTGCTCCTCCGGGTACCTACTCAAATTCTTGGGATGTTGTTAAGAAGTTACTCAGAGACGAAGGTCCAGCTGCTTTCTACAAGGGAACCCTTACACCGTTGGTTGGTATTGGTGCATGCGTTTCTGTTCAGTTCGGTGTCAACGAGTTCATGAAGAGATACTTCTATACTCGGAATGAAGGAGGAAGAATGTCATTGGGGCAGTTTTTTGTTGCAGGATCGGTTTCAGGTATTGCTAATTCTTTCTTTGCCAGTCCCATAGAGCATATTAGGATTAGATTGCAGACTCAAACTACTGGTCCCAAAGTTTTCCAAGGTCCTATAGATGTGATCAAGAAACTATATACCGAGGGTGGTATACCGTTGATTTATAGAGGCTTGGGTGCCACTTTACTTCGTGAATTTATCGGTGCGGGTGTCTATTTCCTGACATATGAAGGATTAGTTCAGAGAGAAATGGATAGGAATAACAAATTGAGAAAGGATGTGGAAAGCTGGAAGATGTGTGGTTATGGAGGCCTGGCTGGATACAGTATGTGGGCATCCATCTACCCTGTAGACGTGATCAAATCAAACATGCAGGTGGACCACTACAAAAATCCGAAGTTCAAGACATATGTTGATTCTGCGAAGTTCATTTTCCGAAAGTTCGGCTATAGAGGATTCTTCAAAGGTTTTGTTCCTACGATGCTTCGAGCTGCTCCAGCAAATGCTGCCACTTTCATGGTGTTTGAGGAAGTTATGAGGCTGCTCGGATGAGTCAAAAAGATTGGAATCTGCTGGACAGATACATAATAGATAGAGATATATAGACGATTTAGATGCTCTAGTTGCAGTCCAATCTCCTAAGTAGATAGTCTACCTCGACCTTCTTGGTAAGTGGAATTACGTAGTCTTTATAAATCTTCACTATGACTTCTGGCTTCACTTTGCTGTCGATATGCTCTGTAAACTTGAGTGTAGGATCAATTCCATAAGCCTTGCCCTTTTCCAATAATCTCTGCAAAATTTTATCCTCTACGATCTTGTTAGTGATTGCGTCCTCAATGCCCTTGATGTCCCTCTCCTTGATCAGTTTAGTAAATCTCTCACGTTCGTTTCTGAACTTGGCTTCGGCCACAAACATACCAAAATGGATTCTTCTCGATAACGATTGGAGAGAATCAATGTCTGCCATTGCTGTAGATCCCAAGTTTTCCATCTGATTCCCTTCACCACTACTAATACCGGGGGCAATTGCTTCTGTGTAGATCTTCTTTATTTCTGCGTTAATACTGATGGCCTCGGCATAGTTAGCCAATATAGGAGGATAGTCAATCTTCGGTAAGAAAGTAGGCATGACAGAATCTGGAAAAAATGGATATTGGTCTGGAGCCTCATATCTGCGGACCTGCGATTGAATCCTTTCATGTTGAGATAGCAACCAATCAAGGAACGAACCCTGGAAGTTAGGAATGGGGAACACGTCTGCCTTGTAAACTGAAGGACAGGTATGGAATTGAGATCTCTCTATGAAATTGAAAATAATACTATCCTCCATTCTCTGCAAGGCCTGGCGAATGTTGGCCAAATCAAGCACGGTCTCGGGTTTCATAAAATCCATAGTGGATGATCTAGAGAAGAGGAAACTGTGGGTCCACTGCAAAAAGTTATCAAAGGTGCAATCGCTATCAGTTCAGGAAAAATAAATAATGCGTCGTATTCTAAAAGCTCTTCCGTAATAAGTCCTATATAACCTAAAGAATAATGATAATAATAAGATGATGATGTCCCTCATCATTTGGCGTCGATTGGTCTGGCAACATCGGCATTGTCTCTCGCAACCTTCTGTCTTCTCTGTTTGGCCAACTTTTCATTGTGATACTCACGCATCCTCACCCTGCCGGTCTCTTCATCCCTTATGAGCAACCTTTGATCACGGAGATGTTCCATAATTTCATTCAGGTCTCCTAGGCTGAGTAGCGTACTGATTTTTCGGAACCAAAGAAATCGGTTTATGCGATCATCTTTGGTAAGACCTAAGCCGAAGTTGATATGAGCATCAGCCAAATCCTTCTCGGACTTTTCTTGCAACTCCTCAGACGCAAAGGTTTCACTGGAGTTCTGTCCAATGTAGTCTTCAAATAAATAAAGATGTGTTGCCTGTAATGCGGCATAGGCGGCAACGAATAGCGTCATCGAGATGAAAATGTTCTTCCTATTGTTGTAGAATTGCTCGTAAAACGTTTCTCCCTCAGCCTGCCATGTCTTATCACCTTGGAATCCATACGTGGCGCCACGCGTGTCCCAATAGTCCTCCCAGGTACCCGTATTTCCATGAGAATTGTACCTCTGATGATGCATATGTTGATAGAATGCACTATTGGGGCTGTGAAAATTCGGATCAGGTGACCTGTGTAGCAACTGTGAGTTGTCTTCCCAACCGATTTGATAGTTATCGTAGTTGGACCTCATAAGAGGATTTCTGAGAAGTGTGTAAGCAGAAAGGATTCTTTTGAACCGTTTTTCCTTGACCGGGTCGGTTAATTTACTTTCTTCTGACTTTCTTTCACCATTTGTTGTAAAGAACTTATGTTTAGATAGAGAGCATCCGTCAAACGCAGAGGAATCCGGATGATAGATTTTTGCTAGTTGATGGAACCGCTTCTTTAATGAGCCAAGTTGAAATTCACGTTCGCTCTTGAATCCCATAACCACATATGGAGACGATCCGTGCTCTACTGGATAAGAGTGCAGTAATTCGATTAATTCTGGATTATCCGTAGATGGATGCGGTTGCTGTTCATTGGGCTGGCCATCCACAGGAGTAGCGTAGTATCTATGCTGATATGATCCTGTGGGACACCCGCATCGAAGGGGGTTGCTTGTGCAACGAAATTGCCATACAAGCGGCAAGCTTCGATAAAGCATCGGTTAAGAATAGTTTTAGAGGGGTGATTGATAAAGAGAGCAGTGAAGTATAGAAGTAAGCAAGCATTGTACGAGTTCTATATATTGCTCACCGCGAAGGTTTCGCTACCACGGTATGTTTCTACCGCGAAATCATGGAGCCCCCGGGGTGGGAAGAACTGCCGCAAATCGGTAGAGAAATATTAGGCGACGCTCAAGAATCACAGGGTGATTCTTGGAACGCTCATCCTGAAACTCGAATTGCATGGAAGCTAAGGTCAGAGTTACCCGCCAGAGAGATATTATTAGGGGCATTTTTCCTTTAAATGATCTCAACGTTTTTGAAGTATTCTAAGCAGCTCTCTGGTACCCATGTCTGGCCATTTATTGAAATTCCTTTGGTTCTTCTGCCTTCGGCTCTCGGCTGTCGTTTCTGGACCCCCCGCCATCCCCTTTCAACGCTTCCCCATTAGGCAATGTTTGTCCAGTTTTTTTAATTTTTTTTTTATTATTGATAACGTTCGCATCCCATTTTTAGACCTTACGAGACTGGTTTTCTCTTCTCTACAACTTGGTTTATTTAGTCTCCCATACATTCATTACTAACTAGTCTTCACTCGCTTCTTCCCTTTTTACATCATGGGATTTTCGTCTTGGACCCCACATGTTGATTGGAAGCTTGTCTTACTCTGTTGTTTATGGTACTTTACCTCTGTGGTATCATCTTCCTCATCGAAGATGATTCTCGTGGAGTTCAGCTTTCCCGTCACGCTGTCTATGGTTCAATTCACCATGATTTTGTTCTATTGCATCCTTTCTGTCTACCTTGTTCGCAAAGTCGACTCTCTTTTCTCTGTCTATAGGCATACTCACCGTCGGAGGTCTTCTTCACCAACTTTTGAGTCCATATCACCTGATTACAGCGACACATATTTTAAGGGCAAGCGTTCCCCGGATCTAGCGTCTACTTCCACAACCAAAAAATATTCAACGCTACTCGACTCGTTTCCTCCGGGCACTTTTCCCAGTGGTCTAGAGAGCTACAACTACTCTATAGTTGGAGATTTCTTTAGGCCCTCGGTTCTTCTGCTCCAGGCCACATTACCGATGGGTACATTCCAATTTCTTGGACAGATTGCCAACAATAAGGCAACCTCGGTAATCCCAGTTTCTTTAGTCCATACCATTAAGGCTCTCTCTCCCCTAACTACCGTCTTGGTATACCGGCTCATATTCAGGAGACGATTTAGTGCTACTACATATTGCACACTTTTACCCATAATGTTGGGCGTCATGCTTAGTTGTATTAAGCCGGATGGTTTGACTCACGAAGATGACAGCTATTTCCACACGGGATGTATTTTTGCTTTCATCTCCATGCTGATATTTGTCTCGCAAAACATTTTTGCCAAGAAATTTCTTACCTATGAGGCTCATAATCATAATGATGCCTTTGGTACAGCTGATGATGGTTTTGTCAATGCTCTCAATATTCAGATCACTAAGTCTGAGTCCGCTGCGACCACTCCAATCTTACCTGTGTCTCTTTCTTTCGACGAGAAAAAAGAATTGAGCAGTAATAGACCTCCTTCTTTTCCCGTGACCCCCTTTTATGGCAACTCGTCGCAGTCTCTCAACGAAATGGTGAAGGATTCTGATCGCCGTTTGGATAAAATTTCAGTTTTATTCTACTGCTCTGTGGTTGGACTTTCTTTCACTTTCCCCTTCTATATAATCTCTGAGTTTACCAATCCTGTGTTCTCGTTGTCACTGATTAACAAACACATTATTGGACTAATGTTGATCTATGGAATTGCCCATTTTATGCAATCCATCGTGGCTTTCCAGATTTTAGGTCTGATCAGCCCCATTAATTACAGCATTGCCAACATCATGAAAAGAATCACCGTCATTTCATGGTCAATATTTTTAGAAGGAACACAGCTCATGGCAATACAATGGGCTGGTTTAGTTCTCACCTTCTCTGGATTATATGCATACGATCGTTGGGGACGTTCAAAAGAGTAAATACTCCCATATATCAATAAAATATTCCCATTGTATTACTATAGTATGTATATGGCTTTTATCTAGTTCCAGCTAGATCTCTCCCTCTCTCACAGTTTTTTGGCCTTTTGGGATCTATCAGCAATGTACTCTTTGGCATAATCACCAAAACACACCATGAACACCGTTTGCCAGATACCCAAGCACACTCTTGGAGTAACACCACGGAATAAACCTTTCATCCCGGCCTCCTTGTAGACGTATTTCAAAGTTCCCAGAACCGATAAACCTTTTGGTTTGTTTGGGTTGGGACTACGCGACTGCATCTCCACACGAACCACCTCGATTGGCTGATTCCAAGCAGATAAACCACCTCCGATGACAGAAGCCAGGATCTTCTCATGTGCAGCCAACCTGTCGTCTTCCTTTTTGTTGGTAAATTTTCTAATGAGTTGCTCAGCCAAACGGGATATACCGAAACGGGAACCCCAATTAGTACATTGTCTCAAAGCAACAGCATTGACACCACGGTTGATTCCCTTGATACCCTCATTCTTATATATCTCTCCAAACACTTGAAGCGTTGTCTTTGGAGGTTTACCATCCGGGCCAATATCCTTTTTACGAGTGATCTCAGCAGTTTTCATACAAGTACAGAAACCCATAGTGAGATATGCTTGTGCAACACCACCCGCCATACCTCCACCGATACCTGCAAGAAATGGCATGGCACCTAAGAGCCGGAGCCTATATTCAGCCTCGCTGGATACAGGTAAAAGAACGGCACCTTTGGTTGCACCTTCGATCCATCCCCAAGGAATCAATCCTTGATAGTATCCCTTAATTCCACCCCGTGAGAAAATATGTCTAATAGCACCAGGCAGTGACATGCTTCTATTGGCAGCCATTGTGGTCTTCATCACTTCGAAGGGCTGACCCAAAGTTGTGACTTCGCACAGGTTCAAGGCAGCACCCACAAATATGTTGGACCAGCTGATTGGCTTTTTCTGAACGGTAGTAGGAGAGGACGAAACCATGATGATCAGTGCAAAAGTGTTAAGACCCAAATATGAAGAGGCTATGTTGTAACTTGTAGTATCTGATATGAGATATGCCACCTTATTTATACAGAAGGTTTGAGTTAGCGCGATTTTTCACATTTTCCTCCTCTTTTGGCCGGACTTTGGCGGTAGCGGGAGGCGAGGAGGAGTCTTTGTGGAGGATTGTGAGAAGCTACCAGGGAGTTACAAGTCTCTTTTACACGGCTGTTAGCGGGCTTTTCATTCAACCCCGCTGAAAATTACGCCAACGACTTGCGCGTGGGCTGGTTACAATTGTCATCAAGCTCCTCTGAGGTGCATCGCAAGGCTTTAATGTCGGGGTCATGTTTGAAATTTTTTCACGGTATCCGGTACGAAAGTAAAAGTGTCATAGAAAAGCGTGGGCATCTTACCTCATGCTCAATAGTTGCAAAACCAGTACCAGTCGACCATCTCCAGGCATATATATCTGTGTCAGAGGAGTATTACAATTGTAAGACTACTCGATCGCAAGTCATTTACTGCCCAAATCAACCCTGTTCCTATAAATCTTTTAACTTTCCCTTTTTCGTATACTTTATGCAAACCTCCACAGCCGGGAATGCCTTAGCCGTGTTAGTTGCAGCATGACTAGTAATCCTCTAAATCCTATCTAGCTACCTATTTGCATGACTGATACTCGGATCTAGACAATAACGAACAATGGGCGGATATTTCGAAAGGTCACGAAAAGCTAACAATGCAATACCGGCTACAAATACACAATAGGTCGGTGTATCCGATCGGCATATCCGATTTTAGTAAATGGTCGATCCATCTCTTGAGCGACCCGAGTTAATGAGTCTATCAGTTGATCTATCTGGTGTAATGAGTTCCGCTAAGAATCAACTCTGGTCTATGACTTCAAATTTTTCAGAGTCTTCTTTCGGCAATTCTCGAAGGAGATGTGATACGTCTTCGCGGCAAAACAGCACATGCGAGAAGAGATAGAAAAAATGGAAATACTGATAACGAGATAACAGTTATATGGATAAAACCTTGTCGCATCGAAGCCCCTGAAAATTGATCTAGACTAGAAGAAATGACACGTTTTTTTCTATTCGTCCAGCTTCTGACTCCATTCTGTTTTTCTTTGATCAACCCCTTACAATCATCAAGGGACACTGCGATCTGACTCTCTCTCGCCCTATCTTATTCCCCCTTTTATCCCGTCCATATAACTCGTTGCATTCCGTTTCCCTCAGGCGATTTGTTGGATCTTCATCCCCAAAAAAAGAAAATTCTTCATACATGAAATTGGAAAATTGCAAGTCCATTAATTATCTCTATGTTAAAGCCGTGCGTACTATGGTTGAGTAATCCTGACCACCACCACTCAGTAATCATCGTTGGTAGAGTACTCTTTTTTCTTTCATTCTTTTCTTCGTGCATTCCTATAATTCCCATAATCATGTCTTCAGTCACTGTCACTGGATCCAACTACGAGAAAGAATCCACTCCCATAGTTAGTAAGAGAAATGGCAATATTGCAGGCTTCAGTAGAAGGACTACTACTGAAGGTTTGATCGCCAAGGATACTCTGGCCAATGATTTCAAAGTGCCTGATTATACTATAAAGGATATTCTTTCTGTCATCCCAAAAGAATGCTATGAAAGATCCTGGTACAAAGGAATGGCATACATTTTCAGGGATATTCTCTGTTGCGTTCTCTTTGGATATGCGGCCACCACCTTGATTCCTCAGGTGCCAAGTCAGATGCTGAGAGGCTTTCTTTGGACTGGATATTCTCTTCTTTTGTCTCTTCCTTACACTGGCCTCTGGGTTATTGCTCATGAGTGTGGTCACCAGGCGTTCTCTCCTTATGGCTTATTGAATGATACTGTAGGTTGGATCTTACATTCTTACTTGCTGGTTCCCTATTTCTCGTGGAAATATTCCCATAGTAAGCACCACAAGGCTACCGGCAACATTGATAGAGATATGGTCTATGTTCCCTCCACCAAAGATGAATTTGTTAAGAGCAGAGGTGCCATTAATTTTTCGGATATCGCAGTAGACGCTCCTATTCTGACTTTGTACACTATGTTTCTCCAACAATTTGGTGGTTGGTGGTGGCACCTCCTTTCCAATGCCTCTGGTCAGAAATATCCTGATCATGGCAAGTTTGAGGTCTCTCATTTCAATCCTAGTTCTCCTATTTTTGAAAAACGAGACTATTGGTACATTGTTTTATCCGATATTGGTATGTTATGTCAATCTTTCGTTTTGTACCAGTGGGTTTCCCGTTTCGGTTTCTTCACCTGCTTCATTCATTGGTTTTTGCCTTACATTTTTACAAATCACTGGTTGGTTTTCATCACTTACTTGCAGCACACTGATATGAGTTTACCTCACTATGAAAATTCTGAGTGGACTTTCGCTAGAGGTGCAGCTGCTACCATTGACAGAAACTTTGGTTTCATCGGTCCTTTCTTTTTCCATGACATCATTGAGACGCACGTCTTGCACCATTATTGCTCTAGAATTCCTTTCTATAATGCTAGAATTGGCACCAAAGCTATCAAGAAAGTTATGGGCGAATATTATAGATCGTCAGATGAGAATATGTGGAAATCTTTGTGGAAAGCTTTCAGATATTGTGAGTTTGTTGAAGGTGATAATGGTGTCCTTATGTTTAGAAATCACAACGGCTGTGGTGTTCCCGTCAATGATTAGTCCTTGACCCTTCGTTCAATTTTTTTATAAGTTTTACTATTCTATTATTCACACCTTAATCTGTTATTTTATAAGATTATATTATATTCATTTGAAACAAGATTTACGGACATCAACAGCCATGGTGTTACGTTGTTTCTAAATCCTTATGTCTAAAGTTATAGCTGCTGTGACATAAATGAGCTAAAATAATAGGTAACTTCATTTGGGCTTGTCAACAGGATAAGTACTAAACAGGAAAAAGCAAATGTATTTCCATCATCGCATATCTTTCTGGTAAGCGATACATCGTCTTTACGGAGTTAGTAAGTAAAAAGAAAGAGCCAATCATATGGGATGTGGTTAATTCTTGATTGAATATAATATCTGGAATAAGAAGTCTGCAGGGAGACCTTTCTATAAACCGGTTACTAGAAGCATGAAATAACAATATTATGGATCTATGGATAATATTATGGATAATATTATGAATTTTATTTACTTTTCTAATATTGTAGAACCATAATTCTATAATTATTTCCCAGATTATCAAAAGTGAAAAATCGGTTTGAACCATTCGCTATATTTTCTTAATCTTGTTACTTTTCTCAGCTACTCTTGAAAGCTTTTGTTGCCACCCACACCTTCAAAATAATACCCCAGACCAGAATCCGTACAAAAATGAAGATATAAATTTTGTATGAAAAGAATCATTCCTCATCAGAAGCCAAAAATTGGTCCCTTGGCCCAGTTGGTTAAGGCATCGTGCTAATAACGCGAGGATCAGCAGTTCGATCCTGCTAGGGACCATTCTTTTTTTAATTTTTGTTGTCCGATGGTGAGTAAAGGGAGGGAAACTCAATGACAATTGAATGTCGGTGGTCAGAGATTAACATTATATTGTAAAAGGGAAACCCTTATCACTTGGTCAATTCATCAAGTGTCAACGTACCCGGCATCCATTTTACTCAATTGGTGCTTGACAAATTTTTGTCCATACTTAGACACGCTTACTGTACATCTCAACAAACCAGAGAACAATGTTATTAATATTATAACAGTATATAAAAGAACCGAACAATGAAAATGTAAACTCCAATAACAAACAAAACCGATAAGAAAAAGAATGTACATGCATCTATTCGCAGATGCAGAAGACAAAAAATAGTAGTATAAATACCCGACACTTCAGTAAATGAGCGGAAGACAGGAAAAGAAATGAAAGGAAAAGAAGGAAAAGAAAGCGGAAACAATTGATTAGGAAAGCAGATAGTGTGAAAAATGCAAGAACCTCACAAGTACTTAGTGAATGTTGACTCGTTCAACCAACCGACCTTTTCGTAAGCTGCGTAAAGTCGACTAGCTTTGTTGACATCAATCTTACATGCCTTTTGGGCATCAGTTCTTCTAAATGGAAGATGGCTCTTCAGTCTCTTCATCTTCTCAGCAAAAATTCTTCTTTTTGAGTCAAGATAGACTTTGCATGGTAATCTAAGAGTGGAGGCTAAGAGAACTTCTGCAGGATGCAACTTTTCCACTAATGGATCATCGGAGAGATCCATGGCCTGCCCCTTCCACTCAGCCTTCAAACAACGAGGATTGTCTGGTAAAGTGGATAGCGCAGGAGAATAGTCGACGAGCTTAGTGTAATCGTAGTCATAACGAGTAGTAGCGGAATTCGCTTTTCTGGTGGTGGGCTTTCTTCTTCTTCTCTTAGGAGGAGCAGCAACATCATTTTCAACGGATGAAGAGTTATGCAAAAGCTTCTCAAGTGGAGAACTCACATAGCGCTTTCTGGTGATAGGTCTCTCGTAATCTGAGGAAGAAGAATGGTGATCGTATCTAGATTTTGAAACAGTGCTGTAACTAGATCTAATACTAGAATGCGATCCTGCAAATGGATGCCTCGAAGATGACGACTTGGGAAGGACTGCAGGTTTATTCTGAGTCAAATTGTAATGAGCAAGGAAACTGAACTGACGCTTTTTGTAGCCAGATTGCTTCATATCATCAAACGGATTGATGTAAAGAGTAGCACCCATCATACTTTCCACGGGGAAAGGACCTTTGCGTGCAGAAACAGTAGAGAGCTCGGATAGGGGAGTCATCGATTTGACTTCCTTCACCAATTTCGTCTCTTTAGGTTGCTTCATTAATGTGATCTCTTTTTCATTGCTTAGGATGTCACTTCTTAAAGGCTTACTAGCTTTAGGGAAAAGAAGCTTGGTGAAACGAGTGTCGCTCTCGTCAAAGTTTCTAGTATGAGGTGACAGAGGAGGAGATGGAATAGTATCCATTGGACTTGGTGGTCTTACCAATGGTGTGCGAGAGGGACCGACATGCATCACGTTTCCAGAGAAACTGATGGAACCCAAAGAGGCTTTGGTATCCATGGGACTGGATGAGCCATAAATATGTTTGAGCGTTGCAGGGTCATTGGTGGGTGTGAGACAACCATCAATTTGTCTCGTATGAGACATCTGATAGATAAGTGAGGACATAATTATCCACGCGGCTTGTTAATGTTGTATTGTAGTTGTAGGAAATCTTGAATAAAATCTTGGGTAAAATCCGATGTAAAGATAAGGAAAATAGAAGAAGATCTGTTTAGGATAAGAAATAAAATCTGGATTATAATCATTCTCAATCAATTGAAGACCAGAGATACTTGATGACTATTTATATGATTAGGTAGGGCAAAGAAAAGAAAAGAGAACAAAAAAAGAAATGCATTGAATAATAAAATTTTTTTGGCCTGCAAGTACAGCTGTTACAATGGGAAAATAATTTAACGGGAATTGCGAGGGGCAGCCCTTGGATCTATCATGATATTCTCTTCAAATTTCTTTGAGGTTTCAATGTCAATAGGCAATCAATGACATCGCAATTGATGCAATTGCATCTGGGTAGTGATTTAATGACAAAACTATAACCCAATTGACCTTGCCAAAATAAAAAAAAACTTTTGCGCATGCAAGAAAAAAAAAAAAAAAAAAATTTAAGAGATTAAGGGCTAAGAAAAAGGAACGACTTGGATTAATTGAGCACCCGTTTTCTTCTTTCGATAAATTAGTGACCGGTACAATTCTATCCAGTGGGGGCGTGAATGACGTTTTTTAGATTATTCAGCGCCTTCGATCAGAGTAATTTTGAAGATGCATTGTGATGGAGGATACTCTCTGATGACCAAAACCGGGCTAAAAAGATAATGTTATATATTCCAACTTCAATGGTTCTTGACTTCCCATCTCGTTAAACTGACGTCCATGGAACAAATGCACGAAGTTATCCAAGAAGTGGTGCGGCGAGATCCAATCGACCGTTAAGTAAAGGAAATCATCAGTGCATGGATTACTGAATTCGGTATGGAAGCCGTTGAGTGGCAATTACAGGGAAACTCTAAATTATTTCTTTTTTAGGAAATCTAAAATTTTTGAGACTGAATTTCTTTTTAATTCTGCTTTATTCTAGATTACTATCATCCTTTTCTTTGGTTTTCAGGGTATAAATCTCTTGTGCATGTTGATTTTAGTGGAGGTTAACCCTAAGATACCTGGTGTGAGACGTCAACTTTCTCAGCTAAGCCAGAAAAAGTATACTGTTTTCTAACGATTTCACTGGCTGTATAGTTCCCCCTTCTACCGAGCCGCTCAAAATAAAACGTTTTTTTTTTTAAGTACAAAATTTTTATTTTATTTTTCTATTGTATTCAAAAATATCTGTACGCGTAAAAAGCTGTAGAGATGGCTAGGGCCTCTGGATAACAAGAAAAACCTTGGCAACAAGTTGTCGAGCCATCCACAGCTCGTAAAAGTGACTCCATTGGGCAGGATGTGCGAATTCTGGGGAATTTTAAATCCATTCGCGGTATAGCGGTATTGGGCTGCATCAGATGTAAGCTGGAAAGCCAAACTGCGGCTTGGTTTCCACACCCGTAAACCAGTCAATCGGCTATCGTCGCATACTTTTTCTCTTTCTCTGCTTGGCACTTATTCTTCAAGGTAATAAGTGATAACATCTACTCTACGTAACAGGTGAATCCTAATTTCAGTTTGACAATGGCGGATCCATATAAGAAAAACCTATCGGAGCTGCTAGATGGAAAAATAGATCCGGAAGATGATGAAGAAGCCACAAAAAATTCTTCACAGGATGCAGTTGATCCGGCCTTATGCATCGATTGCCAAAGGATGCCCAAAGAGCTGTTTTGCGAAGACTGTGACGAACCATTTTGCCGGGTGTGCTTTCAATTCGCTCATCGTGGGGGCCGTCGGAAAAAGCATAACGTTGTCGTGTTGGTAGAAGAAGAGAAACCGGAATATGAAGAAACCGAGGAAGAAGAGGTCGAGGAGCAAGACAACATCGACCCTGAGAACTCCTTGTTACAATCGAAAGTATCATCTGGAGGTATGTTTTCGGGAATATTTGGGACGAAGGATCCTAGCAAATTAGCGGCCGAGAAACGAATCATGTTGGGAATCAAACGTAGTGTGAAGTTTATTCCCATGAGACTAAGCTACGCGGAAAGACAACATTTTCGTTTACTTGAAGCGGCCTTGAACGTGTCCGAATATACAGATCGAGTGGACGTTATATCATATAAATCAAAGGCACGTCGAATTGTACAGCAATTGCGTGAGACCTGCTCAGTTTTGGCGGGACTTGTCGTTTCTTCTGACATGAAGGTGGGACAGAAACTTATCGAGGACAAGAATTTTGCCGATAATGCTCAATGGTACAAGGATATATTTGAAATTGGACGTAGATACAAGATAATGAATCCAGAGAGAATGAGAGACACCTACGGTAAACTTTGCTATATGGTGATGGACTCTATGCTTCCCGAGATTAGGCAGACCATGGAATTTGATCTTTACAAGCCAGTAAAGACTGTTTACAGCGCTTTAAAAGAAGGTGGCGAAGGTTGTATGAATATATTGATGGATCCATTGATAATTGATGCCACAGCTGAAGTGAGACCTGAAGATAATACTCGGAGAATGATTAACCGGATGATTAAGCAAAAAGAATCGGCAATAGAGAAACTTGCATCTAGATATTCCTCTCCTGACGGAATTGGCAAGGAAGAAATTCGGGTTATACTATATTCGATTGGAGACTTTAATGCGTACACCAACAAAAATCGTCTTCCCGTACTCAGAATGCTTAAAAGACTAGATATATATAAGGATGCAGGTTCGACAAAGTATTCATTGGGAATTAGAAATGGAAGTGGAGGAGCCAGATTGACTCACGACCACGAAAAACAGTACTTGTACGTGAAACAGGCTTTAGCATTGTGGTCCGGGGTGATGAGGGATCTTGTGGAACTATGGGCATATGCGGACGATGATTTGTTTGATGGTAATAGATACCAGATTGCTGATACAGGCCAGGGATTCAATAGGATCAAATCGTGCCCAAAAGTTTACAAAAAAATGTACAATATCTTGGGGGAAGTTCAAAGGAAGTTCGAATACTGGGTGGGAATTCCGGTGATTCATTTAGGAGATGATGCTGTTCCTAATGCACTCTTTTTCTTGGACAAGTACATTCAGATCCCGTCAATTCTCATTCCAATTGATAGAACGGTGCGAGAGATTCAGAAGATGGCAAGTAATGATGATCACGTTAGAAAATACATCGAGTCGCAGTTTGATACAGCGGATAACCTCCGAAAGACAATCTTGTGCGACTACTTCAAGCACGGATTTGACGGCTCTGGCGCTGACAATTACTACTTCGCCGGATCCTGTGTGGACGCTACTTCGACGTCTAGTTGCGAGTTCTGCAACCAGATCAACAAAAAGAACTACTATAACTTCTTCCTTCTTGCCGGATTCACAAACTTCAATGGAGACGGTTACTGAATATAAACTAGATTCCACGTATAAAAAGGGATAAAAAAGAAAAACATGAAAAGCGTATATGCAGGTGTAACTTTTTCAACCCCCCTTTGAGTCTGATTCGGAAACGCATCGGCGGACGGGAAGTAGCATTTCCCGGCTCTGCAGTATCTAGCATGCAGTTTCTTGCCCCTCCTTATTGTTTATGCACACATGCTTGAGCTATTGAGTTCGCGAGAAGCTCTTAGATCTGCCTCATTCAAGATGTCACTTTTCCCCAGATTCCTGTGAAGAGTCGGCCACTTTCTTTTTACTTCAATCGGTACAAATGAATACTATTCATTTACTGTGCACTCTTGGAGGGTTGCGTCAGTTTTCATCTTCATCATCAGTCTCAGTTCGTCGATTGAAAAATGGAGTTAATGCCGGCTATACGTACGCCCAATCGTTTAAAATATGGATGGATTTCATCCTGAACTTCGAGGACGAGGACCAGTTATCGCAAGATCGGCTACTGAAAAACGAGATACCGTATTATAGAAATTATCAGGGTTTCTCAAGTCCTAAAGGCTTGAGTGCTTACAATGTTAAGACGATTATTGACTCAAAGGGAAACTACATTAATGAGATCCGAGTGGAGAATAACAGTGAAGAAGAAGACATGCTACTGGCATCAAATAGTGTTAATGAAAGCCATCCAAAACATCTAGTAATGATTCATGGTTATGGAGCATCGTGCGGATGGTTCTACAAGAACTTACACGGTCTGATCTGTGCAAATCCAAACTCTAAAATCCACGCGTTGGATCTCCTTGGATTTGGACTTAGTAGCAGACCTGAAATCAAATATGAACATGACACCAGTAGCGAGGCCAATTTGGATATCATTTATGATCAAAGTGAAGTCGTGAAGAACATCCCAAAGACATCGAACGAAAAGAAAAGGAAGAATAAGAAGACTTTCGCCACTCCCAAACACTTTAAAGTGAGGAGCCAAGATGTGTTGAAGTACATCAAGAACCAGAGAGATCTTGTGGACGAGGTAGAAGGCACCTATGTGGATAGCTTAGAGAAATGGCGACTGAATAATGGGATTGAAAAGTTCGATCTTCTGGGCCATTCACTTGGAGGATACTTGGCAGTAGCATACTGTCTGAAATATCCTAATCATGTCAAAAGACTTGTGCTTGTGAGCCCTGGGGGTGTCGAGAGAAGTCCGTTTTCTGTCACCAATCCACGGTATCTGGCACTACAGAAACTTTCCGAGGATAGAACGGACACAATACCAGAGTATTTGGAATCGGTGACGTCCCATTGGCCCGGAGACTATTCTTTCCTAGGACGTTACACTTCGGTAAAAGAGAGTTTCAAACTGATTTGGCAAACCAGAACATCGTTTTTTGCCATGCTTCGTTGGATGGGACCTCTAGGACCTAAAAAGCTATCAGAGAGAAACATTTCAAGGCTTACTCGTTCAGGATACTTCAACGATTGGAAGGAAATCGACTTATTCATAAAGTATATCTACAATACGGGATTGAAATCTTCCTTTTCGGAGACCTCAATTATGCGAATATTTGATGCTTCAGTGGTGGCAAAGTACCCACTATTGGATCGTATCGATAAATTGCAGGTTCCGAAGAGTCTATGGATATATGGCGAGCATGATTTCATGTTTACCGACTGTGGCCATGCAGCAGTCAATAAATTGAACTCAAAGCCAGGATTCGAGGCAAAGTTTGATCTGGTAAGCAATGCAGGTCACAACCTTTATTTGGATAACTACAAGGAGTTCAACCAAAAGGTTCTAAGATTTCTAGGTTGGCACGAGGCTAGGTAGGTGGATGGCCTGATCTCTCACACTTTATTCATTACCTCATCAGAAAGAAAAAAAGAAATTAGATTCCAGGGTGAAATTTATTGAGTTCGTTCGACGCGAGTGAAAAACTCTGAAAAGATGGATAGATTTATCCGAAGTGAGCTAAAATAAAGATTCAAGGAGAGGCTAATGAAAACAAAACACGTAAACATTGGAACTATAAAGAGAATGGCTGAGTTTATAGAACAGCCATATAGAATTACAACCATAAAGGGTCGTATACTTCCTATAAACTAATTCAGTGTTACATGCAGGGTTCTCATTTTAATGAGTAGCCGCGGGTGTCGAAGATGCGCCGGCACAAGCCTCCAGTAGTTGCCAGTTATATAATTAAAGCCAAAATTTCCTAAAATAGTGTTTTGAAGTGAAGCCTTTTTTTTTTGCTTTTAAATTCCTCCTCAGTTGAAATTGGACACATTCATCCATTATGTGATGGACGAACACTCTCACACTTGAACACGTATTCCACGCTGAATTTTTTTTTCAGCCATATAATATATCTTGTAAATTTCCCCCTTGTTTATTTTTTCTGTTCCTTCTATTCCTTCTTTGACGAGAGTTTAACACATTCTTGTATTATATACAGTCGCTTTCGTTTGTTCCGTATCTTGCATCATGAAAGGATTAATTCTTGTCGGTGGTTATGGTACTCGTTTGAGACCTTTGACTTTGTCTATTCCCAAGCCCTTAGTCGAGTTTGCTAACAAGCCTATGATATTGCATCAGATTAAGGCTCTTGCTGATGTTGGCTGTACCGAAATTGTCTTGGCCGTTAATTACAAACCCGAGGTCATGGTTGGCACTTTGACGCAGTACGAGAAACAATATGGCGTTCATATTACATTCTCTGTTGAGGACGAGCCTCTAGGTACTGCTGGTCCATTGAAGTTGGCTGAGGACATTTTGAAAAAGGATGATTCTCCAATCTTTGTTTTGAACTCTGATGTCATCTGTGAGTATCCATTGCAGGAATTGTTGGACTTCCATATAGCTCAAGGTGGTGAGGCTACCATTGCTGCTACCAAGGTGGACGAACCTTCTAAATACGGAGTCATCGTTTATGATAGGGATGTTGCCAACAGAATTGATCGATTCGTTGAAAAACCTGTCGAATTCGTTGGTAACAGAATTAATGCTGGTATTTATGTCTTGAATCCAACTGTTCTCGATCTAATTGAAATGAGACCTACCTCTATCGAGAGTGAGACTTTCCCTCTACTCGTTGAGAAGAAACAGCTCTATTCGTTCGACCTTCCTGGCTATTGGATGGATGTTGGTCAGCCAAAGGACTTCTTGACTGGTATGTGTCTATATTTGACTGCCTTATCCAAAAATCATCCTGAGGAGTTATCCAAAGGTGACTATGTTTATGGAGGCAACGTTCTTGTTGACCCAACTGCCAAGATCGGAAAGGACTGCAAGATCGGTCCTAACGTTGTTATCGGTCCTAAGGTCGTTATTGGCGATGGTGTGAGAATCCAAAGATCCACTATCTTGAAGAACAGTGAAATTAAAGACCATGCATGGATCAAATCGACCATTGTCGGTTGGGATTCCACGGTCGGAAAGTGGGCCAGACTACAAGGTGTTACTGTGTTGGGCGAGGACGTTAATGTCAAGGATGAGATTTACATTAATGGTGGTAAGGTTCTTCCTCATAAGTCCATCAAGAATAACGTCGAGACTCCTCAGATTATCATGTAAACGACCTGAAGGAAAGTCCATTGTTCTAGAGAAAATGCAAAAAGCGATGGCACAAAAACAATAACAGTCAGACGGGTTTTGCTCTTTTCTCAAACCATATATACCTACTCTCTTTTAGTCTAATACTGTGCTTAGTCATGTATCCTCAACATCCTTGACTTACGTAGTCCCCGCCTCAATAGACCCTAATTTTTCGCGAATTGAAAACACGGATTTTTTTTTTCGACCGATGTCTCTCTGACCTTACAATTTCATTCTTACTATTATTCCATCCCATGAACACCTTGTGTGACACAACGAACATGCCATATACAGAGATAGACAATTTGGAACTGGAGGTAAGTAAGCTTGAACAGAGCAATGAATTTTCTTTCGGCTACTAACAATCCCATTCTATAGGAGTTTGGCTTCCAAAGTAGAAGGCCCGTCCAGCTTTTTGGCGTTGATCAAATGGACGCTCTCAGGAAGGGCTATTTGAACTGCTTGGCCGTCTCTTACAAACATCAGATGATCATTGCGGCTTTTGGCGACAAGATAAAGTTGATACGTATTTCGGAACTTTCTCATGTCTTGGAATCAGATACAGAAGATAAAGAAACCGGGTCTTCCCCTGCTATTGATTTCACAGATAAGACCACTATCAAACTTAGCGCATCGGTTCAACAAATTTACTTGAATGCCGATGAGCAGCATCTAGTCATTCTTTTTGATGGCTGTCATCGCATTGGTGTCGTTGAGCTTGGGAAGGTCATAAATGGCCAGTGGACAGGATCATTAACAAAAATAAGGTTGACTAAGATGCCTGGAAGAATAGTAGAAGCTTCATTTTCCAAAACGAATCCAAATTTAGTTTTACTTCTTTTAGATATCGACGAGCTTTGGCTAATGGACTTACAGCAGAAAGATATCACAACGTCTACCAAACTTATTAAAAAGGAAGTAACGGCTGCCTGCTGGACCCAAGATGCGGAAAATCAGATATATATAGGAAGTTCTTTGGGAAAGAACATTTCCGTTATTAATATTAGAGGAGAAACGTTGTCTTCCATTAAGTTCGAAGATACTAGTCTCGAGGAGATCTTCAAGCCATTACACATAACGCAGATGAATGAAGACACTACTCTTGTCATATATGGTATCTCACGCGAGGTTAAAGATGTGAACCCTGAATTTAGATCTTTTGTGTTCACGAAGGGCTCTTTCACTAAAGAGGTCAAGGATGTGTGCATGCTATTTGCCGAGTTTCATCAAAATATTGCTTTTTATGAGACTCATTTGAATCATTGGTGTAAAGATTTTCCATACCTTACGTTTACAATAGCGTCCAATTCGACCGATTTCAATGCGCTCACACCGGAATGCCAGATTATTGAATTAAATGACTCCGACAGGGCTCAGATGCCGTTGGATCCGGAGACAAATGCCGATGACACTCCTATAGGATTTATTATGGATCTCCAGGCGTCTGAACAGGTTAAACAACCATGTATGACTCTTGATTCTTCTGGTCCATTGCCAAGGTTCATCATCTTATCCCACAGGGGTCAACTATTGACTTGGAATATCTGGTATACGAAAGCTATCAAGGCCCAGGAAGATGACTTATCTGCGGCTTTGAGTTGTGTATTGAAGGCCCCCCAAGAGGTGAAATTACCAACGCATACGCAAGTGCAAGCATCGTCACCGGCCATCCAAAAAGCTACCAATTTAGATTTTCCAAAATCTGATAGCATATTTTCCAAGCATGAAATGGGTAATCCATTTGGCTCCACTTCTAACCCATTTGGATCTGGAAAGGACTGTGTGGTGCCCGAGAATGTGACTTCTCCACTAATAAAAACTGCCCGTTCCCCGAAATTGCAGGGAAATATGGATACGACCTCATATTTACATGAGAAACCTGCACCTAATAATCCCCCTAATGCTTCCCCTGTCTTTGGAAAGTCTGGAATTCAAAACAGTACCAGGTTCTCGCTGTCCGCACGTGCAGGTTCCGATGCTCCTAACATTAAAAATTCAACCAACAGTGGATTTTCTGCCTTTGCTTCCAACGGTAGTTCTCCATTTGGCGCATTTGCCAGCAAAGATCAAACATCACCTTTTGGTGTAATTGCCGCTAAAGGTGCACATACATCACCCTTTGGTGATTCCTTTAAGCTTGGGGCTCAGAATAAGAAGTCATCAATGCTTGGGTTTGGGCAGAGCAGCGGTAAAATGGACGGTGACAATTCGGAGTCACCATTCAAGTTTAAGGCAAAAAGTGATGAAGCATCACCTATAGTGAAATTGCTGTCCAGTAAGGATAAGTCTCAACCTGTATTTGGTATCAACACCTCACACAAATCTCCATTTGAGAAATTGGCCGAGAGTTCAGGTAAGTCTACAGGTAAGGCGTTCAACTTTGCTGGATTTGCTTTATCTATGTCTGAAAAAAACTCAAATAATAGAAATGAACCGGATGAAAGTGAAGAAGAAAGCGACAATGATAAGGTGGATCAGGATGAATATGATAGTGAATTCGATTTCGATAGAGATGATGAGTCTGATAATGATACGAAACTGAACGAAGAGAGGTACGCACCATTTGTACCACTTCAGGAGGAGAAAATTGAAGACAGTACCTCTGTTACTGTCCCAGAAGATGCGGAAAGAATTCAAGTTGAAAGGGAGATTTTTAATCAACGAGAAAAAATGAAGAAGACAACTTCTGGTGAAGATTCTGAACTGAACGGCCTAGAGGAGAAGGTTGGGAACAGTTTACCAGGAACAGAGGGGGAACAACAGGGATCCAAAGAAGCCACAGAGAAATCTGTGCAAACTAAAGAGGAATTTGAGGAATCCACAAAGAAATCAACGGAAGACGATACTAAGGGATTTGAATTTCCTAGTCATGAAAATGAATTGATCAAAAAATTCAAGCATCCGACTTTGGCGAACGATCTCCTTTCATCGAGGTATGCTGATGGCGAAAGCGTGCAGACAAATCAGTTGGAGGAGGAAAACAAAGCGGTTGACATAAGACCTGAGTCAGCGGAGAAGGATGAGGTAAAAAGTGAAGATGAGATGTCCCAACTTCGCAAAGCCTCTGGATCAGAATATCTGATCCCCATGGCACAAACAAATTTGGAGGATGATAAGGCGGTAGAAAAGGAGGAGAACAGCTCAAAAATGGAACCGAATTCATCAGATGTAGAGGTTGAAACTGCTGAAGCGGGTTCTAGTGCTTCTTCTGAAGAAAGTTATGAGAGGATAGATAAAAGAGAGGTTGAAGAACAAGCAGATCATATACAAGAAATGAAGCAAAGTGAAACCACTAGTGATGCAGCAGTCGTTCCTTCCTCTACGGATGCATATCTCACTTCAGGAACACGCGAAGACAAGGCGGCTACTGACCAAGCTAAACTTGTTCGTCAAGCTACAGACACGCCCTCTTTGCTGAACACAGAAAAAGTGGAAACAGAGACTATGGAATATAAGGATGAAAAGATTGAAGTGGGAAACCAGCATTATGCTGATTTCAAAGTGGAATCATTTGAAGATGAGGAGGTTTATCTCAGTAAATTGGCACTCCCTCCTTCAGTTCCTCCTCTTCTCACTGTGAAAATAGTAGAATATCCCAATGAGGACAAGCCAGCTGTCGAGAAAGAGATGCTAGAGGTCGTTTACGATACAGAGACAGATCTCGAATTCCTTCAACGAAATATCAATCAGTTGAACTTGTTCTTATCGAAACATATGGACGACAGCGTGATGCACACACTTGAGAAGTCTATCGGGTTTTCCGACTTCTGGCGGTTGAACGAGGTTGGAACTGTGGAAGCGGGTATTCAAAACACTACCAAAACGCTCACTAATATGATGGCTCAACTAAGGGATGTGATTACTAGGGTGACAAAACTTAATGAAGAAGTAGCTTCTTGTATGAGACGGACTCCTGCAATAAAGGAGTCATTACTGATCGAACCTCAAGCAGTCGTCATTAGTCGCAAAGGAGGATTAACTTTTGATTCCATGCAGAGATGCCATAAGATCAACCTACTTGTGAATAAGGTCAAATCGATGGATTCTCAGCTACAATCGAAACTTCTTATTCTCAATAGTTTGGTCCACCCCGAAGCATTGACAGAACATCCTCAAAACATGGATATCGTTATTTCTGCCATGGACTCGCGATTCCAGCAGCTTTTGGACGGACTTTACGATATCAAAAAAGAATACGATAGTGTAGCTACTATGCGTCAATACAAGGACTCTGACAATACTATATCAGACTTATTTGATAACCCCAAGAACAGCCTCAAAGCATTCATCAAGGGTGACAGAACGGAAAACGAAACAATTAGGGTTTCATCCATTATATCGGCTGTTGGTAGTAGGAGTCGGCTAGGGAAGATGTTCCATGATAGGGCCTTTCACCCTAGGAAGGTGACTTTGTAACGACTATAGAGAAATGTGAAGTATGGGTAATCTGACTGGAAGTACATAACTCACTTAATGGTTATCTCTTATCCGACTTAGGCTATTCGGACTTCTGTCTATGTCATCAAGTACGATTATCAGTTACAATAGGTAACGAATTAATACATAGGTTACATGACTAAAAAAATCTAACGATCAAAGAACAATACGACTACGGATTGAGTAGGGATAATGTACTAAATTTGCATGATACAGTAATCGACGAGTCGATCGACTTTTGATTACCCCAGGCCTAGCAGAAAGACTATTAGCTCTATTAATGCATTTTAGTGAGTCAGAGAGCTATTCTTTCTGAAAATATACAGTTACCTTATTAACTTATGCCACATAGAGCCAGAATTCAGTTTGATCTGTCACAGGTTCGAAACCGGACGAGTCAGCGGACAAATGAGGCTAGTTTAGTTGTGGGTCGACGACGTACTGGCAATGAGTTGGTATCGACTGTGGAGACTAACTTTGGTAAAGCAGATCAGATATCGACCCAAAGTTCTCGTAAGATATCACTGCATAGTGCGGAGTCCAATTTGACTTTAAGGGGCACTCCAATTCCAATTGGCTCCAATGGAGATACGGCTTTTGCTCAACAGGCGAGCAGCCATATTGATAAGCCCGAGGCTACCTCATTGACCGTGAAGTTTCATGAGGCACGCACTTGTACTGATAATGTGATCATAGATCCATTATGTGTCTCAGGTGCCAGAGAGGGAAGTATTGGAGAGATGAGGTGCGTAGAAGGTACCAGCAAAAGACTTTATTTCGTGTTCAAAAAGCCACAACTTCATGCAATGACTCTGTCTACATCCAACACTATAACTACAACCAACGCAGGAGCAATACCGAGCGTATCTGGTACTGCGTCAATAAAGCTTGGGCCTATTCAGGAACTTATGAATTTGAAGCCTAGAACTCCCGTTCTGGTTGAGGTGAAGCCCCAAGAAGATGTGGAGGCTGACGTTGTGGAAATATACATCAAGGATTTGCATCTCTCACGTGGTGATATGTGGAATTTATCTGGCATGCTACTCAAAGAGTGCTTATATAGAACCCAGAAACTCAGCTTTCTACAAGGATCTATCAGGGGAGACGTTCATCGAATATACAGGAGGGGAAAGAAGGTATTCTCTGCATTCATAGGTAAAAAGACTAAGATTGTTTTTCGATCTGAATCGGCAAGGTTGGTGGTATTTATTCAGATCTCATTGGAGATGTGGCATTTTGAGGAAAGTGGCCAACAAATGTTTTATAAATTGGTGAACGCCTTGTTTCCAAGGGTGTTCAAGAGATGGAAAGAGCTCGGTACTCATCATTTGATTACCATTGTTCTTTTCACTAGTGTAGATTTGGACGAAGAAAGACATCTGAAGTATCAGGCCGGAGAAAGGCCTCCCAATAAGCAGGACTATTATAGGGTCGTCGTTGATCAAGTGTCTATCCTTCTGTGGAATGAAATCATGGCGACTCTTAGATTGGAGTTTTCGAATTTTAAGAGGGATATTCTTCTTGGTGAAAACTGTCACCGGACAACCAAAAACCCTCAAAAGGACACCATAACTGGTCAATTCCTTCCGGCTGTTAAAGGTAACCTCTTAGAAGCTATTAATCTTGGTATGAGTCTTGTTTCTGACGATTTCAGAGACCCAGACCTTCATCAGACTACCAATCATTTCATTATTGTGACCCCTGGTACCGGACTGTTTGACGTTGACTATGACATGTTGGTTCAAACAGGAAAGTTACTTGCCACTGTCGATTCAACTATAGACGTGATTTGTCTATCTCAACCTCCACTACATATAGTTCCGTTGTTTCGCTACCTTGATAGTCAGAATAAGCCTCATCACTGCATACCTAATTTCATGGATATTTCTTTTTGGAGTGATTCAGATTCTGCACGCGCTGTTCATCAATGGCTTCCTAGATGTAAGATCTATGAATTGCAGATGATGGGAGTCATGGAGAACGAACTCACCTCGATCAACATAAATGAACTGAATTTAGGAAACTTTACGTCTTCCATAGATGCTATGGATGATTATGATAATGCTACATTTCGTACCCCATTGGATCAGAGACGAAGGGCCAAGATTGAAAACAGAAAGAAGAAAAAGCTTCGGTATATGAAATCGGCGTCGTTCATCACGTCTTCGGAAAGTTCTGGTGCACCACACTTGATACCCAGACGCGCCATCTCCGATAAGTCACAATTTGATATGCAGGAGAGCAAAGGCTTTCAGCCATCAGAATTAGTGACCGTTAAGGCATCTACACCAACAACTTCCAATGCCATTGGCGTGACCACCACTTCCAAATCCAACGTTTCTGCATTTTCATCGCTTCTCTCGATTTCGAAGACAGCTACTAGGCAAATGAACGTGCCTAAAGCGCTAGACTTTGTTAAGAGAATAATGTCTTCTCCACTACAGGGTCCCACGTCTCCAAGAATTGCCCCTAATAGTTCCAGAAATGGCACCAGTTCTCAAATACTGGATGATATAAAGTCTTTGTCATTATCTAGAGATCCAAGTCACAATGATAACATACACGGCGCTGATGTTCGTGAGGCTTATAAGGAGTCATCGAGCTTGCCCGCTCCACCTGAAATCTCTTCTAAGACTGCCAGTATATCGCCAGCCTCGATTAGAAGAAACCAGACAAGTACTAGTGCACCTAGTGTCACCATGTCAGCCAACACTAAGAAATCAAACGATGGTAAGGGTAATCCATGGAACTCGTATTGGACAGCAGTTGAAAATCCATCGAAAGTTATGGCGTCAGAACTTTTAGGACTGGTGTCTTATGGTAGATGGCAGTTTGTATTCCCTCGCAATGTAAGGAGGAGAATTATCAAATGGACTTCTCTTGCATCTCCAGCAGCCTTACCTATCATGACCCCGTTTTTCCCTTCTGTAGAAGACTTCAACCAGAACTTCACTTTCCGTATATATGACGTTTTACTCAATCAAAACGGTATCAATGAAAACAGGTCTAGTGATACCCTTATGAGGTCCATGATTTCACTACGATTATCACTTGGATTCCAGATTTGCGTTGGTGAGGAGGTGAAGAAGGTGGAAGACCAAAGGAAGCCCAACGGCAACTCAGAGCAACTTATCGAATATCTTGATAAGGAGCATTACCAAGGTTCTAGAATATATCTCAGCTTATCCGATGAAATTCATCGTGTGAGTTGCGATTATAATGGACTTGTCAACGTTCAAGTGTATATGAGAACAGCCGGAGCAGATGGAGTAGAGATGAATGCACCTATCCACGATTATGTGGAGAACATTCGTACGAGGTACAGCCTGAATTACAGTCCCGTGACAATTCACCCTTCACAAGGGGAGCCTAGAAATTACAATTGGAACCAGCTTGATCAAATTTTGGCAGGATACGACGACTCGATTGATTCACATACAAAATACCATCGACTCAAATTCGTCATCTTACCGACAAATGTTCCTGAGAACAGTTTTAAGCTTGCCTCAGAGAAGTTGATTCCCGAAGAAATTAGACTGGAAGGTATAAGATCATTGGTCGCAATTATCAACAAGAACAGATACCGTTCGGCAGAAGAGAAGAAGCTTCGACCAAAGAAGACTGAGATTATTCCGGAAATCAATTTTTACACCGGCAATTTGTTCAAGTTCCTGGACGAACAGGCATCGTTAGAGTTTACGGGCGATATTACTCAGAGCCAGTTATTCTCAGCTCCAAAATATAGCAAGACAATATCGCTGAACCGTCTGGCTTCTATACTCCAAAGTGACGAAGGCATAGAGATCATAGATCGTAAATGGCACATGATAACACATAATTATTGCTTTATCGGAACAGACTTCGTAAGCTGGCTTATAGAAAATTTCGAGGACATTGATAATCGAGACGAAGCAGTTGATTACGGCAATCAACTTATGGAAAGAGGTTTGTTTAGACATGTTAATTCGAGACATCATTTCCTGGACGGTCATTATTTCTACGAACTCAACAAAGAGTACGTAAAGAACACTGGTGGAAAAGCAAGATCAAATCCAATGGCTGCCCTTACGTTAAGACATCTAGGTGCTCAAACATTATCTCCATCATCTTCGCACACAGAAACAGTTAAATCGTTGGACACCACTACTAGCACAAATAGCGAAACGAAGGAACCTAAGAAACGGAAGGTGGTCTTATCGCGAAAAGTCTTATATGACTTAGATCCTAACCAAATATCTTGGCAATCAGAACTGATTAGAGTCCATTACGATATCGTTCATAATCCTGAGCATTGCTTCCATGTGAGGATTGAATGGCTGAACACTACTTCAAAACTTATCGAAGATACTATCAGCAGTTGGGAGAAACACTGCGAAAGGTACGGATTGGAATTGGTGGAGATTCCTTGGGACGAATTATGCACCTTGCCGTTGAGCAATCCACTCCATTCTACAGTTGATATTTCGTTGGCGTTAAATCCATGGAAGGATGAAGAATTTAGCAAGTATCAGAGTATTCTCAGCAAGAACAAATACTTTTACCATTTATACCTTCTTGAAAAGAGTGAGTTTATGTTGGATAATCGAACCGCAAATTTCTTCAGCGATGATCGATTCGACGTGATGTACAGTTGGGGAAGACCGAGATTCAAATTTGCACAGTTCATTCACACTACTGGCGCATATATTGCAGAGCTCCGAGGAAACGGTAATTTCTTCTTGGCTCCGAATAATGCACACATTGCACGTGTCAACTTGAGTATCGGTCAACTTCAGGGAGGCAAGAAAGGAACAGTTTACTTTGATTCTCAAGGTGTCATGCTCGATTTCCGGTCGATTTGCAATGACAAGAGAAAGCTTAGACTGATTTTTAGAGAGGCTATCAAAAGCTATGAACTGAGCCGTGACGTGGAAGTGACACTGTTCGGAGACGAATGCGAAGAAACTGAAAACTAGCTAGACAAATAACAATTAATGTATTACGTATTTAATGGGCAATTCTTTGAGCGATTTTGATGACATCACCTAAAACACCCATGGCAGTAACTGCGGCACCAGCACCAGCACCTTGAATGATCAATGGATTTGGATATCTCTTGGTCTTGATGGAGATAACGTTATCTGAGCCCTTTAAGGATGCAAATGGATGAGAGAAGTCATACTTAAGAATTTTCACGGAAGTCTTTTTGCTTGGAACATCGACGGTACCAATAAAACGCAACACTTTACCTTCTTTGGCAGCCTCAGCTTTAAGTGACTCCATCTGGTCGTCAAATTCAGGCAATCTTTGCAAGAACTCATCGCCAGAAGAGACGGATTCCAATTCTTTTGGAATCAAAGACTGGACGGGGAAGGAAGTAGCAGATTCAACAGGCAAACCGGATATTCTGGCCAAGATAGTAACTTTTCTGGCTACATCTAATCCATTCAAATCATCTCTTGGATCTGGCTCCGTGTAACCTTTCTGCTTGGCAATCTTAACCACATCAGAAAACTTCGTGTTGGAAGGTTTTACAGCCGAGAATTCGTTAAAAATGTAAGAAAGAGTTCCTGAAAAGATACCCTCAATCTTCAAGACTTCGTCACCTGTTAGGATCATCTCTTTCAAAGGGGAGATCAATGGAAGACCTGCACCAACAGATGATTCATGGTAGCAGAGACCATAGCCAGGTTTTCCGGCATAATCGAAGATGCTGTTCCATAACTTAATATCGCTGGAGAAGGCTTTTTTGTTGGGAGTAGCCACAGATATACCTGCCTTAATGAAGATAGGGTAGGAGTTAGCAATGGTTTGATTAGAAGTATTGTCAACCAAAATGGCTGGAAGTGGAGATTTCTTCATGAAATCAGCAATCTGTGCAGGAGACATTGGTGGCTTACTAGAAGCCGCAAGATTTTGTTTCCAAGAAGACATGTTCAAAGGAGAGTAGTCCTCACTACGCAAGACATGCTTGGATTCAGCGAGGATAACCACGTTGTACTCAATGTAACCCTTAAGAGAAGTCAATTGAGAGATGAGCTCAGATCCGACAACACCTGCACCAATGATAGCAATATTAACACCTGCCATGTTTACAAAAAATGATGAAACTAAGAAAAGAAGAAGACAATTAGGTCTAGTAACTGTGGTGAAAAATTAATCCTCTTCCTCGAGAATTGAGTTACATCTCCTGTATCGGCTCGCGAATTTAGTCACCGGGCAGAACCGACAGCCGCAGCTGAAGGGAGGGGGATCACAAACTCTACGGCCAGTTGCATACAATTCTAACACTTCGATGGCCTCATATTACTAGTACATATTTCTGGCGGCTTCGTCCATCTCCAAATTCCACCAGTTCGTTAGACAATTCTCAGACCTGAGGTTGGCGTCAGAAAACTTTCCGGGAGAGCATTTGGTGCACTTATTGGAGTTCGGACAATTTGTATAGGGAATGTGATTGTAACCGATATCTCTGAACCAATGTATATTACTCTTATCAGCAAATAACGAGACCGCAACTGAGTGAATAGGAGCATCACCCCATCTTTCGTAGTAAAAACCACCAGTCTGATCCATATACTCTATCCATTCGGAATATGCATTGGAACGGTAAAAGTCCATATCTGCGATCTCGAAGTTTGACCAGAAATGACATGTTGAGTAACCATTAGCATATTGTGCTTTCTGTGGGTTCTGTAAGTCGTTAACGAGCCACGAGAATGAGGCATTACGGTTGACATACTCTGGATGCTGCTCAATGAACTCCATAGTTCTAGGCCAGAGTGATTTGATAGACTGGTGAATGTCGTAAAGGGCAAGAGTAAAACCGTAGATCTTATGATTGTCTCTCATAAATTTGAACACGTCGTAGTCAATATCGCAGTAGTACTCTGTTTTAGGCTCGAATCTCCAGTAGTACTTGAACTGCTTCATTCTGGGATGGTTATAGAATCCTCGACTATAGTACCGACACATATTATGATATGATAACTGCCGTGCATAGGCCACATTCTCGTTAGCCAACTCCTGCATCCCCTTGTTCTGCCTCTCTTTATCGATATCATCAGGCTGATTCCATTCCTTAGGGTCAATGGTTTCAAAATAGGCATCCGAAGAAATCTCCTTCTGAACCCTCTCTTTAAAGTGCTTACTGAACTCTGCATCATTCAAAAACACATATGGATAGTGGAACTTGGAATTGAAATGCTTCTCGATCTGCTTAATAGTATGCACAACATCACTTGAGTCCTGATTCCTTGCCAAAATCATAAAGGTAGCATTAGCACGCTCATATGAGGCTGGATCTTCGGGTGGCTTCACCAAATTATCAACTTTAGGCTCGTCAATTGTCTGCCCCATTATGCTACTAAGTTGTTTGTAGTTCTCATCGATAATTTGATCCCTGGTCAATTCCGACTTTCCATGGAACGACAGTACCTGCTTTATTTCCTGAAAAGTCACGGGACCTTTTGAGTTCGAGAATGAAATAATAGGCGAAGCAAATGAGTTTAGAGTATTATCAAACTGCTGCTTGAGCCGATCGAGAATTACTATGCCTGCAGTATCTGGAATGGTAACCAAGTTAAAGTTCCAAAGGGTCGAAAAAACCAAGAAAATGGCGATCAGGACTACCGTCAATCGTAGAAATACTCGTGTAATACGCTTGGGAATTGAAATCATGGTGAACGGAGGAGATCACGACAGATTCACGGAGTATACAATGGATGAAATGGATGTCAGAGGATATACTTTTATTATGGTAACGAGTCCTCTCCTCTCGCGATCCTTCGGTGTTTTCGCGGTGTGGGTTCCCCATCAAACACTCTCTACCGGGCCGAGCCCCGGTCCAGCAAGGAAACCCAATTTAGTCGCAGATCTCGATTTTAACTGACAGGCCTCGGTATTCTTCTCAACCTGTCCTCATACAAGATGTCCCTAACCGCTTTTCTCAAAACCTCTAAAGCCAACTTAATCGAAACTGCCTCGAGGCTCTCGAAGTTGACATTGGTGACGGGTAACCAGTCCTCTGACATGGACTCGGTTGTATCAGCTATCGCGTACTCATATTTCACAAAGCCTTCTGACACTCCCATTTTGCCGTTGCTAAACATTCCTAGAGCTGATTTAGGGCTCAGAAGAGATATCGAGTATGCTCTCAAACTGATAGACATTCAGGCAGAAGATTTGATATTTGCCGATGACTTACATTTCTTACCACGCAACATTAGACTAAATTTGGTGCTCGTGGATCATAACAAACCAGAAGGAGAGAACGAGGAGATGATATTGAAAGCTTTTAACACACATGTGACGGCGATAATCGATCATCATGATGATGAACATCTCTTTCTTCATGCCGAACCAAGGCTAATTCAAGTTACGGGTTCCTGCAGCTCTTTGGTTCTTGGCCACTTCCAGAAAGGTGTGCTCAACGCTAAGCTTGATTTGGCTACGGTGAAGTTCCTCGTGTCAGCTATACTATTAGATACAGGATTTTTGACCGATAAGTACAAGACTAAGCAGACCGACGTTGATATTCTAAATCATATCAAGGCACAGTACCCTGAATTATCAGATGAAGAGCTTTCACAAGAGAATACTATTCTCCATAAGCAGAAGAAGTCGGTAGAAGGATTTAACTTCAAGGACATTTTAAGGAAGGACTATAAAGAATACAACTGTGGCAAATTAAAGACCGGTATCAGCTCTGTAAGTGGATCTTTAGATCAGCTAGAGGCCACTTTTGGATATCAGAACATGGTGCAGGATCTTAAGGAGTTGAAAGGCCAGAGAAATCTTTCACTAATGGTCATGATGGCCAGCTATAATAGCAAAAGCAACAATGTTCACTGCAGGCAGATGGTTTTGGTAGGTGATGCCAACTCTGCTCTTTCATCGGATACGGCAGCTGCTCTCGAGAATAAATTACAGCTAGAAGTCAAAGTCAGCTCTTCCAGCGAGGAAATCAAAGCCTTCGAACAATTAAATACGGCAGCTTCAAGAAAACAGGTCGCTCCATTAATTACTGAATACTTGAAGTCTGTATAAGCGGACGGCATTTATGAGTTCCGTTCTGGTATGTAACCAATATCCCAGCCGTTAAATGAATTTTGTTGGTCTGGTAACAGCTGATGAGTTTCCAGTAATTCTGAAGCAAAGTCATCGTAGCAGATCTTATCTAACTCGATCGTATCGTACTGAACGGAAGACGATTTCGATTGCCTGACAAACTCATCTATTTCAGTATCCGAATTTTTAAACATTACTTTCAATGAGTTATGAAGAAGTAAATTGCCAATCACGACTTCCAAACCAAAGCTGAAACACCAAACAAGAAGTCTTGAAGAACGACTACAGGCATCATCCTTTGATTGCTTCACTTTCACCACGTAAAATCTTATCGCCGTGGCGCTGATAGAGTCGATGAGCAAAGAAAAAGCCTGCAAATAAGGATGGAAGGTCGAAATGACGGAGGATCCCGCTACGCGATGACCCAAGTTCCACATGTAAACTTTGTAATTACCTGTAGAAGTATCTTTAATACCCAACTGGAAATTACAACCAGCACAATTGCACGATTCTCCAATAGTTGTCATTGCAAACTGCGCCGGATTAAGGACAATATAATGGGATCCCACGATCAAATTATAATCTCCGGGGTGAAACTTGTTGAATCTATCGTTGATGGAGTTGTAAGAGTTAGTGCTGTCCGTTGCGGGTTTATGACAATGCCAAAATTCCATCATTTCAGACCAGAATTCGGACGGCATAGGATCAATTCGACGGACAGACTTCAATGGTATTAGTGTCCGATGGCACTTCAAACAAACAAAACTGTCATCATGAGCCTTAAAACTAGCCATCTCTTTGGCAGACCATGGCAAGCTGTCCTTGTCGGTCAATGTATCTATATCTCTAAACCTTTCTATGCTTTCTACTTGAGTGTCCTTTGGATCTGAGGGTAGCTTGAATGAGAGCATACCATTTTCACCAGTTACAGAAACATTGAAGTTTGGAATAGATCGCACTGGAATTTTCAATTGCAACTGCTTACCATCATTATCTACCAAAATAATCATGTCTCCTTGTTCATTGGTATGTAAGGCTTTTGGCAGAACATTTTCAGGATACTTAATGCATACCGAAATGGTCTTTAATCGAGGCAAAAACTCACTAAAGTATTGGATAGAAGGTGGAGATGGTCCCAGCACAGAAGACATGTCAGTAGAGGGACTTCAAGAGGGAATCGGATCACTATTGCTGTATCGGATTTAAGCCCAAATTGAAGAAAAAAACGTTATATATATAAAGAAGCACGAGACTCGCGAATAGGAAAGAGACTCTTCATGATGAGCATTTCAACTCGTTCATCCCTCTGGTCTCTTTGTTATTTTTATTCTTAGTCTCAGCGGAATTATATCAACATGCTTTCACTTGGTCAAAGGTTTTCGATCCAGGCAAAGCGCTGCCTTGTCAGATCATTCCACTCTTTATACCATACAGAACCACCAATTGCAGACCCGTCTACTTTAGAGAATAAGATTCTTTCTAAAGCTTACACAGATTTTGTTCCTAAAGAGGGATTTACAGAAGAAGCAGTTAATCATGCTGCTGCTGCTGTAGGAACCAATCCAAGCACTTTGGGTGCCATATTCAACTTCACCACTCCATCTAGAGACATGGCTATGGAATTGGCACTTTACCATATGAAGTTTGCTCGTCAGGAGATGTATGAGCAGAACAAAGAGGCTGCCGGGAAGATGTTCAACGAGAAGGATAGATTGCAATTCTACATGACTAAGAGATTACTTTTGAACGAGCCAATCATTCAACACTACCATCAAGCTTTGGGTAGAATGATCCTTCCTTCCAACGTTTCGGAATCCCTAAAAGAACTGCATAATCTTGCTGATGATATGTCATATTATGCTGGGGATAAATCAACCGACTTTGCTTGGTATTCAAAGAGATTTGCCGTTGCTGGTGCAATTATTCAGTCCGAATTATTTATGTTGAGCGATCACTCTAAGGGTTTCAGTGATACGATTCAATTTGCCACCGATCGTCTTCAGGAAGTCAATACAGCTGGCCGAATTTACAACTCTTTTGAAGAGTGGATTATCTTTAATGGTATTAGTACCCTCAATATGATCAGAAGCCAAGTTGCTAGAGGCTAACTATTTGAGGACTCTCTCGTTCTAAGAATCAATTAATATCATGCTTATAGTATAGTGTATAGTTTGTAAACCCGGGTTTTAGGACGCCTTGGCTGCCGGTTGCATCAGTGCCGTTCTAGCTTTGACCAACTCATCCCTGGCTTTAGAGAACTGCACCTGTTCAACCTCAATCTTCTTTTCAACCCGCTCAATTTCTCCCCCGATAAACTCAAGACGCTTGTCCACATTCATCTTAGCTTCAGTCTCATCCTGTGGCATCAAAACAGGACCAATCTGCTTGTAGATCTTAGTATCTTTTTTCAACTTATCGAACTCCTCTTTTACAATCTTATTCTCTTCATACTGCGTCTCCAATTTCTGCCTTGAACTGACAAGTTCGGATAGTTCTGCTTGGAGCTTATTATAACTTTTCGATAGTTGTTCGATAGACGACGACATTGGGTTTGTGTATAAAAATGACCCTGCTGATGACCTTCACCTAATTGGTGCTCGCTGCCAAATACACGTAAAAAATTCATATGAAGCAAAAATGATGCTCGAATGAGAAGGCGACTCAACAGCTTAACTCATTATTCTTGTTTCCCATCAAACCTCTTCAATATAATGGTAGGTATATTTCTCTATTGACAACAATCATTTGATATTAACATTGCTTAAGCTTAAACCATTTCAGGAATTGGCCACCCCTCGACACATCCTTCAGGACTCCCAGCCAGATGACAACTCCAATCCTTTACTAGAGAAGCCTACTGTTCTCCCAACAATCACGTTGGAACATCATCATCCTCACGATAACTCAAACTACTTTTTGGTGATTCCGGAAGTACTTTCAGTGTTGACGGAATCCATATTTGAGTTAAAAGGCATTAGTATTAAACGGATATCGACGATTAAAGTGACATACCCTGACACAAACGATTCAGACAACGATACTTTGGACTTTGACGAGGCCACACAGCTTTATAACGTCAAAGATAACTATATTCTTGAACAGGACTTGAAGGATATTCCTGTTTACTGTCTCAAAACTCCTTCTTGCAAAGTGGATTTTGTTACAATTCCCTCTTTTCGCAATAAGATCATCTACAATTTACTGGCAAACACAATTCTAAGCTCGTATGATGTGCATAGGCTAATTACATTCGGTACATGCGAGCTTTGTGAGGAGGAAACAGTACGTAAGCTCATTTCAAAAGATTACCATGATTCGCCTACCGTTTTGCATAAGATAAGCGATATGGTACCTCCAAATATTGTGACGGGAATCGCAGGCTCATTTTCCTCGAGAGCCGCATTGGTTAATATACCATTTGCTACTATTGGTGTTGATGCAGAAGGTGCATTCAGTTTGGATATGGAGAAATTGAACTTGGATGCTGTGTCTACCGTTGCTCCCGTTCTAAACGAAATGTTCAATATTGACAGCACCGGACAATTCCTCAAATTTATTGAATCCAAGCTTGACCTAAAAAGAGCTTCGAATGGTGGCCTTTATATGTGATCATTTCACTAATACATTCACATAGGTACATACTCCAATGGGAAATCCGTAATAGCGTAGAATCAATTACATAAGCGTAACAAGATCCCAGTTTTGCAGGGTTTTTTTGTAGAAAATTTTTCAGCCAAATTAAAGTTTGATAAAAAATTTTCTACGATATCCAACTCTGTATGATTGACATCTTCTCTTGTATTAAGGCTTCACAGTGTTTGTTTCACCAATAATTCAAAATGGCAGGACTAGACTACGTGTTGCACGAAGAACCTACTGGGTATGCAATCTTTAAAGTGAAACTTCAACAGGATGACGTTGGTGCCCGTCTTAAAGATGTTGAACAGGCTGCCCAAGACTTAGCGAAATTCTCCAAAATGGTGGAACTCGTGTCGTTTGCACCTTTCAAAGGTGCCGCACAGGCCTTGGAAAACATGAACGATATTACAGAAGGATTGGTTTCTGATTACTTGAAATCTATAATAGAGTTGAACATTCCTAAAGGATCTTCCAAGCACACCATCAACCTGGGTATATCAGACAGAAACTTGGGACCGTCCATCAAAGCCGTCTTCCCATACATTGATTGCTACTGGAATGAGGTTGTCCAGGATTTAATAAGAGGTATCAGATATCACGGAATAAAGGTTTTAAAGGGTTTGCAAGAGGGAGATTTGGAAAGAGCCGAGTTGGGTTTGGCACATGCTTATTCTAGAGCCAAGGTCAAGTTCAGTGTGCAGAAGAATGATAACCATATTATCCAGGCTATTGCTACTTTGGATCAACTTGATAAGGATGTCAATACTTTTGCTATGCGTGTTAAGGAATGGTATGGATGGCATTTCCCGGAGTTGGCAAAAATTGTACCAGATAACAAGACCTACTGTCAGGTAATGCTTTTCGTAAAGGATAAGACTTCGCTTACACCTGACAGCTTACATGATTTGGCTGCTCTTGTGGATGATGATGCTGCTGTTGCTGAAAAGATCATTGATGCTGCCAGAATTTCTATGGGACAAGATGTTTCCGAGCAAGACATGAATAATATGGAGTCGTTTGCGGAGAAATCTCTACATATGATTGAGTACAGAGCAGGATTATCCAAATATTTGAATGACAAGATGCA
Source organism: Brettanomyces nanus (assembly GCF_011074865.1). Classification (NCBI taxonomy): domain Eukaryota; kingdom Fungi; phylum Ascomycota; class Pichiomycetes; order Pichiales; family Pichiaceae; genus Brettanomyces; species Brettanomyces nanus. The sequence continues at coordinate 766,380 of NC_052374.1, read as the reverse complement.
TGTCGTGGCCCCTAACTTATCCGAATTGATTGGTGAGGTTGTGGGAGCCAGATTGATTTCTCATGCCGGTTCTTTGACCAACCTTTCCAAACAGGCTGCTTCTACGGTGCAAATATTGGGAGCCGAAAAGGCTTTGTTCAGAGCTTTGAAAACCAAGGGTAATACTCCTAAGTACGGATTGATCTACAAATCCTCATTTATTGGAAAGGCTGCTCCTAAAAATAAGGGTAGAATTTCTAGATACTTGGCCAACAAATGCTCTATTGCTTCCAGAATTGATAATTTTGCCGACGATCCAACGAATGCTTTTGGTAAGGTTCTTAAGAAGCAAGTTGAACAGAGACTTCAGTTTTACGAGGATGGAAAGCCACCAATGAAGAATTCCGATGCTGTTAAAGAGGCCATGAACCTCGGAGGATCGGATGCCGCTCAGCCAGAGGAACAGGGAAAATCAGAGAAGCCGGAAGAATCCGACGATACAGAAGATGAGGAAGAAGAGAAGCCTGCCGAGAAGAAAGAAAAGAAAGAAAAGAAAGAGAAGAAGGAAATAAGGGAGAAGAAAGAGAAGAAAGAGAAAAAGTCCAAGAAGGAGAAGAAGGAACACAAACATAAGCACCATGATAAGAAGAGAAAGGCTGAGGATGACTCTGAACATAAGAAGAAGAAGTCTAAACATTGAGGGTATGGTTGTAATGTAATGTATCTGCGTTTTTCGAATCTTTTTTTTTTTCAGTAGCTTTACCCTTTGGGATCGTTCGCAGTTATCGCGAGTTATCGCGGGTTAACAATAAAGTCCGATAAGAATGAAAATGTGTGGCTCGGATTGCGGATGAGTCAGTCAATTCTAAACTTTGTCCTATACTATACACTTTTTCTTTTCTTTATCATTGCACTAGTTATGTCTTCATCTTGGATACGCAAGGACCAGGATAACGGTGGTCTGTCCAGCTCTTCCTACTCTTACAGACAAAATCACTCATACAATTTATTATCTCAGAAAATGACACCTCAACCGTCTCAGAAAAGCAACAACGCACCTACTCTTCCTATGACTATTAAGAAGCGACGCAAGTCTTCATTCAACTCATCCGATTCACCTTATGCTCGTCGCAGGTCATTTCTTTCTAAATCGATGCTAGAAAATGACAACTTTCAGACTTATGAGCTATCTTACTATGCTACACTGTCACCGGCATCCTCTTCACCTTCTGGCTCGCTGCGTATGGCAAGGATTCCTTCATTTTCTATTAATTTGACAGAATCCCAGGGATTTATATGGAACCAGGATTTGTTTGCAAGCTCGTACCAGCAGGCTCGGGCAGGATTAAATCCAAACTCATTTCAAGGAGATTCGCAACCGGTCGAAGTCATTGACATTGTCGTGGACTCGTCCGATGAGATGGATGATGAAGCATGTGCGAAAACTAATTTGAGGGGGGAAAATACGACCCCTGCGTCAGCCAATTACAGAAAATCCTGTCAGAGAGAAGTCAGCATGAATGATGACATATTTGATAATGGTGCAGAGCTGATGTATGATGACGACTACTAGTAGGTCTACAGATAGTTGGTTTATATCGAGGGAATCCAGGGGTTAGGGAATAGGAAGTAAAGGGGTAGGTAAATTTAGGGTAAGGAATAAAAGTATGCGTTATATATATCTATTTGGTCGACCGACGTGTCTGCGCGCGACTCTAAGTTAACTTGAACCTGGACATCCTCAATCGACCGGGGTAAAAAATTTTATGTGGGCTTAAGTAGTATGATTGAAGCTTGTATCATCGCCCTTTTTTCTTACCACACCAGCCATGTTTGCAAGATTAGGCAAGCTCATGGGGGCTGCCATTTCGAGGAGATTTGCATCGACTATGCAATTTTCACAAAGAGGGATGAAAATGCGGCAACCTTTGCAAATCAAATTTCATATCGATGATGCACAGGGACTCTTTGCAGGTCTTTCGAAGGACACATTCGAATCAAAAGTTCTCTCTGAAATGATTACACCAATAAATGAAAATACAGTTAAAAACTTTCCTATTCAGATGACATCTGTGCTTCGAAAGAGAAGATTAAAAATGAAGAAACACAAGCTTAGAAAGAGAAGGAAAACGCAAAGGGCTTTGAAGATCAGAGTGGGTCATTGATTTGATCGATTGGAACCTTTTTGATCTATTCATGGACATATATATATCAAGAAAGAAAAGGAAATACAAGCTTATTTATTATACTAATCTCTAGTTATGATGGTAACTTGTTGGAAACTCCTTGCGAATGATCTTGCTTCCACTTAGTAAACCACTGGGTTATTCGGTCAACATTATCATCCAAGGTATCCACCTGTTCACTTTGTAGCTCTATGACAATTTGAGAATCGTAGTTCTCCTTGGCATCAGACAAAAGAACTTGCATAATTTCACATTCAACGTTCTCCTGCACCTTACTCTCTTTATAGCCTCGCTTTTTGAGTCTATCGTATAGCACTGTATTATCACACCTCAATACCACCACTAGATCTACCCATCTTTCTGGGTATAAATCACAGCAATGCCAGTCCAATACCAGACCTCCTTTATCTGCCAAAGGCTCTAAAAGGTCCAGAAGTTTGTCCTCTGCAACGATGCTAGTATCTCTTTCTGAATCCCATCCTTCTATGCAGTTATTCTTCTTTGCGAATTCGCTCACATTGATATGAGTAAGCTCCGGACATTGTTGAACAAGTTGTTCAGCATGCGAGGTCTTTCCACATCCCGGTGTACCAGTTATGACAATATTGGGAAGTTTTCTTCGAGTATTTGGAAGAGACATCTAGGAAAAGCAAGCAGTTAAATAAAAGAATAGAGTATAAATCTCTGGACTGAAAAAACATTTATATTTTTCAATACCTTTAACAACGCGTTAATTGTAGTGAATCAGACTTACCCTGCGTGTACCGAGAAAAGGAAAAAAAAATAAAAACACCTTGTCTAAGAAATCCAGCTTTCAATGAAAGTTACAGAACTAACGTGTATTCAGTTTGCAGCCTATTGACTCAAAGATCAGTGCACAACAAAACACTTCTGTCATTGAATTATGTGTAAGTAATGAATCTACTAATTTCCCGATCGCCGACCCTTTACTAACAACCATTTAAGCCGCGTGGGGAAACGTCACTGACGATCTTGATAAACGGCCTGGCATTTCTTACAAGGCAGCTGCCGGTGCGTCCGGCGGTATTCGAAGGAACTTAGATTCCACCTCTTTCAACGAACAATTTCCTGCACTAGACTCTCACGTTATTGGCAATGCCAATAACCTTGACAACAACGCAAAGATTCCTCTGCTCTCTCAACAACTCCAAACATCATCTTCTTCTCAGACACTACCAAGCCAAACAAAGGCGAATGCACAGGCTATCCTAAACGCTGTCAAACAGGCTTCATCTCTTGCCAACAGAAACAATAGTGGTGAAAACATTAATAGTAATACCACCGGCTTGACATCTTCCCAAAGTGCCACAAACATTCTCAATAGTCTTACAAATGCTGCTGCTGCTGCTGCTGGTGTTGCCACGGGTATCTCTGCTACTGAGTCAGGCATCACAAATACGCCGCTTAATGGCTCTCATAGTGATACACCTACACCACAGCTTCCTCCAGGTCTTATTCAAGGTAAGCTCGAGCCTAAGCAAGCTGCCGCTACCACCACCACCGCTACAACAGCTGCTGTGGAGGAGGTGATACTCACAGAGGATATTGATAAATTTGGTTTGAAAGGGCTACTTCCTTTGCTTAGAATGGAACCTAGTGACCAAGCCACTATAGCTACCGGAGTAGACTTGAACATGCTAGGACTAGACTTGTCAAACAATGACCCTAACTACAAGATCTCAAAGACATTTGCTTCTCCGTGGTTGGAAACGAGCAGATCGGAAGTTGAGCCGCTTTTCAGCTGCCCAAACAGTTTCCTTATACCAGATAAAGAATTGACTAATATTGAGAGCCGCATCAATACTTTCAACGACGAAACTCTATTCTTCATTTTCTACAGCAAGCCTAGGGATACTTTACAAGAGTTGGCTGCCCGCGAATTGAATAACAGAAATTGGAGATACCATAAGGACCTCCAGGTTTGGCTTACCAAGGATTCCAGTGTAGAACCTGTACCAAACGGTCCAGGATCAGAGAGGGGCACTTACGTGTTCTTTGATCCAACGTCTTGGGAGTATGTCACCAAAGAGTTTGTATTGTCATACCAGTCAATTATATGATTTGTACCTGTATCATACCAGTATATATATGTATAATGAAGCCAATTAATAGACCATGAAACTTCTCACTTGTCTGTGATTTTTTTAATACTCCCCGATAACGGCATAAATGAGAACGGATGAAAAAAATTAGACCGTAATCGACCAATAAAACGCTGACCAGCACAAATACAGACTAGTCTTTTCAGTACGCCCTATCTGTGTTTTGCATCTCTAACATGGGTACCATGGCTACTCAGAAGCATGACGGGTCGCCGTCTTTGGATCAAGCACAAATACTTTCCCTGCCCTTGATGGAGTTGAATGATTCTGATGACTCCAATTTAACTCCTGCTACCGGACCCAACATGCACTTCTCGCAAGGTCTACGCAATCAACCCGATATAGAACATAAAGTACACACAATGAAACTGAGAAAAAGATCTAAGCAGGGATGCATTACTTGCAAGCTTCGAAAGAAACGGTGCGATGAACAGAAACCAATATGTGGAGACTGCAAGCGTCTAAATAGACGGTGCGAATATATTACCGATGATATGATTCCAGAGGAGGCTTCACGTTTGAAGCACGAAATGGAACTGATTGAAGAGGAGAGTAAATTAAGGCATAGAAAGAAGAAGACTCCTGTGTTGAGCGGAACCGAGTCTGATGATGCATCAAACGCTACTGATGAGAAGGCCGATAAGTCGAGGAAAGCGGCACATAAGTTTATCAGGAGTAAGAAGTTCAGAAACAGCAATGCCGTTGGCGATAAAGTGGTATTCAATCCTTTATCAATCGATATATCTTCTGTCGCCAACACTAACTGGCTTCAGGGGATGGGAGCTACCAGCGACTCTCTTGGTAATCTATCAAACCCACAGGAGGTTCAAGATCTACAGACTCGATCCGCAGCATCTATTTATTCTGCCTCATCTATTCCATTGGCTCCACTGGCTCCACTGGCTCCACTGGCTTCATCGGCTCCATCACTCCTATCTACCCCTGCCACGACTGCAGCACCGTCTTCGTTTGGTACGAGGGGTTATGCCTCATTTTCTCCAGCACTGTCTCCCTATTTTGACAATCAAGTGATACAACGTCAACATCAAGATGAAACTAACGTTCCGTTGCATCGCATACATCCTCTATCTTTGGACGAAAGCCAAACGATAACCATTAATAGTCCAGGTGATCAGTTCTCTGAGATGTTTTCACCTGGTTTCTCCAAAGCGTTGCAAGATCATCTCCGAGTAGCTGAATTAAGCACATCGCTTGCTCAAAACAATATTGTTGACCAATCACTTCTGAATTCAATGCTTACCATTGGCCAAGTGGAAGAACTGTTCGAGCTTTCACCCAATGTTGGTAATAACGGCGACCAAAAATGGATTTCGCAAACCAATGATGATAATGATAGAGCCAGCCCAGCTGGCAATGGTCCTCATTTTGTTCGCAATAATAGCATCATGGGGAGCGTGCCAGCTGAGCAGAGTGGGCATTCCGTTATCTATATGAACCCTTCTATTGTTACTAGTACAACACTGGCATCACTCACACCAATTGGTAAACAATTGTATGAGTACTATAGAGATAAGTTAAGCTTGGTCGCATCTTCGGCTCCCAAAGAAGAGAACATGTACTTGCATACATTCTTACCAATGGCTCTCGTTGATCAGAGTGTACTGTACGGAATCCTTGCTTGGAGCGCGTTTCATATGGGTGGAACCAAAATGGAAAAGCAAGGAAACTATTACATACAGAGAGCTATTCAAGGATTTGCTAAAAGGCCAATACTGGATGAGGATAATCTGAATTATTACAAAGACGTGGCTACATATGTGGACGATACCGATACTGATATCATTAGAGAGGATACCTCTCCATTTCATGAAGAATGTACAGCTACTCTATCAATGCTTTCTAAAGATGATATGATCAACTTAAGACTCGCATCATTCCTTATTCTTTGTGGTGTAGAAATCTGTCGTGGTGATGTATCACGGTGGTCAAAATACTTGGAGTACGGTGCTAAGTTAATCAAACTAAAGGGAGGACTTCAAAAGTTTAATGATAGTAAGGACGAACATTTCCTTGCTACAAACTATGCATATCACGATATTACTGCGGTGGCAGTGTCGAAGGTGAGACCTCTTCATTTCGATTTGAAGGAGTATGAACAGATGTGGACAGCCTCTAATGATCTTGGATTTTTGGATCCGTTGCATAACATCTCATCTCCTATTTTCAATATTCTGGCCGAGATAAACAAATTGGTATCAACGTCACGGAGATTGTACAGGAAGATACGCAGGTTGCGTAGCCTTGGATCCGGCTCTGTAGATTGTTCCGATGACGAGGAATTTATGGCTTACGCTGCAGAGGAGCTTGCAGGCGTTACGGACAGCTCTCCTCACGTTTCTTCGGAAACAGCATCAACCAATTTATATTCAAATGTCAGCTTAAGCCCTGATGCGGGAATATTCAGCCAGGAAATGAAGGTTGCTCGAGAGGAGGCCACCAGAGACGCTCAAGATGAGACAGAAAGGAATAACGGTTGCGATGGGGAAGACGAGGAGGATGATTCTCTAGATTCTGATTACTCGCTTTCCGAGAAGTACAGTGAGATCATGGATCAGTGTCAGGATATTGAGAAAAGATTAAACGAAGCAAAACCAAGACAGCATATTATGTCTCGGCTGAAGCCTAAAGACTTAGAACTACAACTCACTATTTTTGAGTGCTTTCAGCTCACTGCTAAGATTCACCTTAGGCAGTCTGTACTTCGAATGACTCCGTCATCGTTAGAAATACAGTACTTGGTAAACCAACTAATCAAATCTCTGGATGTATTGTTGGGATCAGATATTGAAGCAGCACTCTGCTTCCCGATGTTTATTGCGGGAATGAATTCAATATATCCAAAGGATAGAAAGGAGATGAACCAGAGATATAACGAGTTCATCAAACGGTACCGCTGGAAGAACGTGTTGCGCTGTCAAATAGTGATGAAGCACCTTTGGAAATTAAATCCTTTGGGAAACAAGTTTGTGGATTGGTACAATGTTGTCGAAAGAATGGGATGGCAACTAAGTTTTGCATAAAGCAGGCCTATCGATGGTATGGTTCTCATAAATTAAACAGTAAGTGTTAGAGCAGAAGAAGGGGTGTTTAGAAAAAGCGTACGTAAAAAGTCGTGACAGTCATAAATGGTCATAAATAGAAAGAAGCGATTCACATGCCGTAGCTCTGACCTTGGATCCGCTGAGACTGGATTCTGTGTGCCATTTTCTGACGGACAGTATCCATGACGATCTTTAAGCCCTGACGGCTTGTTTTGGAATGTTCGGCAAATCTAGCCTTGGACCAGTTCTCGATACGGTCTCTAAGGTTGAGACCACCAAAACCAAACTTTCTGAAACCACTACTAAACTTAACAGTGGCGTCTGAGTCAGTAACACTCCTATTGAAATCGTAGCGATAGCTCGTGGACTCCTCTATGCGCAACAGCTTGGTATGGTCCATATTGCAATTGTAAGTAATCATAGTTTTATGTATAGGGTCAACGATGGTTCTCTCAACAATCCAACTGGAGTTAATTTTTCCCAAAAATGGTTTCACCCACACAGGTAGCCTACCGCTCTTGTGTATTATCTTAGTCTGATGAAGCTTACCATCAGAGTCGATGTGCCTTTCTATAGTGTCAATAGATTTAACATGATTAGAATAGGGATTAGGATATCTATTGAAGTACGCCAGAGTCACTGTTTCAAAATCGTGATGAAATGTGTGCTTATTATGGAAGAAGACAACCATATTCGAAACGTGAAGATGAAGATGAAGACCAAGTAACTAGCACCAGTTCAAATTTTCATCCCGTCCTTTCAACAACGAAAACGGATTTACAGCCTATTATACGAAGAATTGGAGAAAAAAAAATTTGGGTGGTGGGGGAATAAAAAATCGGGGAAAAATTACCGTGATGGATTAAAATCATACGGGATTCGTCGTGTGTCGTGATTAGACACATAACTAGCATGATAAGCAGTTTAAACATAAAAAAAAGTTCATCAAAGCACGTACAGACTAAAGTGATAAATATCATATCCAGAGGTTCAATAATACGTATAGATAACCCGTCTTAGACCCGATAAGTGGTCGGCAGTCACCCTCTCACCTGCTCGGGATAAAATATTAATTCCGAAGAAGTGTGGATGGAGACTAGCTAAACTCCGACAGATTCAAGGGTCTCGGAATAAACATTGCCAACCTGCTTTCTGATCGTGTCCAAGATTTTGGACATTCTGGCAGCGTGTGCCATGGTATGTAGAGGACTTTCAGTCAATCCCTTGGAGAGGCATTCGGCCACGTGATCGGCTTCAAAATACATGGCCTCTCCATCGAATTCAAACTTCTTATGAACTAGCTGCTTATTTTCGTTATCATAAATCCAATACTCGGTGGGATGGGATGCCTGGTCCACAATCACGCGGCCCTTGGTGCAATTGATAAGCACATCATGGCCTTCGTTTTTCACGATACCCGAGCAAGTAGAAACTGCAAGTGTGCCATTACCGTACTTTAGGATTGCAGCTGTGGAGATATCGACTCCAGTATCTGCGTTGTGGGCGAAAGACGTAATCTGAGGGATAGCTTGCTTGTTGTCCTTGTCAAGGAATCCCAAGGCCCAGTAAAGTGCATAGATTCCAATATCCATGATGACACCTCCTCCCAATTCCGGTTTGTAAATTCTCTCCATGCCGGGATCATTCCGAGGAAAAACCATACTCAAATCAGAGATAACTCTTTCAATTGTGCCAATGTCACATTCTTTGCTGCCAAATAAATAGTCGCAAATCTCTCGGTAAACAGGATTGAACTTTGTCCAATAAGCTTCCATAAGGAAAAGATGCTTTTCCTTGGCCAAACGAGTCAATATCTCACATTGCCTGTGGTTGATAGTGAACGGTTTTTCCAAAAGAACGTGCTTTCCATGAGTCAAGGCTTGATAGCAAAGTTTAAAGTGTGTCATGTTAGGAGTAGCGATGTAAATAATATCCACTTTCGGATCATCATAAATCTCATCATAAGAACCATAGCACTTAATCTCCTCGTTAGAACTCTGGTGAATGCTCTCATCTTTAAATTTCTGCGCTCTGTCTACTGAAGAACTGGAGGCAACAGCTACCAACCTATGCTCAATTGTCTTATCAAGAACAGATTTTCTCAAAGGATCTTTGGAATTGAGGAAGTCGTTAACAAACAAAGTTGCGATTCTGCCGGGGCCCATAACACCCCAATTGACAACAAATGGAGACGACATGGTTATTGAAGGATGAATAAAAAGTAACAAACGAAATAATACAAAGTTATCAAGCCACGAGGTTGCTGATATATTGTCGAAGTATTCCCCACTCTAATTATGGTGATTAGTAATTTAACTTGTAAAGGTATATCAGCGTTGAGAGAACGCATATGCGCATAAAATGGTACATTTATCCGTGACCTTTTATGCATTAATTGACGGAGGAATATCCTTTTATGTCTAAACCTATTAAATATATATGTGTGTTGATGCGTTGAGTGTATAAATGACCAAAAGTGATTATATATTAATGTAGGACGACGGTTCTAATTAATCTTCTTGGCCTTGGTTGTGAGTCCTCTTTTCTTATAAGAGTCGATGTAGAAGGCGGCAAATAGCATGGTCAAGGGAGTTAAATAAGCAACGTTCATGAATATGGCAAGAGCATCTTCTCCAGTATTGATGCAGCTTTGCGTAGTTCCCGTAATAATATCTTTATATCTGACAAACATATGGAGAACAGCAAGACATCCTCCCAGAACAAACTGAATGATCTGAAGAGTAGTCAAGCATTGCTTGAAACGCAAAGACACCTTAATCTTAAAGCAAGAAAGAGTGAAATAGAAATACATGATGGAATGAATAAAAGAGTTGAACACAACAAAGATCCAGATTGGTGGAGAGGAGAAACGAACACCGGCCCACATGCAGAGGATGGCTCCGGCATGGTGGTAACTTTGAAGTAGTGATGCCTGTCTACCCTTCAATAAGATGATCATAGTGTCAATTATCTCATAGAATTTAGAAAGGTAAAACAAGTAAGCCCAAAAGGACAATCCTCTAATGGAAGAACCGTGAGTCTGCCATATTCCATTATCTATGTTGCAAACGGATTGCCAAAACATATGGGTTGGTCTCAACTCGGAAGATGCAAAATAGTTGCCAAATAAAGCAGGCAAAATCTCTCGAGCATTCATCCTCATTGTGTAAACCAATCCAAAGAAAGTCGTGAGGGAGTATATGCAGAGGACAATGTTATGCAAGATTACGAGTGCTTTGAAGAGTCTTGTTTTAGAGAACCAGTAAGGTGCTGACACCAATTTTCTTGGTAATGTCTTAGCCTTAGGATGCCTTCTCGTATAAGCGTCAACCTGTCTTCTGAAAACGACATGGTTCAAAAAATGCACAGAACTGAAGTATGCGAGGGAAAACAACAGGGGAGTCGTGAGTTTGAGGGAAAATGGATAGAACCTATTCACCAGGAAATCATTTTTATGATTGAACGGATAATCTGGGAAAGGTAGATCGAAATCAGGAAGACTGAATATGCCCGAATCCGGTAGTGCACCGAAGGAGATTAGGTTACTTGCTGAAGAGCCTTGGAAATGAGGAGCATTGAATTTGGGTGATGGGGAAAGTTGCATCGAGAGAGGTGATACAATGAGTATAGAGAGAAGCAAGACGAGACAGAAGACTCACAAGAAACGGCAGACCAGGCAATGATAGGAAAAAAGGCAGATAGATCATATACGATGGTCTCTGCATTTACAATTTGCTATATTGTTCCTTAGTGCAGGCAGTCGTAAGGTGAAAATTTTATGCCGGTGTTACTAAGATCTGCAGAGGAATAGGTGAAGAAATTGGGTAATGAGTTTCCCCGGGAAGTTATCGGCTCTCGGTCGGATGAAAAAAACTACACCTAGAGCAGGAAAGTTGGGGAAGTCAAACCCAACAATTGCGAAAGGGATGTTTGTGATTAGAGTGAAGTGAACTAGGTAGAGTAGCAATGCTACCCAGCTGGTCACATTAATATATCACTTGGGTAATGTGGAGGGGTTAGGCCGAGTCTCTATGAATGGGTTACCTCATGGATACATTTTTTCAGGCGCAGCTCGCGATACGACGGCCTAATTGTCGTCAAATCAATTGATGGAATCACGTATGTAGAGAGATATAGATTGGGTGAATGGCTGAGAATGATACATAAACAGATGGAATATATGATAATTTAGCCTATTAGAAACAGGACTCTTTGGTTAAGAAGTTTAAAAATAACGTACTGATAGGGAATTTTCCTATTGTTCATATAATTTGTCGGTGAAGGAGATATCTCATGGTCATTGGGGATTACACCCTTTGTCGCCTACTCTAGTAAATCACATTTACATACCGAACAACTTTGTTTACCTGTGGACTTTCACATTATTATTGATTATCGTCAAGTTTACTAAATTCCTCTTAACTCGTCTTCATAGAATCGATAATAAAAAATAACATCTCCTCCAGTTTCACCTGGATTGGATCACTAAAGCACTTGTGAAACTCTTAAAATACTACTGACCACCGTTGGAGTAGCCCATATTAATACAAAAACTGCGGTACGACCACTTATTAACCACTTGTCCAGTTGGTAAATATGGTGCAACCAAATCATACCAAAAGCAGATAGTAATACTGAATTACTTCAAGGAGTGAGCTAAGTGATCAGTCGTTCTACTGAGACTTTCACTAAAATTTCTTTTTCAAAAACTACATCTACAGACGGGATTACTGCTCTAAAGAATACAATCCGCCATATTTGAAGAACCATGATATGGTATGATATTTCAGAATCTGGGCGAAAATTGATTGTTGGCAGCAAAATTCATTGTATTCAATCACTCGGAATCTGCGACCCCACGCAGTAACGCCCTCCACAATGCCGCTATGCTACTTGACTCACCAAAATCTACCAAATATTTATTAGTAGTCATCATGGCCACACTTTATGACCACTCACTATTCCCCCACTATCCTCAGCCACTTTGAATATAATAGGCAAGCGTGTACCTTACAATTCCAGATTTTTTCTATTCATTACTGGAGACAGAGAGAGCCCAATACAACACTATTAACAGAAAAACCGTCAAAAGATCAACCCACTCCCCCCTGTCTACTCCCATATTGCTTTCGATAAATCCCACTCAATACACCACGTTCCTGTTCTCCCCATTTGCATATCTTCCTTGTTTTGTTATCTTTGGGATTCTCCAAGTTAATGTGAATGAGCTATCTCACCTTTCTCGAAGCTCTTCACTGCTTATCATTCCGCTGAGACTTGTCTCATCATATTCCCGATGCCCGCCTCGTTTGTTCGCTGCACGCACGCCTCGTTTCTTTTTTTCTCAGTATCATCCTTCCGTAACGGAAAATGTTCTAACTTCGGAAAAACCTGACCGAAAAAAAATCTTTTCGATAGGGCGCGGTCGCAGAAATCACAATGAACCCGTTACCCCCACGCTGATAAGTTTCCCAGATTTCAGTTTCTCTTAATATAAATACTTTCAAGCAGCACTTGGCTCATTGATAAATTTGTGGTACCCTTTCATTTTTTTCCGGCCTTTTTTACAAATTCTAATTTAATACGCCTTCATAAATCCATTTGCGATTATATTACCAGCAAGCGAATCTTTACTGACTTTATTCTAAAATATTACATCTTCGATGGCTGGAGAGCAGCAACAGAAGATTGTGGACAATATCATTGTTCCAACACCCACTTTACAAGAGAAGAGGGAGAGTGACAGACCATACAAATGTCCTATTTGTGGTAAGGCATTTCATCGGTTAGAGCATCAGACAAGACATATCCGTACACATACCGGCGAGAGGCCGCACAGGTGCACGTTTCAAGGCTGCAACAAGAGGTTCTCTCGCTCTGATGAGTTGACTAGGCATTTGAGAATACATACCAATCCTACAGTTCGTAAGAAGAGAGGCCCAAGGAGAAAGAACAGTAATTCCAATGGTATAGTCGCTTCCAAAAAGGGTAACCAGCCCCAACTCAAAGGCATGATACAGGGCCAGAACGGTCCTACAGCCGCCGTACTTATGCCTATTGGGTACGACTTACAAGGCCAGCCAATGTACCCGCAACCTGTTCCGATTTACATTTTACCTCCTGGTACTACTATTCCAGTATCAGGTAACATGGGCTATCAAATGGCAGGTGGCGATCAGCAGGGGAGACAATTAAATCAGCAGAATCAGCAGAATCAGCAGAATCAACAGCAACCTCAAATCATACATCTTCGGCAAAGGTCTAGTACAGACAAGTTTGGCCCTCAGATTATTCAACAACCATCTATTCAAATTTCCCAGCCTGTGCCCCAGAATATGATTGTGTCGAATCCTCCTAATAACCCATTCGTTTCTTCATCTACTGCTCAGAATCATTTCTTTGGTTCCCAGGAGGTCAAGAGGCCATTTAAGTTTCAATCGATGTCTTCATTGTCGAACTACTTTACTCCAAAAAATACTGTTAGTGCTGCTTTATCTATGGGACTGAGCCCACCACATTCTGATCTTTCTTCCCGCACAAACTCTACAAATTCATTGAAATCCTTAGATTCAGGTGGTAACTCATCCAGTACAACCACTCTGTCGTCGTTTGGTAACGTGAAGAACTCACTGACATCTCTACACAAGCTCACACCTCTTAGAAGGGCCAAGAGCAGTAGGACATCTCTTATTTCTAGAGCACATACTACGGTATCTCTTTCCACGTTGGTGAATGAGGAGGATTATCCTTGTGACAAAGATGAACAACCAAAGAAAAAGTCTAGACCTAATTCTCCTATCACTTCGTCTTTTGGATTCACTTCCCCATCAGAGGTTCGAAGACCTGCTGCGGTGTTCAACATTACATCTCCTCTGGAGACACCATTTTCTACTCCACTTCAATCTCCTACTTTGAAACCTTGGAGTATGAGTTCGGTTCCATTGCATGATCTGCTAAACAACAAGTCTTCCAATAATGGTAGTACGAGTTCCACAAATAGCAGTAACAGCGAGAACAGCAACTGTGCTCATGCTCCTATTCACACTCAATCAGAAGTCCAGCTTCCGTCCCTCCAAACTATGCTAGGACCTATGGATGAGTTGGATTCAAAGCTAAGCGATAAAAGCGTTAGAGATGACCCGGACGAGCGCGTCAAAAATATTCTTAACAGATCGATGTCTCACGACAATTTGTCTATACTCCCACGGAAAGGGAGATCGGATTTGAACTTATCTTCCCTCAGTGAAAGATGAGCCAAAACTATCTCTCTTACGAATTTAACATGACTTTCATATCACAGATATCTTCTTATTCATATCTCTTCTTTACTATGCTATACCTTGAGTTTTGATGTACAAATTCAATACTCTCTCTCTTTTCTTGATACCAACATCCTACAAATTTGTTTCCAGTTCCATATTCAATACTTGACTAAATATATCTATCTCCATACCACCATTAAGTCGAACAAGTAGTTGTTCACCACCGTTATTGCGATTTCTTACTTTGTGGGGAAGTCTGAGCCGGATAAACTTCTGAGGGAATTAACAAAAACGGAATTCCCTGCTCCAGTCACCTTTCTTTTTGTTATTTATATTTCCCCTCATACTTTAGGTAAAGCCTCTCTTAGTAATTACTAGTTTGGGTGGGACCAAAGTTCTAAAATGGAATATATTAATGAATATTGAAGTTTAAGGGCTCTCTCTGAAACGTTTATAGTTATCTTGATAATGGCCATTCGTAGACTCAAAAACTGCAAATGCCAAAAAAAAAAAAATTATCACCTGATACCGGCCTTTGTGTTTTTAACAACCGCCATGATAGGCTCTATAATGCCTTTATTACCTTCCGCACCCAAAGCCTCACCTTTCTGCCAACCCATTTTTACCAATAACTGTCTTCCAATACTTTCCGGCCCAATTTCACTGGCATTTTCTCCTACAACATCTCCTTCTTTATATGTAAAAGCTCCTTTCCGCTCCTTTTTGCGCTTCTGTTCACTGGTATCTTTATCACTGAGTAATCTTTTCAACTGCTGCTTCTCCAATTTTGTCAATCCTGTGTCACTCCTAAAGAAAATTCTACGCCTTTGCATCAACTTATCCACCTCCTTGTAATCCGGTTTGAGTCTCTTTGCGACTGAAGTTTTAATCATCACCACATAGCTCTCGGGACTGTTGCCAAATTTACGCGCCTTAATATGATATGCTTTGGATAAATCTCGTAATGTCATGCATCCATGAGAGTCCATTGGAGGGAATCTCATCGAGTTTCTGCTCTTATCAGTGACGAAATCTTCTAGTTCTACCCTGAAATCTTCAATTCGCATCTCGTAGGGGTACTTTTTTAGTAGGTAGTAAGAATCACTACTGTGAAGAAAGGTATCCTCGCTAGTCTCGTCATCCGTGTAGTTTCTAACCCTTTTTAATCTTTTACCTTCAATTTTGTTTTCAAATTGCTTGATCAACTGCTCTCGAGTCTTGCCATCCACATCATCTGGGACCTCAAGCTGTCTATGCCTGCCTTTACCGTGGACAGAGAGTGAATGCGTACCAATATCTATTGGATCGTTGACAACCCTTAATCTATTACTCTGAAAGGCAATCATATCATCTATCCCTTCCAGCATCTCATCACTAAGCTCACTTTCGATGTCATCTGAGTCTTCCCGTAATTCCTTGGTAGCATACTGGATAAAAGCACCGAATCTCTTTTCAGGAAGACCTTGACTCACCATAGATTCCTTCAGCTCTTCTTGCGATGTCCAAGTGAAGTCTTCAAATCCAAAGAGTATTGGTGCTGATACATGATATTGAGCATCATCTCCTGCTCCTTTTCGTATACTATCAATTCTAATCTGCGTAACATCAAAAGAAACATAATCCTCTGGAAGAAATCCAAATTCAGACGGCTCATCATCACTTATCATGACATCGGGTTCTCCATCTAACGAAAGCCGTGGCTTGACTAGTTGAACTGAGGACGACGACGATGTCTTCAGCTCTTCAAAGCCAAAGTTGCGTCGAGATCGACGTCCAGCCTTAGGTAAATCCACGTAATAGTCTCCATCTTCACCACGCTTCAAGGGACCACTGAATTTGCCAATAACAATATCCTCACGCTCACTGCTACTCTTCTCATTTTCTAAGCCACTGTCATAATCATATAGTTCAAAGCCATCAGAATCATTTTCTTTCTCATTATCACTGCCGTGGTAATCGTCATCTTCATTATCATCAACAAATTCCATATCATCACCGTTATCCTCCTCATCACTTTCAATTTCACTTTCACTCTTTAAAGATACGACCTCAGTATGCGGAGACGTATCAGGGACATCAGATACCACCTGATCCTCCTCCTCCTCCTCCTCGCTAAGTCGGTTTACTCCATCCATAAAATCGTTGCTTACATTCATACTCTCCTTAATCATTTCTGTAGCACGTTCAAGAAGCATATCGTGGGTTTGCCCCTCATGTTCATCATTTGGCTGACTTAACTCTTGTCCTTCCCTTAGTATCAAATTTTGAACCATATCTTCTGCTGGGTTGTAAACTTCTTCAGCCATGACAAACTGAATCGGAATCTTTCGTAGTTCCTTTCTCAGGGTATCCTGATGATGCCTGCCTGTGTATTCAGCTATCTCGGCCATTCTAGCTTTTCTCTTATCCGCCTTGCTTGGCCTTTTCCCTCCAAAACTCATCGAGTTAATCGCCATTTCCCCAACATTGTTGAAATCACCACTGTATAATTCAACCATCGTATTTAAACTTCTTAATGCCGTTTTTATTGACCTTTTACTTGATCGCATCGACTGTGGTTGATCACTGCCCTCTGAGTCTGAGTGCAGAGTTATCTGATTTTCTCCCTTATGATGGTTGTTTCCGCGATGCCCCTTCTTGACATTCTTACGAGACCCTCCATGACGCTTGTTCGCTTTCTTTCTAGTCATACGTGTGGTTAATATGAAAAAGATCTACTGACGGATGTTAATATCCATGCTTCAATGAATTATTTTCAGCGTTAACTTAATTAAATTTTACTCCGAGATCGGATTAGATAATGCCTTACGTAACGTATTGAAGTGACACAAATAATCACTGATTTGCTTGCGCGAGTAGGAGAACTGAGGAAGCATTCACAACCTCGCAACTACACCTAAAAATCAAACTCGTGCTGGTGGTTATATAATATCAATTATGGCTAACAACTTCGGTGGCTTGCAGCATGTTATTGAATACATTTGGGATAATCCTTCGCTAAACGATGACTTTACCAATTCTCTTGTTGTCTTGGGAAACAGCTATAATCCTCAAAAGCCAGATAACCGAGCCGATAAGGATGACGAAACCCGCAAAGATGAAGACGATGATAAATTGGCCAATCCTATTAATTTTAGGGGAGAGATCAAGAGCTTTTTTGACAAACTGACCAATGACGTGAACGGAAATGCGTTTGGAGGAACATTACCGTGGCAATCACCTATGGCACTTGTATCAACTGTCAATCATCCGTGGCCCAAAGACTTTTTGGATGATGTCAAAACCAGAATATGGTTCACGTACCGATCTGGGTTTCCGATTATACCACGTGACGTTAATGGACCGTCTCCGTTGTCGTTAGGATCCTTGTTCAGGGGTACGTTAGATCTTAGCACCGTAAATCAGGGTTTTACTACCGATGCCGGATGGGGCTGTATGATACGGACCAGTCAGTCCCTCTTGGCCAATGCATTGTTAAATATTCACGTGGGCAGAGATTGGAGATATCATGAAGGAGAATACGATGAAAGGTTTGATAAACAGTTCAAAGTTGTGGCTTTGTTTGCTGATACTCCCTCTGCTCCTTTTTCCATACAAAGAATTGTCGATTATGGCTCAAAAAATTGCAACAAGAAACCAGGAGAATGGTTTGGTCCTTCTGCAGCGGCTCAGAGCATCGTGTATCTATGTGAGAGAAGTTACAAGACGTGTAAACTGAAGACGTATCTTACCGGAGTCATTGGAGACATCTATGAGGATGAGTTTTTAAAGGTTGCGCAACATGATAAAAGCACTGAGTTTACACCTGTTTTGATTCTTTCGGGAATACGTTTGGGTGTGAAAAACGTGAACCAGATATACTGGAGATTTCTAAAGAAGCTACTCGACCTTAATCAATCAGTCGGCATAGCAGGAGGCCGACCATCATCCTCTCATTATTTCTTTGGATATCAGGGCGATTATCTTTTTTATCTGGATCCTCATATGCCGCAGAAAGCACTTTTATTGGATTCTGATACGGAGGAGCACCTAAAACTAGATTTCATTCCATCTGTGCACACAGCCAAGATCAGAAAACTTCATTTGAGTGAAATGGATCCTTCTATGCTTATTGGTCTTCTTATAAAATCACGACAGGACTACGAAGATTTAAGAAAATCAATCGCCGAGTTTGATACAACGGAGAGATTTCTTAACATCTATCCCAAAAGACCAGAACTATTATCCAGCAGCTCCGCAGGATCGGCGTTACTAGATGAAGGCGATTTTATTGATTTGGGATCTAACGATAACGAGTGTGCAATTTCTTCTGATCGTGAGCCTGAAGTCGACGAAGAAGATACCCTTCACGAACTGGTACATGATCGCAAGTTTTCTCAACCAGTGATAATAAATCATGAAGATACAATTATACTACCGAACTCGCAAGCGCAGACAGTACATGAAATTGCGCATAAAGACGAGATAGAATTTGATAAAGAGGCCTCTATTATCGACCAGAATGATACTACAGAAAATTTTGAGCAAATCGATAAGAAAGAATCTTACGTGAGACCGGAAAGTGAAAACGGAATAGGCATGTTTGAGGAAATACAGAGAGACGAGCTGAGAACTGAAATACGAAACGGTGGTACTGAGACCTCTGCGTGAGTGTTTTCTGAGGATATCTTAGTGCATTTCAGTTCACTAATATAGGAGATCATCTGCGCTACGCGAAAGCGGGTGAAAAATAAAAAGAAAAAACGGTGGGTAAAATAAAATCGGTAGCTTAACGCGTCGCATATCGCATCTTTGTTGTAGAGCATTCATTATAGCTAGCTATGAGCATTGTGGATCGACGCACAAACGTGAAGTTGAAATCTGATGAAAGTTTAATTGACTCAGATGTAGATATCGAGGAGGAACTTGAAAGGGATAGAGAAGACACATCTCTCTCAGAGGTCGATGAAGACGCGGACAATGAGGAAAGTATAAATAAGACCGAGCAGCCCAGAGTTGTAACAGAAGATAGATTTTCTCAAATAAAGAACTACAAAAAGTCCACTCGTGTTCTCACAGCTGCAGAACAAACATTACAATCACAGATTTTACTACTTTGCTCTGCGTTAGGAGGAACTGATCCTACGTCTGAGAATAAGAGAGAATACATATTGGGAGTGGATGCCTTGGCTTGCCTCAAGGATCTCAAAAGATGGATTAAGGCAGTTGATGATGCTACTCACATGTGGCACGTGGCTGCTGCGTGTCACGAGAACGAATTAGTGGAAAATGACCTAATTCCAATCATGATTCAGATTCCAAAGAGGGCCAATAATTCTGATAGCAATTACATGCAAAACATCCTGCTCTCAGCCCTTGAATTACTTGTTGCTTTAACAAGGCCTCTTGTATTGGATGTCGAAGTAGCCTCGCCTGCACAAATCGATTTGTACATTAAATTAAAAAAGGCACACGTTAAATGCAAAGACAAGATCTTGAACTTTGATAATGGCAGATGTCTAAAGTCGGT
This sequence comes from Brettanomyces nanus, assembly GCF_011074865.1. Classification (NCBI taxonomy): domain Eukaryota; kingdom Fungi; phylum Ascomycota; class Pichiomycetes; order Pichiales; family Pichiaceae; genus Brettanomyces; species Brettanomyces nanus. Next base: position 746,259 of record NC_052374.1, on the reverse strand, counting down.
GGTTGGCGTTGCATTACCGATATTAGCATTTCCAAAGGAGAAGAGAACTAATAGGGATTCTACTATCTTAAATTTGTGCCTAAATTTCTTCAGAAACGTCATACGAATTGGACCGGCTGACTTTACTGTTTCGAAAAAGAAATCTTCCTCAAAGACACAGCAGGTTATTGATAACATGCCTCCTGGCATAACCCGAGATGATATTTCTTATGATAATCTGATCTACAAGTTTAAGAAGAATAGAGTTCTTATGTTTGTGCAGACTATTACTGCTGGATTGGGTACAGAATTTGACTCTGAGGTTCTATTTTCAGCTTGCCTCGATATCTATTTCTATATTACATATGGTATTGAGCCCGAATTGCTGTTTATTGCTTCAGCAGAGCCTAAAAATCCAACAACTTCTAGTCCAGCAGAAGTTACGACTCATCTTACACCACAATCTGAAACAGGAGCCAGATTGGCTGACCTCATGGCCCAAGAAAAGGAAATAAAAAAGCAACTTTTCAGCAATAACATTACCAGACATGCAAATTTTGGAACGTTGCTCAGCATTAAGGAAGGCTCGGATGATGCAGCGCTTACTGTAGGAACTCAGAGAAGTTTTCTACGCTCGGATCCAATAGAGGAGCTAGATTCTGGTGTTTCCAAGAAGGTTGCAAGCACAAGATATGCGAATAGAAGTAAGGAAAGTACAAAATCTGATTTTGACACTAGTTTTGAAGCGCCCGCTAAGAAGTTTACCAACAGTCGGACTTCCTCCATTCTTAAAGAATTTTGCTCGGACTTCACAGAGGCTGGATTCAGTGTTTTGGGTACTGAAATACGACGTCAGGTTACTTCCAATGGTGTCAGTTTAAATGCATTTACCGAATTTCACTACTTTCAAGTTATGGCTTGGATTTTGAAATTTGAGAGAATACTAAGAGATGATTCAAACGACGGACTTTCTTTTAAGAGGTTTGGATATATTATGATGTGTTTAGAAGAGCAGATGATTCGGATGCTCCTTGTGGGGAGTTTGCCACAATATTTACAGAACAGAGAGTTCAACCTTCTGAGAGCAGCCACGAACTGTTTCAAAGAAATTCTTCTCACAACCATAGACATTCACAGACTGGATCAGAAAGATAATACAAACTTGAATGATGAAGATAAGGAGGAGTTAGAGGGCTACATCACCGTATCCGAAGCTGTTCTCAGGAACATCTTTGCCAATGAGGAAGTGATTGATGTGCTATTTCGTATTCCCCAGGATGCACGGAAAGTGTCCTTAAATTATGCCGTTGATATGACCGACTTCACATATGTTTTATTCAAAACGTTGCACTATCTCTCAAAATTGAAGGTTCCTATAGTGTTGGCAAAGAAGATAAGACAGACTAGCAAACGATACTATGGAGAAAATCACGACGCATCTGTTATTGGTTCTGAAGACGAGTCCGATGCGGAATTTGACGTCGCAGACCCTCAGAAGTTGAAACGATTCCAAGTTCTTGATAAAGAAATATATTCCAGATTCGAGGAAAGGCTATTCAACGAAAGAATTGTGGATACGTATATATGGGTGTTTAGCCGGTTTGGCGAACTTAACGAGAAACAGGTTCGCAGATGCATGTCCTACTTCAACAGACTTCTCTTAAAGTGGAAGGATCATTTTTTAAAGTTGACCCGTTTGGATTTCATGCTCATCCTTCATGACCTAAAAAATGCTCGATTTTCGGTGCATACAATGAATGACCTATCCAAAATGCTGAGCTACTTCATGCGGATATTGGAAAGGTTATATAAGCATAGTAAGACAATACTACTTGAAACCTTAACCGACCATCAGGAGCATGAGATTGATGTTAAGTTGTATTTACTTGGAGGTGACTTGACGACGGTTCGAGAGAAACGCTTTCAATCTAGGGCTGAAGATCTGAAGTTTTCTGAGGGTGCTATGTCTCATTCGTATAAGATTTCTGTGCTAGTAAGTCTTCTATGCTACGCTGACAAAATTGACTTGGTACAGGAGCTTATTCAAAAGCTAACAGACTATAGGGATCAAAAAGTGTCTTGGGAAGCTAAGACTGTTATGGAGGATGGTATCACTGGTTTACCAAGCTCGCCTGTCAGTTTCAAAGAAAGACTCGAACTTCCTGATAAAATGATGAGAGAAGAAAAAAGAGATGCCAGGTTTAGACTACTTCTTCACACAATTGGATTTGCCGGAAATGTCCTTATAAACCGTACCGCTAGTGACGAACTTAATCAAACGATCAGTTTAATCGACGTCGCATTGAAAAATCCAATGGAATCTTTTGAATTGGAGGGAAAGGTGATACCAGAATATGCAGAGCCTGATGAGCCACCTCATGAATCGGATGTCATCATTCAAAAAAGTGGTCCGAATGAAAAAGGGTTAGAGCCACTTGAAGATACAGAAAGGGAAGCAAGAGACGAAACTGATAAAGCTGCTGTTAAGCATAATATTTATGGCACTGATATAATTGATTATAGTGGATCGGAAGGTTCGGTGGATGATTTAGGTGATGGTAATGGATATGTTGAGGATAACATCGACTTGATGGAGGCTCGATTGGATGCCAACGAGAAGAGAATCAAGGGAAGAGCGCTGAAGAAGAAAAATATGAGATCGAGGAAACGGAGGCACAAGCATATAGACCCAGAAGATGACGATCCATTACCGTTTAGCAAAAAGACTGGTGGCAGTAAGAAACGAAAGAAGAATGCCAGTATTCCCATGCATGAGGGTGTTGAGAAAGTACAGAAGGAAAAGATTTCTGAACCTAAAAAGCACCTTTCGTCAAAGTTCATTGACTCAGACGAAGATGAATCCGATGGAGAAAAGAAGACGGCCTTTTTTGAAAGAGAAAAGAGACTTTTGAAGCTTGTCCATGACAATGAGAATAAACCGCTCACACCAGAACAATACAATGCTTTATTTAACTTGGATTTGGCAAAAGACACTTCATCTGAAAGTGAAGGCGATGACTTAAACTTTAGTGAGGAGAAGGAGATGGAAAACGATGGGGATAAGGAAGAAGTGGAGAAAGAAGAGATAATCTCAAACGAGTTACACCAGCATCGAGCAGTCATTAGGGATAGTGAGGATGAAGAATAAAACTATTCATACACAATAAATAACATATATATAAAATGAGAAACAACTGTCTATTCCACGCAGTGACTTCTATCTTTCCCACTAAATGAATCACTTAAAGTCTGAATTGATGAAACGATCATAACCACAAATCCAAATACAATACAGGCAATGGGTGGTATTCTTTGAACAAATGTTTTGTTCCTTTTAGTCATCTTATCGTAGCAAAGAGGCGGAAGAATATAGGCTATCATAGAAGCAGAAGTAGCACCAACCAATTCGAGCACTGCGCCTAAGTTACACGTGAAAAGAGAGATCACCATTGGAAGGAAGGAAACGAGGGACGTAACAGCAACATGTTGAGAGGTTGATAATTTTTCAATCTTGTATGATGGATCTCTTCGCCTTATTTGCCCATAAATAGTCATCAAATCCTTCACCACCTCTCTGACAACGTAAATTTCAAGGGGGAAAGTCGTGAGCATATTCAAGCCAAAACAGAATCTGGCAATGTTGACAACCCAATCATCTGCCGGAAAGTTGTTTAAAACGTTACCCTTTGTTTTTGATGCAAAAGTTAGATAACCAGATAAACCCATTATAGCGCAGAGAACACTAGAAACCAAACAAGACATATGTGTTAAGGCATTGAATCTATCCAAAGTAGGCTTGCGAATAGAATCATAAATAAAAGTGGTATTGTGATGGCATACCATTGCAAAGGAAACAACACTGATACCCTTGAAAAGTCCGTTTTGAATAAACCAATCAGCACCACTTATAGTACCACGAATATTGGACGGCATACTTGGTCCCCTAATGACAACAATGATGATGATAATAAGCATGCTAATTAATGCAAGACCACTAGCCTTGGCAAGCTTTGATATATCACGAACCAATGACAATGGATAGGAGAAGAAAACAACACAAAAGACAATAATGACATTTCTGCTAAGAATGAAATCGACAAACTTGGAATTCTTCGTAGCCTCACTGAAGAGACTTCTTAGGACATGCGGTATAGAGTCTCCAATAATGACCGCAAAACCTACACTTCCCCCAAAGGCAAACAAACCTTGAGACAAAAGGACCACAATCTTACCAATCCTTCCAAAATTCTTGGTCACAAATCCTGTGTAGGTTTTTGCACCTGAAAGCTTCGTGTTCAGAATAATGAGCCTCAAAGTCCAGTCATTCAATAATGCCAAAACTATAAGCAGCACAATTCCACTCAGTAAACCCATATTTTTTAAAGCTCTGGGAATACCAACTATACCTGCCCCAATGATTGAGTTAGTCATGTTAAAGAAAGCTGACTTCAAATTGCCTGCAGAACTCTGATTGGCTATCACAAACGGGTGTGCATCGTAGTGTCCTTCCTCTACGTCGAATTGCTCAAAGCTGGCATCAGTAGAGTTATCAAACTCCTGACTAGCACCCACAAATATATCGTCATCTAATTGACTATCTCTTCCATCATCCCCTTGGTTTCGTAATTGAGCGTCCTTAGACTGATCATTTTCACCATGATCCTTAATGGAGTCTACAATTCCTTCATGATCCTTTGATGTATTCTCCCAACCATTAAAGTCTCCAGATATCAGCTCGCCCAAATCTTGTTCTATTGGCTTGTAATGATCTGGCATCTAAAAAAATAAAAAGCAAAGGGACACATTCAGTAGAAAGCTTTAAGATATTAATAACACTTGATCTCAATCGATGTAGCTATGACGTTCTATAAAGACTGCTTATGGGCTTGTGACATAATATCAGGGTCGATAGACCTATAATCCGCGACGATTAATTTGATATTTTCTCCTCTTTTCCACTGATAACAAAAGTCGAACGTATGTCAAATAGAATGAGTGAAATAATTTCTTCTCTCATAATTTATCCCTCCTTAATTTTTTTTGGTGTCACCAACGCGAAACGTTCGAAGGAAGATTTTACAAGCTAGCGAAAAAAAAAAAAAAGGTTCTTCACTTAGAATCACCAATATAAGTGTACCGGTCCATCATCTTTTTACCATAAGGATATAACAGTCAATTTTCTTCGCGTTATATTTTAATTGAAGAATTAGTTTAATTGTGGGTATTTCACACGAGCTTTAAGGTGTGGTAATCAGCAATCGAAACCTTGTTTTTGTCATCTCCGTACCCCGCTACTTCCGCTATTACTACGAGATCCGAGATTGCGTGCCTATTCAATTGCTTTTTCAATACAGCTAGACCAGAATCATGAAGGAAACAAAGCATTCCGACGGGTTCATGGGATCCTTGATGAGTGTGCGACGGTCCTCCAAGACTGCCGACTCTTCCTCGTCCAAGCAAAGCACGACATTCTCGTCTTCGACGGGGACACCGACTAAATCCGGCTTCTTTTCAAGATCAAAAACAAGGAATATATCTGGGGAAACAACTTCCAGTGAGGATTTACCACTTTCCCGAATGAATACGCATTCAAGTTCGTTGTCTAATTCCAGAAATTCTGTTTATACACTCTCCTCCACGCATACCAAGAAACTTGGGGGAACGGCGTTCAAGAAGGCTCATCGGCATACCATATCAGATGAGTTTCAAATGGATCCACCAGATTCCGTCAAAGAAATCGAGCAAATGTTTGAAGAGGTGATGACAAGTCGTGACTTTGGAAGTTTACCTGAAAAGGCGCGTCATCAGATGGAAAACTATTCTCCTGATAGGAAATGGATGCTTATTCGCCAACACAAGTTAGCTGAGTTCAAGAAGCAAAAAATGAAACAGCAAGAGGAGGTAGCATTCATGCCTCCTAAAAGATATTCTACCATGTCCACTTCTGGTTCTTCTCGAAAGTCCAAGCTGCTGTATCAACAGCAGCAGCAAACAGAATCATTGATTCGTCATTCAGACCCTACTTTTTATGTGGGGCAACTCATAAGTAACGAGATTTCTCTTCAACAGTTAAAAGAGTTAGATATTTGTCTCAGTTCAGAGGAGATCACATGGACAGAAGAGTTTCTTCATCAAGAGGGTGCTCTCTGCCTTTGCAACGTACTAAATAATCTTTACAAAACGTATCCTACTCTTCCGAAAGATGAGGAAATTGTGAAGCCTGAGCAGCCAGCGGATAATAGTGAACATATTTCCAGAAAGCTGTTCACAAACATCTCTGAGGAGTATGCCATTATTCTGGAGAAAGAAATGAGACTATTCCGTTGCATCAAAGTAATTGCTGACCTTACCATTGGCATAGAAGATCTGAAGAAGAGTGATATCTTTATACAGTCAATTTTTGGCGGCTTATTTTCTGGTAAACCGCAGATTCGAAAATGGGCAACAGACATCATTACCTACTTCTATCACAAAACATCATACAGTGATACAATATACAAAACAATGAGCCGGCCCATGAACAAAAACGTCCACTTCAGGTTTATTCATGATCTTTATGTGGAGTCTGGCAACTTGGGTATCTTAGATCAGCGTTCACAATACATCCTCACAAATAGAGACAAAATCAAACGGTATGAGGTATGGCTCTGGGGAGTGCTCCGTTTACTTCAAGGCAGGGGTCGCATGGGCTCTAAAGTGGGCGCTTATCAGGAGTTTAGGTACTCTGGAACCGTAAACAACACATTCCTCGCTGAATATGCGCTTTCAACGCTTTTACTTATCAATACATTAATTCAGAAGTCTGGAGCGCTGGCTCAGAGGACGAGGATGCGCAGGTTGTTTATTAGCTCTGGATTGAGAGAGATATTTGAGTGCTTTAGAGGCTTGAATAATGCTGAAGTCAATCACAGTATCGCTAGTATCGAGGCTGCCGAGCAAGAAGATCAGGCAGAGCTACGACAGATGGAAGAGTTTCGTAACGATAATATTGAATTCAATGATCCGGTGAGTCTTTTTGTGTCGATGTGGAAAAAAAACAGAGGCTCAGATGTCGGTAAATACTTGCTTTCGATCATGCAGAACATGTTTGTGAGCCAGTCGGGCAATCTGACAGAAGCTGATCCAGAACAGGTTAGCAGAAATCTCAAATTGGTGGACAATTTTATTAACAATATTACTATGGTATCTGGAGATGATGATACTGATATGAATATTTCAATAAACAAGCTCATCGCGTCTTATCATACTGACGAGCTAGCACGTAAGGCAATGTCAGAAGCGAGTGAAGCTAAAAAGAGAGTTGAAGAGGCAGAGGCAGAAAAGGATATTGCTCTTCAGCAACTTAATGAAGGTTCTAAGGGTGTTGTTGAAGATATGAAAAAGGAACTTACTGAGAGAAGCCTAATTCTCACCCGTCTGCGTGAAAAGCTTGACGATAGGGATAAAGAAGTGTCGGAACTTAAAAGGAAACGTATATTGGATAAGCATCAGCAAGAGATGGAAATGAGAGAGATGTTATTGTTGCTTCATAGCTATCAGGGTATAAACGGTGGACAAGTACCTCTTGCTTCGAATCAATCTGCTCTTTCAGTTTCGCCGAGTGGGAATGCCCCTACTCCAGAATCTTCCATTCCATATTCTGGTAGGTCGTCTACGGTGACAGAACTAGAGAAACGATTGAAAACACGCGTGGATAAGAGTAAAATGGAATCTCGCCGCCTTGGATCGACAGGTGTCGAGCCAAGTGCTAGACTCCGTGATCTACGTCTGAAAATGGACTTACTGGAACGTGAAGCACGTGACTTGGAAAACATGGACTTCGAAGAATTTAGCGAGCAGATACCGGAACCTCCAGTAAAAACGGGCAGAGAGACTGATTTGGAGACGCTTACCAAGCTCAGAAGGAAACTAGATCTGCTTCAGAAAGATGCCAATAAAGTAATTAAAGTACAGGGAGATTTGGCCCATAGAGAAGACATGAAATTGCACAAGGTGGAGGCTTTGGATAGACTTACAAAGTTGCAGCAGTACATGGAGGACTTGAGAAATACAGAATCGGAAGATGAGGAGCGTTCATCGCATATGACGTTGGACCCGAAGTATCATAAACCCAAAGAACATTCTGCGCAATTAAACCAGGAACTTGACACTATTGAGGGCCTTTGTCAGAAATTGAAGGAGCAGCTGGCTACAGCTGGAGATGATCCTGCCGCTCTTTCTAGCACCTATAATCTACTCTCCAAGTTTGAGGATAAATATTCAAAGGGAAAGAAAGTGCAACCAAAAGCTGACTATTCGAACTCTACTGGATCCTTACTGAGTATTTCCGCAAAGAAAATGGATAAAGAGAGCATGCGTCCATTTCTTGGGGAATTGGAAAGGAAAGTTGCACGCCAGGCTGCTATTGGTGAGGCCGGCCCTTCGCATCCGCAGGAGAATGCTCCAAAATTCAGACTACCTATTTCTGCTGTACCTCTTAATCCTGCTGAACGCGCTAGCCAGATTAGAAATACTAAACAAAAATCAATGGATCCTTTGAGTGTCTCTAGCGTACCTGTTAATGCAAAGTTTACTCAGGGCGTGAATGCAAGCACTAACATGAGTTCTAATGCTGATGCCAGCAGAGATAACTCTGGTGTTAAAATTTTGAGCAATCATTCAAAGCAAAACAAGGTTGGTATACCTGCCGTGTCGGAATCAAGTGGTGCCAATCACAGCAAGAGCTATATCAGTGGGAGAAATTCGCATAAAACTTCGAAGTCATCCTCTTCCGCTGGCCATTTTAATGAAAGATCATTAAGTGCCGTCACGGATGATATTGATACCAGCTTTGCTTTTGATGCTGATGAGAACGAAGTGGGTGTAGACGTCCGAGTCCCTTCTGGTGCGCACACTATGACTGGTAGGGAATCAGATTATACTGGCAACGACTCTTCTAAAATTGCCAGTCAGCACAAGGTATCCGAAAAGGTTAGACATAAGCTGAACAATGCATCCATCTCTTTGGAATATTTATCATCTGAATCAGACGAAGAAGGAGATGATAGTACAACTCATACTACAGGCCCCGCAAGCACGCCATCTCGATATCGTCATCATCATCATCATCATCATCATCATCACGATATCCAACCGAAGAAGACTGTGCAGGTGTTGCCTTCACGCCGTTCTGGTTCTTCAGATTCTAGCACAGCATCATCTTCATATTCTGCTCCCCTGGTGAGCGCCAAATCTTCGCCGGTCAAGTGCGTGGTTAAAAAGGAAGCTGCTTTACCTCCACCCCCACCTCCTCCACTTCCTTCGATGTTTACAAAGAAGGTAGATGAAGAGTCGCCTACTGCTGCTAAGATATCGTCAACACCACCACCACCACCACCACCACCGCTTCCCCTTTCACTGGATTCTTCATCCACTAGATCTTCTCCTATTCCGGCCCCGCCTCCACTGCCCACTGGCAAGCCGAGAACCCCTACTCCTTCACCTTCACCTATCGTGGAAACTGGTCCTTTCGATATGCTTCCGAGACCGAAGAAGAAGTTAAAACAACTTCATTGGGAGAAACTTGAAGACACAGAGGACTCATTCTGGGCAAATATGGGATCTGAGGAGATGGCAAGACAGCTGCTACATAACGGTGTGTTTGATGAGATTGAGATTATTTTTGCGGCTAAAGAGGCTAAAAGAATTGCCAGAAGAAAGAAGGAAGAGGCAAACAAGATTACCTTTTTAAAGACAGATATCTCTCAGCAGTTTGGAATCTGCTTGCATTCGTTCTCATCGCTATCAGACAAGATGGTAGTTCTCAAAATTCTTCGCTGTGATTTGGATGTGTTAGATAAGCCGGCCTTACTCGAGTTTCTGGCAAAGCCCGAGCTAAATGACATATCTGTTAATATGACGAAGAATTTTGAACCTTATTCTACTGATTGGCAGTCTGGCCAACCTCAAAAACCAGATAAGGATCCCGCAGATTTGGCACGGGCAGACCGTATCTACTTGGAGTTGATTTATAACTTGCATCACTATTGGAGATCTAGGATGCGTGCACTGAACACAATGCTTACATTTGAGAAGGACTACGATGATTTGGTTGTCAAGCTCGAAAAGGTTGATTTGGCATTGGACAGGTTGGAGAAATCAGATACACTGCGCCGTGTATTTGATATTATTTTGATTGTGGGTAACTACATGAATGACACATCCAAGCAAGCCATGGGTTTCAAGTTGAGTACTCTTCAGCGCCTTAATTTTCTCAAGGATGGCAAGAACACATTATCGTTTCTTCACTATGTGGAGAAGATAATCCACAAGAATTATCCTGATTTAGAACAATTTGTTAGCGACCTCAAGCCCACATTTGCTGCTTCCAAGATCAGTATTGAACAGACAAGAGCAGATTGCCAGATGTTCATTACTACCGTGAAAAATATTGACTCCTCACTGCAAAATGGCAATCTCAGTAACCCTGACAAGTTCCATCCAGAAGACAGGTTCCTCAAGGTGGTTCTTCGCCGATTACCTACTGCCAGATCCAAGGCTGAACTTCTGAACGACAGGATGAAGATAGTACTTGACAGATTTGATACGGTGATGAGATATTTTGGTGAAGACCCTGGAAGTGATGAATTTGCCAGAAATACCTTTTTCAGCAAGTTCAGTGAGTTTGTGGAAAGTTTCGAGAAGGCGTCCAAGGAAAATAGAGAAGCGGAGGAAAGAAACAGGTTATATGAGATCAGTATGCAAAGAATGAATGACGAAAGAGAAAAGGAAAAGAAACTAGAACAGGAAGGAGGCTTATCAAAGAATTCCGACATGGAGAAGTTCCTCGAACAGTTAAGGCAGACAGGACCTCTTAGATCAGAGCCAACGTCAGCTAAAATTAGAGAGTGGGCCAAAAAGCATTCGGCTAAGTCTCAGGTTGGTGCTTCTGCAGCTGCTTCTTTACCGTTATCTCCTGTTGAGACTGATACTGGTATGAGTTTAGGTGTTGAGGATGCTTCTCCAGTTGAATTGTCATCAGAAGATAAAGAAGAGGAAAATATTCGTAATAGGACTCACGATCTCTTGATGAAGTTAGCTCAGCAGAACCATACTGTCTCACCCACAGCCTCGAATAGTGACTTACAGTTCAGGTTGAGCGATTTCAAACTTAGCGATAGAATGAAGCGCCGTCTGCAACAAAGCTCTAGGGCTAGCTCGGTGAGCTCGGTTGAGCTTGATTCAATCTCACGTTCTGGATCATATTATACTTCCAAATCGCGTCTTGATTTGGACTCAAGTCCGGTAGTGGAAGAAGGATCAGAATCTGATGAGTTTAAGAAAGAGAGCGGTGGTGAGGATGCTGAATTCAATGATGCCCCAGAAAGCTTCGAATGATTGCAGAACTAATACAAGTACGTATTTTTATCAATTAGATATTTCATATACACATCAAGTCTAGCTACCTCTTAGAAGTTTTAGTGCAGCCTCAAGCTCGCTAATAGCGGTGGAAATGTCCTCGTAATTAAGTGCGCTAATGGCAAAGCGTGCCCTTTTCTGAGCATGTGATATCACTTCCTCTTGTTGCCATATTTCATCAACGTCATCTTTGGACTTTGGATGAACGGCTTGGACTGGGGTCGAAATAATAGCAGGACCAGAAGTATTATGTGGGTGCGCTAGCTTGACTTTTCTTTCAGTTGCATCTGACTTAACATTCGGCTTCTGTTTTGATGGCGATTCAAGTTCATCTTCATTTGTTGATTTGGAGGTAGTTGATTTATGGTCAAGGTTATTCTTTGGCGACCTATAAATGGGGGCAGACGGTAGCCCGAGACTATTTTTCTCTCCTTTTATGAGAACAGGTGCCACAGGTAGATTGATTTCTCCTTCAATATCTGCGGGAGGCTTTGGCAATTCAAGGTTAACTTTAGTAAGGGTAAGCTCCGATGCAAAAGGTTTTTCCGTTTCGTTGCGGATCACAGAAGGAGTATCGAGGAGGTCGAGCTGACTAGTGGTGGTCTCTGGAGTTGTGGCAGAAGAATCCACAGTACTCGTATTTCGAGAATTATTCTCCATGTTCGCCAATTCTGCCTCATCATCTGCTGTGACGTACTCATTGGGATCTTCATCCATTTTCATAGACTTGAGAATTCTGGCACATTGAAACTTAGCATACTTAATCCTCTTTTCAATCCCCTCCCTTTCAGCTTCAAATAGCTCACTCCATAATTGCAATAAATTGTAAAAATCAATCGATGCTTTGAAATCCAGTGCCGTCTGTTTACTACAATTGTGTGTTTGCACCTGCTTATCTGCCTTGTTAAATATCACATTACTGAAACCAAGAACCATTTTGAAGCTCTTTTCTTTATCAGCAAGAACGTCTGCAATTTGATCACTGGTTTTTTCTAGCTCATTCCTACTGCTCTCAATTTCGTTCAGTAAAGACTCTGTATAATTAGCCACTTCCTGCGATTTTAAGTGGTACTGTCCTTCTAATATAATTTGAGCGCTGTACATCTTTGCAAAATATGCAATAATAGGCTGAAATCGCTCCAATTCGTTCGCCCTTTTAATATATGGACCAACAACCTTACGAATGTCTTTCGGTAACTCTTGCTGTTCGGACATAATTGGACTACTAGAAGAACTAAAGTTCTCTAAATATGTTCATAAATAGGAATCTGCTATATTCTTATCGGGTGAAATGCTATTTGGTTGATACACTACTTACCTAAGTTGGGGGATGAAGGAGTCTGAAGAGAAGGGGTCTGAAGGGGAGGAAAGATCACGACAACAGAGTGGATGTTGATATTTTTAAGCTCTACATGGAGGTGGCTATACTAACATGATTGAAGAGCTGATTTTCATTTTTCTTCGAATAGGCTTATTGATCAACTTCTGATAGCAGTTTCTGTAATATTCCCACGCTTGAGCGGATTGGCCTGCCGGCCACACTTGAAAAAAAAAAGTTAAGTAACGCGTCAGGAAAATGGAATCGAGTTGGCGAGAGGATAATTTCCATGTGTATTTCCTTGGTATCATTCTTATTTGTATAGCTCGTTGATAGGGTAAACCTTAATTATGGAACACAATTCAGTCGTTTCAGGGAAACTCCAATTGCCATCGATATCGAGCTCTCTACCTCAGCATGAGGATGTGCAACTGCAGGCTGAGTCACAGCTTCCAAACGGTTCCATAGCAAGTATAGATAAGGACAGCACTATTGACGCCGGTAGTATTTCAAGTATACATTTGGTAAAGCCATCAGAATCTCAGACGAACTCGCAGATATCCACTAACCAGTTACAGGCTGAATTACAGTTGCAGTCGGAATCGCAGTCGCAATCATCGTCACAGCACCAGCTACACCCAAAATCGTATCTACCCCCCGAAGTGCAATCGTCGGCCAAGCATAATGGAGATGAATCTCAGCCACATGCACCTATAATTTCTACTGATGCAACATACCATGTAACACCAGTGTACCGCGCTGCGTATTCAGGTATCGATGTATTTGAAATGGAAGTCAACCAGTGTCCGATCATGAGAAGAGTGAAAGACTCGTTCTTCAATGCTACCCAAATCCTCAAATTGGTAGGTCTTGATAGATCCAGAAGGTACAAATTGCTTGAGACTGAAATATATCAGGGACCACACGAAAAGGTTCAAGGAGGATTTGGACGGTATCAGGGTACTTGGATTCCATACGATCGTGCCGTTTCTCTTTCAAGACGCTATGATATATATGATGTTTTGAAGCCTTTACTACTGTATAATCCTGTTGTCAGCGAGGTTCAGACTTTTTCAAAAATACAGTTATCAAGGAGCTATTCCACTATGACAGAAGCAGATGCTGATGTTACATCTGGAAATGGATCTGGTCATACTGCCTCGAAACAACCATCTTCTGATTCACCTACTAAGCGACTCAAGTTTTCCCACGACAAACCTTCTCCGTTGCACACATTTGACCATGATACACGATTGGCCAATCCGAATGCACCCTTTGCGTTGAAACCTGCTTCTGAAACCCTAGTCGATGAAAAATCGAAAGTTATTCTGTCTTCACTTTTTCTTCCGAATCAGAAGGATGTTACGCTACTTGAAATTGTTGGTGGGGATGAATCACAATTAAACGGTGTCAATATTGATACTCCGATAGACGATAACGGACAAACGGCATTACACCTGGCTGCAACTTTAGGCAGGGTGCCATTGGTAAAGGATTTAGTTCAGAGAGGTGCGAACAGACTTCGTGGTGATGATGATGGGCAAACAGCCCTTGTAAGAGCTGTCCATGCTACTAATTGTTATGAGGCAGTTTGTTTCGACAAACTGCTGGATTATCTTTATCCGGTGATAACTGTTTTGGACCATAAAGGTCGTACTGTATTGCATCACATTGCTTATACATGCGGACGGAAGGGATGCAGCGATGCTTGTAAGTATTATTTGGAAACTTTACTTGAATGGGTTGTGAAAAGAGGTCCTATGTTACCTGGTAATCAGGCTCTTAGTCTTACTAAATTCATGCAAGATGTGGTCAATATACCGGACCGGAATGGTGATACATGTCTCAATATAGCTGCCATGGTGGGCAATAAGCATATAATTCAACAGCTTCTTGAGGTGGGTGCGGATCCTACAAAGGCAAACAAAGCTGGCGTCAGACCGGTCGATTGTGGTATAAGTGTTCGTTGGCCATTGACGACTACAACAACTTATCGAGGAGATAGTAACGGCGAGAGTGACGGCGATGATGACGATGATGGGAATAATTCATTAAAACCACAGCAAAATCATTCCATATCTCAGGAACAAAATAATGATAAGATGGATTCACAGACTATGCTTGAACAGTCGGAAATGAACCAGAAAAGTTATCCTGAAACTAGTAATAGTCTAAGGATTCTCGAATCTATTCGTCAGTTTGTTGAAAAATTGGGTGAGGATTTCCAGGACGAGATGAAAGAAAAGACAAAGCAGATAAATGGTCTGCATCCTACCCTTAGAGAGAAAACTTTAAAGCTTTCTGAAAGACGTAAGCAATATGAGCAATTACAAAAACTTGTGCGTACTATTACAGATTTGAAGACCAAGGTAGGAAATCTAGACGGTGCTATTCAAGAAGAAGACGAGAGATTTAGTGAGGATGTCAAATCGTTACCTCTTAATTCGTCTAATTTCTCGGGTAATTTTGATGCCGACGAACCTTTTACTGTCTGGCCTGTGTTTACTGAAGTGGAAAGAAACATAGAGCAGCTATTGACAGAGAAGAAACAAAATGAGGAGAGCACACAGAACGGTCATATATCTGCTTACGAGGAGGGTAATTCGGATGCCATTGGATTGCTTCAGAGTATGAAACCAGAGGATTTGTTGAACGTGGTGAAAAATAAAATGGACGAGAATCGAAAGAGTGGAGCCCCCGTAGACTTACCACCAAAAGTAGTGTTACGTGCACGCATCGATGCTTACAAAAAAAACAATCAGCTCCTCATAGAGAGAACGAAGGCACGAAGGTCGTCATCTCAAGAATTAGAGCAACAATTCAAGAGAGTGATCAGTCTTTGTATTGGCTCGAAGCCTGATGATATTGACGATAAATTGCTAGGAAGTTTACTGTTAAGTGTGGAGAATGATCCTGATCCAGAGATAGGTCAAGTTAAGAAAGTATTGGAGATTGTCAACGATATGGAGAAGTGAACGGTTCGCGTTATATTGCAATAAGAGGTTCATTCTCGATATTACATTCATATCTAAATCAATGATTGTAATAATACATTTTTTATATCTTTAATCGAAGTAAAACGCACGGTGAAACATCCAGTGCTTTAACCTGCGTATGGGTTTTTAGTGTAGCCTTGACTTGCATTATTGGTAAAATTGGCGTGTGCATAAGGCCCCTTACCGCCAGCAGTGTATGCTTTTTGCTGCGTGGAGGATTGCTGGACTTGTTGTGTCGCCAGTCTCTGAGGAGAGTCATACGGGTTCTGCACATGATGATTATGATGGTGTGGAGTACCGGGTGATTGCATATAAGGATTATCTGGATACTGCACTTGATGTGGGTCCTGATATTGGTAATTTTGTTTTTCATGTTGCTGTGGGTTCTGTTGAAAATGCTGATACTGCTGTGATGGCTGCTGTTGGCGCAGCTGCTGGGACTGAGAATGTACCTCCATTTGAGCCTGAGCCTGAGCCTGAGCCTGGCGTTGTTGCAGCCTAGGAGAGTTATCGTTGTACACGTGTCCTGCTTGAACGAGCCCATTATTGTCGAGCCGAGGTTGTTGCATTTGCTGTTCCTGCTGTTTGGCAGAAGGCCAATAATTTCGATTTCTGCTTGGCTCTTGATTCGCCCTGCCATAAGAGCCACTTTGAGGACTTGGGCCAGTAGTATGATTATATCGAGGGTCTGCATCTCCAGAGTAGTTATCAAACAATGGAGGCATCCGCAGATTTCTTGCTTCAGCAGTAAGGTTATGACCCGGAGCCTCCTGTTCGAGAGGTGGTGGATTAGAAGGTGGCTGCTGCTGATTCACAGGTGTGTGATATCCAAGAGAAGATGAACTCCCATTGCCGGTAGTTTTTAGATATGGATTTCGAGGCTTTTCATATACAATACTTTGAGGAGCAACGTTATGTGCAGGTGCACGTCCCTCCATGGAAGGTGGTGCCCTCCTTTGAAGCTTATGCTTTGCTGCCGAACGCAGCTCTTGCATCTGTTGTGCAGATTGACGAGAAGGAGCAGCATTGCCAGGTGATCCTTCTGACCTCTGCTGTTTAGGCAAAATTTGAGAATGTAAAGACGTTGCAGCGCCTATTGAAGCAGGTATCCGGTTGAAATTGTTTGGATATTTCAAATTGTCCTTCATGGAATGGTTAAAAGACTCATGGAATTCTGTAAAAGGTGAGAGCATCCCGGTCTGGTTACTTTTCAACACAGGGAGCTGAAAGTCAGAATCATCAGAGGCCCCATTGGAACCACTAGATTCAGCGGACTCCCGATTCTCCGGATATAGTCTGTTAGGAGAATGATATTTATCTGCAGAAGAAGGACCGCCAAATTGGTCGGATTGCTTCCATTCAGCAGGAATATCGGGACTGCTCTCGTCCTGGGGATATAAATCTTCCTCCTCGGCATCTTTAGAAGCGTCACCTTTAGAATCTAAAGAAAGAGCACCGGTAAGGTTAGTTAGAGTCTTGTCGCCAGGAGGTGGTAATTGCGCATATTTCTTATAGATACTCACAATCTTGCCGCCTTCACCAGATGCCCTAGAGTGCGAAGCCCGTGTCCCTTCTTGCGAGGAGAGATATGATGCGCGAGCATCAAGTGAGCTACGATCGGATGCAGTGGGGGAATGCTGAGTAGTCTGGTAGTGATGCTTGGTATCCAATTTCCTGTCAGGGGATTCTAAATTAGGTTTCCCACTTTCAATTGGATACATACTTTCAAACTGCTGAGCTTCCCGTTCACCACTCTCGGGATACATATCAAATGCAGGTAAGTTCGGAAGTGGATGAGTAGATAAAATGGACTTTGTCTGAACCACCGAGTTATTCTCATCCCCATTGTTACCATCATCACCCAATTGTATTCTCGGGACAGTAGCATGATCAAATTTCTCTGCAGTTTCAGACGAGGTAGCAAAAGAGGTGCCAATGGAGGACTGAGATGAACTCATCAGCGAAAGCTTACTGCTAAGCATTTTAGGTCTTGCTGCTGTCGAAGAGGCTGAGATTGTGCGTATCTTTCCGGAAGCCATATCCTTGGAAGCATCTAAAAAGTTGACAGCACCGATAACACCATCAGCAGATCCACAACCAGTATACCCTTTACTCATCTTGACCTGTATAATTTGCTTTATAGAGGTGTCCCATTGCGGAATATCCCACGCCAATGAAGAAGCACTTGAAGTAAGTTGCATAATATCCTGTGTCTCCAAGTAATGAACATTGGGAAGCACTGGAAGTGCAAAAAGAAGCGAATGAGGATCTGTCTTATCGGCATTCATCCTCTGAGGACGTCCATATAGTTTGAAGGCATCCATAAGAGGAATCAAAAACCGGATCAAAGTATCATAACCTGGAACGGCAGAATGTTGTTCCGGCATCATAAATATGGAACAACGTTTTGAACCTTCGCTTTTCTCAAACAGTATCTCACCGTCAAGCTTAAGCATAGTACTATGATCAATGACTGTGTAGTTACGTGGGTACACGGCGTAAACACTCTCTGCAGACATAATTGTTGCCATAATCAACTTCTTATTTTTCTTTTCACTCTCATAAAACACTGCATGACCCTGAAATTTATCCCCTGTCTTGTGCTTCTTGGATCGTTTTTTTGGAGGCTCTATAACACAGTAACACCTCTTCCAGGGCATTCCCGTACCAAACCGAACACTGGTCCAGTCTTCATGAGCAAATTTAGTTTCAGCCAATATGACACGAATATTGGACAGAAGTGAACCTCTCGCAGACAATAGTGCAGCAGTATATGCCTCCTGAAGAGACTTGTACTCAAAAGCAGCCAACCTGAGAGCACTATGCCAGCGACGAAACTGTTCAGTTGACGAAAATTGAAGAATAAAACGATTCTTTAGAGTAGTGGAAACAATGATGACATTAGCCATAGGTCCCTGACTAGAAGGAAGAGATACCATAGGCTTTATGACCGCATCAGAGAAGTTTATATAGGATGGTTTATTTTCTGTATTAAGATCACCATTCTTCATAATAGAAGCATCCCAGTAGGAAAGTTCATTGCCAATGAGTATTGCATAAACCTCCACCCAGCGTCTATCGGCTGGCTGACCAGCGGAGTTGAGGTCTTTCAATAGCATAAAAAAACCTTCATGGTATTTCCGGTTGGCTTGGGCGGAAAGTAGCGTCACTATAGGAGCCATCTCAGGACTCAATTCTCCTTTACCCTCCATTGTCATCGGAGTAGGTGAGCCAGGAGCCTCGCTATCATCAAAAGATGGAGATGTATATTGACTAGGCTCGGGAGACGGCGAATGTGATCCGAAGCCCGAGTTTCTTGAAAATGCTCTTAGTTTCTGCATAATCCTGCTGATTATTTAGGCCAAGGTGCACGCTTTTGCGGGTAATTTTGGCTTTAGCTAGCGTGCCGATTGATTACCTAAGTCAAAGGTGCTCAATATTGAGATTGGTTCGTTCGAAGTAAGAAGAGAATATGCAAAAGAAGGTATCGAAATATAAATATCAATAATCCCCTTGCCCCAAAAAAACAAGAGAAAACTCGAACGCGAGAAAAAAAGCCCCAATTAATTTATTGTCCACACTCATAACGCGCGAATGAAAACGAACAAGCGAATAAAAAAAAAAAGAAAGCACGGAAAAAAATAAGATGGAAGAGATGCATGGATTGTTGGTTTTTTTTTTTCTGATTGATAGAGAATACGGAGTTACGTCACCGTCAAGGGGGCTGAGTGTTGCAGGTTCTCGGTGATAGAAAGGGTAGGATCGGTGTGTGGAGTAACACTAACTGAATAAAAAAGATGTGTGTAGTGAAACCAATTACTGCTACTTGAAGCCACTACTTTAACGCATACTTAGGACGAGTTGAGAAGGTGTGAGTTACCAGATGATGAGGTCATCACTCGTTTTCCTTCCCAACGACGGATTTTGCTACTCGTCAAAACAAAAAAAAAAGTATGCGAAAAAGAAAGACTGGTTGCAAATTGATATACAGTAAATCTAATTAACTTCCTTGGTCGTCTATGAGTTGAAGACAAAGCACCGGAACAACACCTTTTTTATATGCATGTCTGTCGTTGTCAATTTTAGCTGCTAGACACCATCCGTCCTGATGTTTCAGCTCTACCACGCAGTGCTCGCCAAGTTCTAAATCCATTTCGTCGGGAAGATGAGCCTCGTACTCCAGGACAACAATGTAAATTTCAGTGGGATCCGATGTCAGTGTCTCTAGTGACATTTGAAAACTTTTATAACTTACGGCTGCCTTTTCTTGCTTTTCCTTTCTTCTCCTTTGATCGCTCATCTTTCTCCCTTTGCTTGGATCGCATAGAATAGGCACCTTGCTAATTTGCCTTACAGTTACTATCTGAGGTCTCAAATTTTCTTTATCAGTCGTAGAAACGTCTGCTTTAAGTGTCTTTGGTGTTATTCTTTTCCGCATCATGTCATTCAGACGATCAACTAATGTGAGACTTTTCAATGCTGCTCGCTTAGGTTTTGGTAAATTTTCACTCAGACTGGTCCTCTGGTTCTCAATGGTGGCAGCCATGCTTTTTCTGTTAAAGAATTTTTTGATGGCACTGGTTGGAGTCTGAATCAATTTATGAGGAACTGCAGTCATATTCTTGATTCTGTAATTTGTGGACATCTCTTCTAGTTTTTCACCTTTTCCAGCGGCTGACGTTCTACAGGGAAGTGACGGTACTTTCGATCGTAAGGAGAAGGTGGATAAACTTCCTGATGTTGCTGAACCGGCCGTAGAATATTTATTGGATCCTTTGCATTTCTGGGGCAGCTCCCATTCTGCATTTTCCAGAGAGAATGGATCGTCCTTAGTAGCAAATTCCTGAAATTTCTCTCCTGTGACATGATAATTGTTGTAATTATGGATGATTGAATCATTCCAGCTGTGTTTCTTAACTCTCTTTCTGTAGCAGTAAAAATACCAATATAATAATGCAGCAATACCAATGACTGCGACGCACAATGGAATAACAATGGCTATAATCAAAGGTGCTTTAGAAATATGACCCGCTGTATTATCAGAGAGTATTCCATTTAAATCTGTTGAAGAAGCCAAGGAGTTTGTAGAGGTACCAGTGTAGCTGGTCAAAGTACTGGATGGATTTGCTAATTCTGCAAGCTCTCGTCTATAAATATGGCCTTTTATTGGTACTCTGCTCCACTGAGTCACCGTAGTTGTACTGGTTGTCGTGGTTGTCGTTATCTCATCCTGAGCAACAATATTTACGCCCGTAAGGACGAGTTTATTGGAATTCATTACCAGGAAGATCAAAATGAAAAGAAATAAGCTACATATTATATCCCTTTAACTAAAAACCCGGAATTGATCTTCCATTTATGCTAATTTTAAAGGGCATGAATCAGTTTTGTACCAGTTTCAAGACTTGCCGGTGTGATCCCCAAATTACCGTTTCCGGCGAAATGTCTGATTTGCGCGAACCCTTACCTTGTGCATTGTTTCAGAGCCGTTTGAGTTAAATAAGAGAAATGACAGACTAACAAGGCTAGTCATACAAGGATATCTTTGTAAAGCTTAATCATGTATTTTAATACAGGACGGTTTTAGTTTTTTCCGATTGAGCGTCGTATTCTAGACTCCTGGTTCGTTGGGTCTAAGCGCCTTAATCTTTATACTGGGTAGTTTTTCCTCCTCGCTATTATCTCCGTTTATTCCACGCACGATAACAAAACTCCTTTTTGCAAGTTTAGATTTACTTTTATTTGACCATTCAAAAGAACGTATCATTTTTCTCATCGGCTCGTATTACGATTCTTGTTCAAACTCTTAATTAAGGAGAAAATTGATTGCGATCATATTATCCACTTAGACTTGTCTGACGCCCATCTGAGTCTCTATATCTTCATCGTACCTGCAACCGCTTACTAATTGTTAAGCGAGCATAGAATGGGTCAATCGTTATCACATTCGTCTCCGTTGTCATCATCTTCACCCCCAATCTTTCATCCCTATACTTCTTCATCTCTTAACGATACCGGTACTTCCGATGTTCCTTCGGTGTCCACTAGATCTAGACGGCTTTCATCTTTCTCACTGAAATTCTCTCGCAAACATAAAAGGAATCATCATTTTTTCAATCCTTTGAGGAGAAGTTCTCATCGCAACTCATTACAAGAGCAGTTATCGAGATCAGAACTGCCACATATTGCTTCTCGGGTAGATTACATTCCCTTGCAGGATTCTGATAGCGATTCCCGCTCCCCCAACCGATCTTCGCAAGCGTCTTCTACCTCGTCAGCTCGCCGTAATACAGTTCCCCTCAATCAGGGGTTGTATCCGCCTCCAGCAGGATCTCAAACGCCCATATCCCTACCTGATTTAGGGGATTCGAGAAGACATCAGCTTGCCGGCCAAACGTTGAGACAATTACAGGAATCTACAGCTACCACATCCACTATCTCTGCTTCTGATAACAGCAACATAATTCCTAATGATGATACGCCACCTTCAAACGAGTACTACGAGCACTTGCGCAGAGCTATACTGGATCCAGATCCAGGATTTGATGGCCTCCGTCATAGTAGACGCAGGCACATCGTCAACGAACAGTACGAGAATGTTGTTAGGGACATGGATATAGGTATGGTTGTTCAATTCCAAACACTTTCCACTCTTTTGGAGAGTGTTACCATAAGTACTTTGAGACGATTGCTACAAAATGATCCCTCAGCAGCAAATTCAGAGACTGAAACACTGAGTCAAGACGAAATTATGAGCCGATATAACGGCACCAGAATAGATCGGACAAATTTGACTGACGAAGAAGATGATGCCAATGTTGAAGATACAACATTTGCAGAATTTCTTGTGGGACTCAACAGCGAACATTTATTGCAACGTGAATTGGGGTCACAGGCGGGCCAGGGACAGAACCTTAGCTTTTTTCGTGCCTTTCAATTCAGTAGCTCATCCGTGCCGAGAAATGAGACGGCCGTAGTTCCTGC
The DNA here is from genome assembly GCF_011074865.1 of Brettanomyces nanus. Lineage (NCBI taxonomy): Eukaryota > Fungi > Ascomycota > Pichiomycetes > Pichiales > Pichiaceae > Brettanomyces > Brettanomyces nanus. The sequence goes on along the minus strand of NC_052374.1, from coordinate 723,585 downwards.
TATGATAGTGGGACTAATTAGTGTGAATAGTCAAAACTGGAGACATAGTAATGATGTCAATGCAGATGAGGATAATGACACCATATCTGCTGACAGTATAATATCGCATGTGACTAATCCATTTGAGGCTGCTGGTATTCCACTCAGTGGATCTGCCGCACCGCCATCTCGCAGTAGCAGTAATTATAGTGAAACTGCTTCTACACCAACTCAACCAGAAGAACATTCACTACCTCCGAACACCTATAGGTCGTGGATTATAATAGTCATGGCTCATCATTACAATGCCAATGACTCTATGCTCGGTGCAATGCCATTGTTCATTAGTCTACTTACAAACTATGTGAGGGGTCATAACACTGAAGATGACACAGATAACATATTTGATACTACTTCTGTGGGTGGTGGTGCTAATGGATTGGACGAGTTTAGAAGTTCGCTTTTCAGAGTAATGACAAAGAATTGTCACCTAACCGTTCACGAATTGGCCAAACATACTCGATCGATGTGCATATTCAAACAAGCTTCCAAATTTGACTGTTCATGGAAAGAGAAAACGGATGAAATGCGGGACGAGGAGCAGTACGCATATTACGATGTGGGAGAAAGATGTCCCATTTGTATGATCGGTTACCAGGAAGGAGATCCAGGAAGGAAGTTGAAATGCAAGCATGCTTTCCATCGAGAATGCGTCGATGAGTGGTTGATAAACGACAATACCTGCCCGATTTGCAGAGCAAAAGCACTATAATCATTTATAATAAAGACTTCGGTTACGATAAAAATCTCTATTCAGTCTCATTAAATTTTATATTGGAAGCAATAAGATTGTCAGTAGCAGACTGTACTAAAAAGTCCATTGGCCTGATTCCTCCACGAATAGCCATACTCTTCAAGCTGGCTAAAATATCCATACTGCTGCGTCCCATCAAGGTGGCGACAACTCCTGTCACTAAAGCTGCAGACATTGATGTACCCGAATTCACCGTGATCATTTCGTTGAATGGTGCCAAACTTACAATGTCTACCCCGTCGCAGAAAAGGTCAACGCACGGGCCATAGTTACTGAATTTGGCAATCGTATCTGTGTACGAATTGATTGACCCCACGGTGATGACGTGCTCTGCACCAGAAGGAGAATATTTGCACGCGTCTCTTGCAAAATTACCTGCCGGTACCACTATTGGAAAGCCCGCTGTCACAACCTCTCGTAGGGCATTTTCAAAAAGCACACTTTTCTTTCCTATAAATGGCATTAAGATAACTCCAGGGACGCCTGCCTTGACAATTTTGTCCAAAGCACTCAAAACATTACTGATGACTCCAATACCATTGTCATGAAGTACAGGATAATCTATTAGCGTAACCTCTTTTGAAACACCAAAAAGCTCGGAACCAACCAACGATGCTACAGCGGTGCCATGGCCATTGACATCACAATGTGTAGTATTTTTTGGGTCAAATGTTTGAACCCTTCCAGTAAAATCAGAGTGGTTGGACAATATACCAGTATCAAGAATAAAAACCCGAGTATCCTTCCCGGTACCGTTATATATGAAATCAAGATGCTGCTGCTTGACAATCGGTCCGGCTTGTGAGAGCCTTACCAAGTGTTTTGGAGCAGACTGTTGGTGGTGTAGGTTAGCAATTTGTACCTGTCGATCAATACTAATAGCTTCCACAGATTCGTCAAAAAACAGGGACTTCACAAAATTTGTATCGAATTCTCCCATTATTGCTTTGAAATTTCCAATCTCGATGCATTCATACTCTGAAATAAGGATCTTCTCCGAGAATCTAAGCAAGTCCGTTTTGGCGCTTAATTGAAGAATCACTTTTAGGCAAGAGACAGCAGAAAGTGTGAAAAAAATGAACACTAATAACAATTGGGTATTCATCTTGAAATAAAGCCTAGTGTAAGTTGTCCATAATATCGTTTACCCTTTTCCGGAAATGAAATCCCTAATAATGAAGGCTTTACTTCCTAGATTGCATTCTAAACTTTTTTCTCTTGAAGTAATGATCTTAAATCAGAAATTTCAATATTTTCTGTGGATTGAAGTGTTCCTCAGAATTCTTATATTCATTGAAGTTCTGGATGTACTTAAGAACCTTGTAATCTTCATGAACTTCAAGAGCCTCGGGTCCTCATTCCAAAAAGAGAAACTCAGAAGACTCCTAAGTAATCTCGCTTGGCGAATGTTCAACTAGAGGTATGTCCTTTTCGTTTTCTTGAAGCATCTTTAGTCTTTTCCTTTCTTTTCTTTTGAGATACTTCTCTCTTCTGGACTCACTCTCTTCAATCTCGTATTCTCTATATTTTGCCAAAAATATCTTCAACGTCTCTGCATAGTTTTCAAAACCAAGTGAATACATCGAATATAAAATATCTTCACCATTTAAAGTCTTTCGCTGTTCGATAGAGCCCTTCTCAGCGGCTTGAGAAGTAAGAAAAGATATGAATTCTGAGACACATTCTTGCATACAATTTGCTGCCGTTTTGGACAACTTTCCATAGCTGGGTAATGCCTTTCTCATAATCTTGCTGACATTTGTGATGGGCAACCACTGATCCTGTTCATGTATAACGTGGCGAGTCATCTTTTTTTTATCTGTTTTGATTGCTTTTCCCATTTTTCGGTTTAAATTGAACAGTGTACCAGCTTTGGCCAAAATTCAATTTAAAAAGCAGGATACAACAGAAATAATCACAACTATTAGAAACCAAAAGTATACATCAAGAAAAGAGTCAGAGGGAAGATAAAATTAAGAAGTATCTTTCATCATTATTCTTTTGTAAGTATATGCTATTTAGGAGGTATATGCTCATTGAGTACATTACGTCTTATAACAGCGTTAGAACCGTCGGAGTTATCGATCGTGATGCTTGCCAGCACCGCCTCAAGTACTAAAGCAAACGATCAACTTGGATTATAAGAACAAATACTCCTTATATTAAAGTATAAAGTAATCATTGAATAATATTTCTCGTCGAAGTAACCGTATATTTGAATCAAACTTACAAGTCAAAAGTCTCCTTATACCATTTAAGGAAACTTGAATGATTCAAAGGATTATGCGCTTCCCAAACAGGAAGTCTGGGGTCAAAAAAAAAAATAGAAGGAATGGGTCGAAGCAGAGAAGGAACCATTTACTCTCTTAACCCCCAGTACTTTTGGTCCATTCAGGCTTATCTTATTGTGTCCCTATTCCTATTTTCAATTCAATAGAGAGGTAAATCGGGGACAAACGCCAATGAACGTCGAATTATTTTCGTTATTGTTTCTTTTTCTCTTGGACACGCTTTTTTGGCTTTCATATTTCCCAAAGGAAGGCATCTTCTACCAGAATAGGTGATATACTATTTTAGTTGCCAGAACAAGATGAAATATACGCTTGCACGGATGCCGATCTGGATTACGTAATTGCTGCTTTTCGAACGCGTCAGAGAGTGAGTACGACCACCCGCTCCACAGAAACACGTTCAACTCTTCTGTGCATCGCCACACGCTGACTAGAAATCCTCTTCAGGACTGTTTTCTTTTTTCGCTACGAGTCCAAATTCAGGAAAAATTGGAGAAACGCGAACTCGATTTGGGGAGTAAAGGAGACGAAAACGCGTATTAAAACATACCGGCGCGGTAGTATTCTCCTCGCTTTGGGCTGGCAGGGAGAAATTTCCGGAATTTCGATATTTAGACAAAAGAAGGGGGTTTGTCGCACCGCTGACAGGGGCCGTATCTATGGCGTGCCACGGCTTGTGTCCTCAATGATCGACTCCTGAGATTATATTAAGACCCTTTTCGGTTAAAGTACTGTACTAAATATCTTTCTTCTCGCCGTGTGCTTCACGGGCCTTTTCGATCTCTCCTTCAGCTCCTAGCAAGGTATAAAGTGAATCTGACCTGCACTTTCTATTAGGTTTTTTATCCTGATCAATTTTTTTTTTCTTATACACTTTGGTTTACTTTCCCTTTATCTAATTATTTCTTAAGAAGAAGGATAATTGCTTTACTAGTCATCACTTCTAAAGGTTGCATCTGTCATTCATTTCAGACGGTACGATAACACGCTCGCTCATTCATTCGTTCTTTTTGTGCATCCACACAAATTCAGGGAGACGTTCATTCATTCGTTCATACCAACTAGCACCTTTGATTGACTTATTAATTGGCTTTTACACTAGCTCATAAGCTGATTCATCGATATTTTCCCATCAACTCCTCTTTGTTACCTATAACAGGAGCTTGTACTGAGAAATCTCAATTAGGTAATTACCTTTAAATTTTTTCACTCCTCACTTAGACGAAAAAAAGGGATCATCGAAACTCCTAAGGCATATATATACATATACGTTCATATTCCCTTTGTGCCCATTTCCTTTATCGATATCCATCCATTTTTTTTCCGGACAACCAACTACTTTCAGAATCTTATGACTGTTATATGCTGAGTTTTTCTTCATTCAATTACTTCCATTTGATATCCTTTCAACTTACGTATCACACCCCTTCCCCCCACTTCACCATCACATTATGGTTACAAAGCATTCATATGGTCCTCCAAAAAGAGCTGTGCCGAAGCCTTACTCTTCTAAATTAGAGTCTCTGGAGAATCTCAGAAATTATATGATTGCCAACGAGTACCTTCCCTCTATTATCAAGCATCTAAAAGATCTGGAGGCCAAATCAATCATTAATCCATCAATGATCGACCTTCAACCTGAAGTTAAGTGGTTCATGCGCCCATATCTTGTCAATTTCATTATCCAAATGCATTCATCCTTGAGATTGAAACCGCAGACATTGTTTCTCTGTTGGAATATTATAGACAGGTATTGTGCCAAAAGAATCGCTTTTAAACAACATTATCAATTGATTGGTTGTACTGCACTCTGGATTGCTGCTAAATACGAAGATAAAAAATCCAGGGTCCCTAGCATAAGCGAACTCTGCATGATGTGTTCCAACGTCTACGAGGAGAGCATGTTTAGGGAAATGGAAGTTCATATTCTCAGCACTCTGGGTTGGTCCGTCGGTCATTCATCTTTGGAAGATACCCTCCAGCTATGTGTCAAGTTTGCCGATCCCGATGGAAAAGAGACTTTGCAAAGACCCATTGATGAATACAGAGGTAATTCTCAAACTGTGAGTGCTATTTTGGCAGTGGCAAGATACCTCTGCGAGTTGTCCCTTTACGAAAGAGATTATCTAATGTTTCCTCCATCTCTGATTGGCATTGTGGCTTTTCTGTTTTCATGCTCCATGTTGGGACTCAATTACGGTTCTAAAAGTATGAGTCGCATCTACCATGAATATAGAATCAATATGGCGAGGAAAGCCCATGCTGCAAGAGGTTCCATATCGAAGGCTGCCACTGTAATGAGTTCTTCCGTTCCACCATCATTGGGACAGCTTCCAACCCCTGTCACACCAAACAAGAATACAGATTTCTTTGAAGAGGAAAACAACTACGATTCTGATAGTGAAAATAAAGATCCTACTAATGAGCATCAATATGGCCCATTTCTTAGCGGCTTTGAAGGCTTGGCTTCCATCAATAGACTGAGAACAATTTCCATTCTATTTTTGAAATCAATGCTTAATCCTTCAGAGGTGCTTGTTGAAAAGTACACTCCGTTGGGTGTCATCGCCGTGGTGAAAAACTTCGTTACAGAGAACAACCTCACAGAACTTGATATGAAGGATCTTAACGTCAATTCGAAGAGTATTACTGGTCCTGTCAACGATTTTGTCTTCGATCTCTCCAATTTGCTTTTAAACTTTGAATCAAATCTTGAATTTGTCACTGAGCAGGCTATGCAATATATCATTCCTACTTACCAGTCCCCAATGGCTAGTAAAGCATCTTATTCACCTTTCAACTCCCCTTCTAATCTTTCTTCGTTCAGCTCCGCATCGTCTCAAACGACCTATGATTCTTGCTATGAAGAAATACCAATAAAGGGAGACGAGTCAACTGGAGGTGGAATGAAGCGGTCTTATCCAAACTCCTCACCCATCGTCGATTCTAATTAAGAATATATCTGCCAAGCGGTTTCTTTTCAATATAATGCTGTCTTTTGTCCTGGTGATTTTTGGTTTCAATTGACGACTCTGTTCTGCATTTTGTGGCTTTCTGGTTCTCTGGTTCTCTTTTCTCTGGTTTTGCTGTTGAGTTTGTTATCTTTACTTTCTATGAAGGTCATCTTATATGGTTTCCTCATCACTATCTAAATTCTAATGCATAAGTGTCATATTTAAGAGAATTATTATACACGTTATCTGCTACTTGAAGGAGCTATTTCTCTCAACACCTTTGAAGCAGTATCGTTTTTCTTCTCCACCACTGGGGAAGATTGTTTCATCGACTTAGTATCAACCTCTATATCAGATATAACTAAATCTGGACTTCCTTTGCCATCAATAGCTTTAAGAAGTTCTTTATCTCCTTTATCATCGTTACTAGATCCACTAACCGTGATCTTATCCTTTATCTTGCTTTCCAATACATCAGGTACTGAAACAGAACTAGAAAAGATAGAGTCCACAGTAGTATCGCTCGAAGATCTCTGAATATTCTTTGAGGTCACATGCTGAGCTCCTATATCAATACCGTGGTAGTAATCCACGTCTAAGTTATCTTTCAGAGATAAAATGTATGTTAAAAGAAAGATAATCACAACAAAATTGAAAAAGTTCATCCTCTTCTGGAAACTAAGTGAACTTTGAAACGAGTCCATCCGCTGCTTATACGAGGACATAAAACTCTCAAATCTGTGGTTCTGGTAATTCAATAGTCCTTCAAAATTGACTGCCATGTCAGTATTTAACTTCCGAAAGTGAGTCACTTGGAAATGTATAGTGGTATTCAGTTGACCAATGAGTTTATCAAATCGACTTTTCTGTCTATTTTCTAAGTTTTCAAATGCCTCGGAGAGTATTTTTGATTGCTCTTCGATGTAGAGTAAAGAAAGCGTAGCATTAGATTCTAATAATGAGAGTCGCTTGATAATGTTTCTGTAAATTGATTCCTGAGAAGACGAAGAGCTAGTTGTTTCAAGTGAAATATACTGCGTAGATATGTTGGTGTTACTCTCACCGAAAACTACCGTCGTATTCATCGTGCAAAGATCTTGCTCTTCTTGTTTATGACCTTCAAGAAATTGCTCCAAGCCAACATGAGGAACAATAACACATGAAACATCATCATTCTCAATATCTTTCAAGTCCAAAACCTCGCTATCATTATTTAAATCAACGTTGAACTCGATAGATGCATCAAGTGGGTCCTCTTTCTCTGTCTGGACGCTGAAACTGGTCTCGTGATTCTCCTCTTTGAATTGCTCCATCATAGTTTTACCATAAACTTGAATAGTTGAAATCGGACAATAGAATTCGCTTCCATAGTAAGAAAGAATTTCTATTCTAAGAAATCTGGCCCAGATCATTGGATCTTCAATCTTAAACCTCTGTAGCTTCCTCAAATTTTCAGCTTCATACTCACCAATAACTTTCCAATCGGTTGTAGGATATCTATCGCCGACTGATATACGAATATCTCTGAAGACGGACGAAAAAAACTCAAAATTACCTATCATAACCTCATCGACCAAAATGTCCTCACAAAGTTCTATATCTAAGAACTTGTGAGGGGCTTTACATTGATTAAGCAGATAGGTGTCTTTGTTCTCATTCAAAACAGCGTTGGAGCCTTTAGACTCTTCGTTGGTCCTCACAATGGTAGCAGCACAATCAAACGAAGCATAATTGAACCGACCTTTGTAGGCCATACCCTCTTCAAGAGGAGCTGCCTCATCGCCAGTGAACAACGATGAATCAAATTCCATCTCTTCTCCAACGGGACCGTCCAAGTTGTTCAATGAACCACTGCCAACTTCACTTGAACGAATTCGCTGCTGACGAGACTCCTTCTCCTCTTCTTCCTCCTCTATATGTTTTAGCTGAAGTTCCTGAGATTTTCTAGCCACTTTTTGTTTCTTCCATTCTTCAAATGTAATGAAGTACGATTTCTCTTCATCAGTCAATTTAATGGATGAATCGTTGGACTCCAAGGCACCAGTCAAATTTTTGAGCTGGTCATTCAAAATATCCTTGGTCGTCGTTCTATGTGTTTGCCTAGTATCACACTCCGAGCTCTGATTAACCATATATTCCGAATCAGTAAGTCCAGTGGTTTTATGAAACGACGTGTTTATCATACTAGCACCTATTTCTAAGCTAAGATTGTCCGCCAAACTTGAAAGTGGAGGCGTCGGTACTGAAGATGACATTTTACTTGTTGCATTCCTTGATGTGCTGTTGAGGCATATTTCACTTGTATCGCCAGAATGAACCTTATCAGTTTCGGACTCTAACTCTGCAAAACAAAGCCCATTAAGTAAGCAAATATAAATAATGAATATCTCTTGAATAAACATACACGAAGTTATTAGCAATCGTCTGAAGGGTACTCGAATAACAAGCCAAGAAGAGCAAGCATTTGCGATCCTGGCTCATTTCATAAAGCTCCCTTTATTTTAAACTGTGGCGGTGTAAAATGTTGATGTGGCGCATGATCAGGGTAAAAATTCCACTCGTTGAGCATGAAAGTACAAAAAGCTAGGGCAAATACAATATCGCTTTTCTTTTCTGTAGACAACCCAGATATGACTCTGGACCCTCTAAAGTTTTGCACGGTATGTGCGTCAAATAATAACCGATCAATGGAGGCTCACAAGGTGCTCAAGGACCACGGATATCTTGTAAGATCGTATGGTACGGGATCCGCTGTGAGACTCCCCGGACCAACAATAGACAAACCAAACGTGTTTCTGTTTGGAACACCTTACACAAAGATCATGGAAGTGTTGAATTCACAGGATTTGAAAATGCATAAGATGAATGGAGTCTTGGAGATGACTGAAAGAAACATGAAGATTAAAAAGGCCCCTGAGAGATGGCCGTATTTGAATCAGCCTTCGCAGATGTTGGACACAGAGGAACATCCTGGTTTTGAGAATGAGCTGGACTTTCAGGTGGTAATTACATGTGAGGAAAGATGCTTTGATGCTGTCGTGGAAGATTACCTTAGCCGAAATTACTTTGACCCGGGAAAAACAAGCAAATTGGTCTACTGCTTTAACGTGGATATACGAGATGATCATGAAAGTGCCAGACAGGGAGGACAGGCCATATTAGAACTTGCCAAGATGCTTGATACGACATACAAGGCGGACTCCAGCGAAATGCCCTTGCAGGATAAAATTCCAGAAATAATAGTTCAGTGGCAGAAGAAGTACCCAAGCCTACCAATTCTTCATGCCCTTTGCTACCATTAGAGATAGAACGCTCGTATAAATTGTACTATATTTATTAATTATTACTCCTTATAGACAATAGGTCTTCCGTTGACGTACACGCGAATAATGTTCCGATTGTCACCATTAAACAACCATTTGCAGACTAAGTTCTCGAATCGCTTTTGAGATTCTTCCGGTTTTATAGCTCCCCATTTTGGCCTTTGAAAGTCAAATATGTCTATACTGGAATCTCTGGCACACAAGCCAATCAATTGAGCATCAAACTTCTTACCAACTTCGAAAGAACCTATCATATTCTGCATTTCTAGTACTTCAGCACCACCCATAGTAGCTAGATACAAGACATCTTTCACACTGAGCTTTTCCTTGTCATTGTGCGTGCGCATCACAAGATGATGAGAAACAAGTAATGCATGCCTAGCCACCTCCAATATCGAGGGAGTAAATCCGCCTGAGCAGTCAGTTCCTAGACTCACATGCAAGCCGCTATTCAACAGCCACCGGACCCGGGCTTCCCCAGAAGTGATTGAAGAGTTGGATGTAGGACAATGCGACACGCCAGTATGAGTCTTCACTAGTATATCCTTCTCGTCATCACTGAGGTGAATGCAGTGGGCTAGTACAGTTCTACGCCCAAGAAGTTTGTTCTGGTAGTATATATCCGTGTAGCTTTTGTACTGAGGGAAGAGCTCACGCATCCACTCAATTTCACTCTTGTTTTCAGACAAATGTGTCTGACAGTGGTAGTTGGTGGACTCACGGAGTTGGCCAAGCCATCCAAGTAAACTGTCAGTGCATGAAGCGGCAAATCTCGGGGTGATTATTGGCTGAATCAATTCGCCAGTGGGATCACGTTTCTGAATATAATGAATCACTTCCAACGTGCTCGCTTTGCTCTGTTCGACAGATTCGGTATAGAAGCTGGGAGAGTTGGCATTCATGCACGTTTTCCCCACAAGAGCCCTCTGACCCATTCGAAGAGCCATATCAGCAAGTAACTTTGTAGCTGCGCTATGTATCGTGGCATAGTATGCAGCAGTAGTAGTACCATACTCGAGAGTCTTTTCAATCACTATATGATACACTTCCTTAGCAAAAGCCAAATCCTTAAAAGACGATTCCAAGGGAAAGGTGTATATATTTAGCCAATCAAGTAGAGTTGTCTCACCAAATATACCATTATTAGGGTACTGTGGAGCGTGGATATGGGTATCGATGAATCCAGGAAAGAAAAAACGATCTTCTGAACCCGATATGTTCACGACTTTAACCCGATCCTTCGGTATCTGAAACTTTCTAGCGCCGATATCCAAGGGATCTTCAGTAGTCTCGGTTTCAATAAACTGAATCGTTCCTTCCGGGTCTACTCCAACCGCAGTCTTAGCGTGCACCTCAAGTACCCCCAACTCCGGAGTATGCGCAAAGGTTCCATAGTACACAGCGAAAGGTGCAGGGTCTAGACATCTGGCATGGATCCCATCAAAATAGTCTTTCTCAGCAGTCATCACTCAAAACAGATAAACGATCAATACAATTGCGTGAAAAATAGGAGCGGTAACCGCTCCATTCATAGCATGGGGAGCACCATCACCTCTTATATAGTTTCCTAATAATCCGTATACTTGGATCTTATCGCTAGGCTATACCGCGGATCGAGTGCCGCGGGGGTACTGCTCTTTCCGCGTAAAGAGCCAAAAATGCTTCGGCCGATCATTAGATCGTGTCTCCGGCGAGACCGTATCACTATCATATCAGAAGCTGGAGAAGGAAGGGTTAGAGTAAAAATATTGTACCACAGGAATATTGCAACCTGGTTCCTGTACTCGGATATTTGTCTGAACCATTATTCTAACATCTAGATATCCGTCATGGTCACTTATATTCTTTCACCGTCTAGACCAATAAGAGAGCTTTAATACCGACCTAGTCTTCCCCCGTAAATTTTTTTGAGTCCTTCTCCTAGACGCCGTGGTACTCTCAGGCAGGTCTTCGAAAATAAACTGAGGCGAAAACAAAAAAGTATATCTATTTGTATACATCCTCTTTGTGTTATCATCATCGACCCACAAGTACAATGGTCCAAGTAAGTTGAACATCAATGGACGTTTGCCCTCTGACTTCTCTTTACTAACATTTATAGTACGTCGCTAAGCCAGCCTACAGGGCCGCCAAATATATTGCTGGAGCTAGTCCAACAGCTTTCAAGGCTTACCTTCCTATTTTATGTTTCTGGGGTAGTGCCACCATTTTTGGCGTAGCCGTTTATACAGAAGCATGGCCAATGTTCCAGAAGGATTTTTACAGCAAGATTCCTGTCCTCGGCAAGCACTGGCAAAAAGAGGTCGATCCTCAAGATTTGCCAGTTTGAGTAAACTGTGACCATGGCGATTCTTCTTTCGTTTGTTGAAAGACACTACTATTCATGCACTCATATATCTATTTATTCAATTCAACCACGAAAATCTTACAATAATTGTAGACATCAATCTATAGAGTCCGCAGTCCCTGACGAAGATATTTCAGATTTGATAGGAACAACATGCTCTCTAGAATCCACTGATACATTCTCATCCGATAAGTTTTCATCATCGTCATCCTCACATCCAACGACTCCCCAGGCTAATCCTGTAACCTCCTTAAGTCTTTCCAAAATATCTGTAATTGGAGTAAAAAGTCCAAACTGTTTAAGTTCACCATCATACGAATGAAGCATTCCAACAAGTCCTAAACCAGTCAGGTGTTGTTCTTGTGACGAAACTATCTCTGTTGTTTGCTGATTATCGCCATCCATCACTTTGTGCGATCCAAATGACGGAATAAAGCTTTCAATGAAAGCGGAAAGTACCGACTTTCTAGCAAGTCCCGGAGGATGAACGGTGCTATCCTCATGAATATTCAACGATCTTTCAAGATTATTATCATGTAAATCCGCCAGCTTGGACATCACAAATGATCCAGAGTCTCCCCCCGAAGCGAAGGTCTTCTTATTTGAAGAGCTAATCACAAATTCACTTGTTTTCAATGATCCTTCAGACCAGTATATCATTTTCATACCGTTGAGGTGTCCAGTGGTAAAGTTTGTAGTCGATCCCACTTTAAAAACCCGAAGATTGGCGTGATTGAGCATTCCGTTCTTGCAATTGTTCAAACTAACTACCTCCTTCACGTACAAGTTAGAGAGAATCAGCGAGGGGTCAAACTGGTTCAAGTGTAAATCTTCACCAAGATAGTTTAAGTACTTTTTCCCCTTGCAAGCATCAATCCTGATGATTGCCAAGTCGGAAAGCTTATCATCATCAATGATTCTTTCACCCCAAACAATCTGACCGAAATCTTCGTGAGGTAAATTTCTTCTGTATCTTTTTCCTTTAATTCTTATCTCCTCAGTAGGGAACTGTTCATCCAAATTTCTCACTGCATCATCGTATGCTTTGTACTCTGCACTATTTACGTTATAATTCAATCTCTCCGCACTTAGGGCATCCTTATAAAGATTGATCAACACTGGGGAAGGAACAGAAACAAGTGGGTAGGGGTCGCCGTTATTCTCGCTTAGAGTGGTTTCGTTCAACACAACATGAGCGCATGTTAGCCCGAAGATCGAATTCCGATATTTTAACAGCTTTTCGTTTGAGCAATTTTTTGACACCTTGGGATAAAGATATCCACCTAGAGTTCCCGATAGTATCAGCGCGTTGTTGCATGCGATGGACATGGAGATAGGGAAATAATCGCTATCGTGGTTGAGCGTTCTATAAGGTGATTTAAACTGAAGAGTAGCATCTGTCCGAATCCTATGAGTATTGGCGGCCGGAACGATCAAATCTTTGATAACCATGAAATGCATGTCCTCCGAGTTAGTGGAAAAGTATTTAATGACATCTCTATATTCTCTGGTAGGCTCAGGAAAGCCAAAAATAAATGTTATCACTGCCAAATTTTCGTTATTGAAGCCACGCAACACTGGCGCAATGAACGAGCCATCTTGGTCAGAAAACAGTTCCCGCTTGGGCTTGGAAGTCATAGACTGCATTATCTTAGCAACTTTATCTTGATCTGGGAAATCCTGAATTGTCGCTCCAATAGGAAAGAACTCAGGTGATAAAAGAGAAAGACAACTATTTATACCGCTTGCATCTGCAGGTGAAGGCTCAATCAATTTCAATCTCAATAGCAACTTGTAAAGGCTTGTCAGCACCAATGATTTCGAGTTGTTGTAGACATCTTCAGTAATAATGTTATCGATTAAAAAGAGAACATATTTGATGAGTCTTCGAAGGCCTACCGATGAAATTGTACTGAACTGGTATGCAGGTAAGTAGGGAAGAAATTCATTTGCACTCATAGTCTGAGTAGTCTTCTCAATATTTTCACTGATAGTAATAGATGCTTTCGTCAAATTTATAACAGACTGAGACACTTGAATCATGACATTAGAAACTGCAATAGAAAGCTGCTTCAACTGCTTTAGGACAAATTCAATAAGCTTCTGAAGCTCATACTCGGTAATCTGAGAAGTTACTGCCCCCGCAGAATGTGAAGAAGCAATGCTACTGTTCCCTCCGGCATCATTAGCAGAAGAAAGCCGCTCTCTATCAATTTTCGTAGAGTGCGGATCATCTGCGGCGAGATCAGAACGCTTTCTCTGAGTAGATGACTGACGCAACGACGAAATATGGTCGACGGAAACTTCATCATCCTCTTCCAGTTCCTCCTCATGAACTACTCTCAACGGGAGACCAACTGATTGAACTTGCGTATTTTGTTCATTAGATAGCGGCTGAAGATGCGACTTCTTATACGAACGATAAGAACTTGAAGGCTGTGTGGAGTGCCCAGTAGAAACGGTCTTCTTGGAACTGAACAAAGAGTTTGTGTTAGAATTATAGGAGTACTGAAAACTCTTATAAGTAGATGAGTCCCCGCTAATGTTCGATGCCTCTGCCGGCCGTTCATCACCTTCCGATGTAGGCGATGCCGAAGAGGTTTGTGTGGGGCCAAAAGTGGAGCCAGGGGTGGAGCCTGCCGTTCCTGAGGCACAATCACCGGCGTATTCGTTACCTATCTTACCACTATTGTAGCCTTTGCGTCTAAAAAGCTTGTTCACGGGCATATTCAGTGGCTAATAGTAAAAAACTAAGGATGGAGTAGCGTCGACAATTCTAATTTTCTCCGCATAAAAACTGGGAAAGGAAATGGGAACTTTTTCCTTGAGGCTCAAGCCGACCGATCGGCTTCAACGAGAATAAAAATTATAATGCCATATAGATGAGCATTATAGATATCTATCTCTTTTGAAGATAATGCAGATTGGAAGTCTATTTCGTATTCAGCGGAGAAATATATCTCTTTTTGGTAATCTTGGCGAAAGTATTAGCCATATACTGCCCAAAGATCATGTCTACTTTAAGGTGAAACGACCTATTGGATTCCACGATCGTCCCGTACATATTGCAGATGCCCCCCAAGATAGTAGGTTCACGAAGGAAAACCTCAACATTCCAAAACGAATGTGGGATTTTTATTTTGACGGTGTTACAAGAAAGACTCGTGTGAGAAAAATTCAGAAAGAGATGGCTTACGGAGGAATGTACGATTTCCATGTCTATAATAAGACCAAGGGTCGTCTATTTGCTGCTCCTCCCTCTTATTTCAGACAAGATAAAGCTCTTTTCTTCCCAAACTTTCCTGTAAAGACTATAACTGGAGATCAGACTGAATTGATTGATTTGTTTCGCAGTTGCAAAGCTACAGTGTTACGAGTTTTCTCCACCCAAACGGGCGCTAAAATGACGAATGATTATTTTCAGATTCCAGAGGCTCAGGATAGTTATCTTTCTAATACCGGTGTGCAAAATTTGCATCAGACTTATCCTAATGCTCAAATTGTTGAGATGATTCTCAGTGAGACCTGGCCAAAATATTTGATGCACACACATATATCCGCAGGTAAATTGAAGAGTACAATTCCGGAAAGTCAGTATGATAAGTTTCTCTTTGCGATGAGAGATGATGTTCTAGAAAGAGAAGATAGAGAAAAATTGCTCATGACAAACTTGTATTCAGGTTATGTCTATGTGATTGACAATTCGTCCAAGATACGATGGATTGGATCTGGATGGCCAGACCAGCATGAAGTGGAAGGTTTGTGGAAAGCAGTTCGTGGTGTTTCGAAAGAGATTAATATAAATTCCGCTAAAATGGCCAAGTAGTTATTCATTTAGGAGGTTCTTCTGGCGTTTATCTGTACATAATTAAGTAAATATATTTTGTTCATATACCTTCGTGACTTGTTTCCTTTTAATGTTGCTCTATTACTTTTCATGACCTACGCTTTGTGTAGGTTGATTCCTGAAAATTGTCCCACTGAATTACTCTGTACTGGTCAACTTGTATCATCTTTCAAGTGGGTAAATAAGAGAAGCACACCTAACTCATGGTTAATTATCTTGCTAAATTATCTTTTTATTCGTCGGATGCACACCACGAGAAGTCTATCAATCAAAATCATGCCCTTAGTAGTAGATCTATTGAACAGATTAAAGAAAGTGGAAGCTCTACCAGACATGATGGAACAGATAACAGTGACATTAAGATTCATAAAGAGACTGAGAAAAAAGGGATTTC
The DNA here is from genome assembly GCF_011074865.1 of Brettanomyces nanus. Classification (NCBI taxonomy): domain Eukaryota; kingdom Fungi; phylum Ascomycota; class Pichiomycetes; order Pichiales; family Pichiaceae; genus Brettanomyces; species Brettanomyces nanus. The sequence continues at coordinate 707,636 of NC_052374.1, read as the reverse complement.
AGGATCTCCGCGACCTCGGACGATTTCCTTTTCAAGATATGAATCCCGATCCAGTCTCAGGCACAGAAAACGAGACTTGTCAGAAATAAGCAGCACTGATAAAGCTTCAGAGATAGATCCCACTAGGGATGCAGTTCTGAACTATACCTCAAGGACACACTGCTCACGAATATAGTTTATTCAAGATATAATAGTTACGAACGAGGTAGCAAAGTAACGGAAATAAAATGCATGAAAAAATATTAAAGGGTTGAAATAGTATCAGCTCTTACCGGTGCTGATAACATCTCCTGCAAGTATCTTGGAATTATCTCTTGTCTCTCCCAGCTTAGATGTGCCCTTCTCTTTGTAGGTAGAAACTGCAGGAATATCTGCCTTAATGCGGGTCACCAATGTATCGTAAGCTCTAATTTCTAACCTAATGAGCGTATGCAATGGGATTGACATCCAAGGGCTCTCTTCCTGATGGACATTCATGAAGTAGGCATAAATACACCTGAGAACAGCCTGATGTGTAATCACAAGCACATTTTCCTGGTTTTCCAATTCCATAATGATGGGTTCTAACCGTGTGATAACATCCCTATATGACTCTCCACCAGGGTATCTATACTCAAACTTGTTATCATCGCGTGCTTTGAAATCCTCTGGAAACCTTTCTGCGATCTCTTCATAAGTAAGACCGTCGCACGAACCTGCATCTAATTCATCCAGCGCCTTCCAAGTTTTCTTTGGATAAGGCAAAAATGATGCAGTTTGTTGGGTTCGAGTAAGAGTGGAAGTCCAAACGTGTAAACTACCGTGGTTAGGGATGTATTTCTCTGCCATGTCCTTCAATCTACGTGCATACTTCCAACCTCTCTCACTTAGATCTGCATCGCCTCCAATCTTACCTTCAAGATTATACTGCGACTCCCCATGACGGGACAGCCAGATGTATCTTGGTTTAACATGTAGGTTCATCACGTAGTAGACGATACGACTTTGCAGATAACTTTCGATTCTGTTTATAAGAATCTCGGAGCTTAAATTCAGCACCTTAATAAACGTGCAATCACCTTCATATTCAACATTCATGGGCTCGTAAAACGAATCGTAGAACCGAATTTTTTTCTTTAAATCTGCCAATGTGTATTCGACAGTCTTGTCCATATAATCGGGTGATGTCTGGTTGATATCCTGAATGTTGGCACGCACCTTGGATTCGTCGTCACAATAACTTTCTAAGAACAAAGTCTGTACATCAGAAGAACTGAGTGTTTCCTTAATCTTCTTGCGAATGTCTCTGGTAATGTTTGCACCATCATAAATCGCCACGCCCGACTGATGATTGCTGAACCAGTTCAGGATAGCACCCATACAATCCTGATGAGAGAGAAGTCTTAATTTTTTACCCTTTTCATTCAAAGGATCAAAAAGCTCATCATCCATGAATTTTAAAGACTCTGCACGCTTTTTCCGAAAAGAAGACTGAGTAAAAGATTCTGTAGGGACAGACAGCCAAGACAAATAACGACGGATCTTTTGAGAGATGAATGATTTCCCTCTGGCAGGCAAACCCACCATGACCACGCATATTCGGGCACTATTGAAAGAAGAATATTCCTTCGCAGTCATATCACCAAAAGCACTAAAGGAGAATGAAACAAGTCCAGTAAAGAAAGAACAAAAAAAATATGATTCAAAATTTGGGGGATATATGACGATACCTTGTAAAATGCGGGGAAACAAAAAGCCAAAGAAAAAAATAGGAGCCGACACGATGCGGTCAAAATGCTTAGAGCTGAAATATAATCGGTTACTTATAGAGGTATCAATAATTAGCTTACTGAGATCTGAGGTCTTTAGTCTGTCCTGCAATATGTGTAATTATACAAGAATCATGCATTTTGGAAATATTGATAGTGCAGGGTTGACATAATTTTTCCCTACCATTCGATTGTAAATACTCAAGGATATGTAGAGTCTTCAGGTGTAAATTGCTCGTTAAAATTTGATCACCGATGGTTAGAAAGCCATTAAATGCAACTTATTCTTCAGCCTTTTCGTCACGGGAATTGAAACTTTTGAGGTGTCTGAGTTGAACTTTTTTTCCCCTACTGTTTTTCTATGATTAAAATTTGAAATATCCATTCTTAGTTCGTGGCTAGCTGATTCTTATTTGTTGTTATTATTTTGCACCTCAAATCATGTCTAATAAGCAAAATGTGGAAGTACTGCTGAAAGAGATTAGAAAATTGGATGATGATGATGATACCCATCTACCACTCGATCCAAATCTTAAGACAAAGTTTCAATTTACCGATCCCTCTAGAAGTGAGATTGATGATCAGATCAGATCCAGATATTTAACTCCTCGAAACGAGCTCACCTGGGATCTTCTTGACGAATTTCAGAATGTGCCGGATGTTGACACGCATATCACCAAACATTTCTACCGCTCTCTACTATATTTACCGCCATTGGCTGATAGAACATGCATTAGATTCAAAAGACAAGGTATTGAAGGATCAATTGTTTCTTATGATGAGCAGTTTGACATTTCTCTACTAGAATCATCCATGTCGGCATCGAATTCCCTCTCTGTAAAGCGAAAATTCACCTCCAAAAGTCAGGCTCTTAGAGGAACTTCCACGAATCTTCCGTTTCAACCTGGTGGAATTATGTCGAGTCATGTTCTACAGGATGCGACAAAATATCTTCATCGTGATTCTCATGGATTGTTTGACATTCCCCAGGGATTCAAGCGAGGTTTGAAATTGCCGTTAGAGGATGATCAACAAGATGACGAGTTGAAGATAGAACAGCTTAACGATCACCCTGATGAGAGAGTGGATAATGAAAATAGTGAAATTGTCGTTGACGACGAAAATGACGAACAATCTTTGTTTGAGTCCAATGATAAAAGCAGTGAATTGGATGATGTAATATCCCGAATCATTCCTCCGGGATCTATTGTCAGACCTTCATCTGTAACTTCTGCTGGTACCACGCATTCTAAGCGGAATAAGGAATGGACGCATATGATTCGGTTGGACCATAAAATAGAGAACTTTGATGAACTAGTGCCTAACCCCGCCAGAACGTGGCCTTTCAAATTGGATGTCTTCCAACAGGAGGCAATATATCATTTGGAGCAGGGTGATTCTGTATTTGTTGCTGCGCATACATCTGCCGGTAAGACTGTGGTTGCGGAATATGCCATTGCTATGGCTCAGAGGAACATGACTAAGGTTATTTACACGTCCCCCATCAAGGCGTTGAGTAATCAAAAATTTAGAGATTTCAAAGAATCATTTGATGGTATGGAAGTGGGTGTGATTACTGGTGATGTTCAGATCAATTCTGATGCCAATTGCTTGATTATGACCACTGAAATTCTTAGATCAATGCTTTACCGAGGTGCAGACGTGTTAAGAGATGTCGAGTTTGTCGTCTTTGATGAGGTCCATTATGTGAACGATGTTGACAGAGGTGTTGTTTGGGAAGAAGTCATTATTATGCTTCCACCTCATATCAAAATGATTTTGCTTTCCGCAACTGTTCCAAATACTTACGAGTTTGCCTCATGGATTGGTCGTACCAAGCAGAAGGATATATATGTGATATCGACTCCAAAGAGACCTGTTCCATTGGAGATTGATATTTGGGCACGTGATAGGCCTTTCAAAGTGATTGACTCAAATAGGAAGTTCCTTGAAAAAGGATTTTCTGGTCATGTGGGTAAATTGACTTTGAGTAAAGCTTCCAAGAAAGAAGAATCTGGAAAGGGAGAAAGAGGCGGAAGAGGAGGAAGAGGAGGAAGAGGAAGAGGCAGTAGAGGCGGTAGAGGCTCTGAAACGAATGGCTTTCGTGGGGGCGGAAACAGATCTGGTGGTTCCAACGGTAATCGTAGATCGGGCTACGATGGACCTACAAGAAATACTTGGCCCACTCTCATCAATTATCTTCGTAAGCATGACCTTCTACCTGCTGTGATTTTTGTGTTTTCTAAACGTAAATGCGAGGAGTATGCTGATACTCTCAGCGGTATAAACTTTTGCTCTTCCAAAGAAGCCTCTGAAGTCCATATGTTCATTGATAAGGCGGTTTCTCGCTTAAAAAGAGAAGATAGAGAACTTCCGCAGATTTTGAAAATAAGAGAAATGCTTGAACGAGGTATTGCAGTGCATCATGGCGGTCTTCTTCCAATTGTAAAGGAAGTTGTGGAGATATTGTTTTCTAAATCATTAATTAGGGTTCTTTTTGCCACGGAAACATTTGCCATGGGTCTCAATCTTCCCACCAGAACTGTTGTTTTTAGCTCTCTTAGAAAACATGATGGTACAGATTTCAGATATCTTTTACCTGGTGAGTTCACACAGATGTCTGGAAGAGCCGGTAGAAGGGGTATTGATACTTTAGGTACTGTCATGGTGATGTCATACAATATGCCACTTGATAGAGTCAGTTTTAAGGAGACTACGATGGGTACTCCAACGAAACTTTCCTCACAGTTTAGGTTAACTTACACCATGATATTGAATTTACTTCGAATTGAGGCATTGAAAGTTGAGGATATGATTAAGCGCTCATTCAGTGAAAATTCTGCACAAGCCATGCTCCCAGAAACACAGTTGGAGGTTGTGAAATCCGAAAAGGAGTTGGAGGAGAAATACAAAGTAACTATTGATGCAGACGAATATGCGGTGTTGAAGAAATTTTATGAAAGCATGGAAGCCTACAGAGACACTTATAGGGAATTGATTGAGGAAGAGGACGCTTCTAGATTATTGAAGTCGTTATTCCAAACAACAAGACTCATTGTGTACAGAGATGCTGATGGATATAGTGGTCCCGCTGTGACTACTTCTCTTATCAATAATGATTCTACTGTTACCTGTTTCGGTGTTAATATGCGGAAAAAAGGCAAACAGTCTTTCAATATGGCGTTCAATCCTAAATTTGGTCACAAGTACATTACTGATTACTTTGCTCAATGGAAGGACGTCAAAAGTTATCGTACTGAGAATATTTCTTTGGATTCTATTGAGTACGTCAGTTCTATTAAATTGGATGTCAATAAGAATGGCCTCTTACGGAAACGGCACGATGCTTTTGAAGATTTCAGAAAGCAATTGGATTATCACTTTGAAAAGAGGTCAAGCTGGAGTGAAGTAAACTGGAAGAAGCATATGAATGCTAGCGTTCTAGAACTAATAACGGATCATGAAATGCAAGAAAGGGAGATCATTCATCAACTTGAAGATCCACATGTTGTCTCGTTGCTAGAACAAAGATCAAAATATGATCAGGTCTTTAGAAGAATGAATGCGGTGAAGAAAATTGAGAGCATGAAGCTTTCTATGAGTGAGGAGAATTTGAAACTTTTACCAGAGTATCAACAACGACTTGGGGTGTTAAAAGAGTTAGGATACGTGGATATCGAACAGATGACAGTTAGTTTGAAGGGTCGTGTTGCATGTGAAATCAATTGTGGGTGGGAGTTGGTTATTACTGAGTTGCTATTCACTAACTTTTTAGGAGATTTCTCGTCAGAGGAAATTGTGGCCTTACTGTCTTGCTTTGTATACGAAGGAAGAGGAAAAAAGAACGAAGAGCCAGCTGAGATTTCATTGTCAACGCCCAGGTTGGAGAGAGGTAAGAATAAGATTTGTGCTATCGTTTCCAGGCTCACCGATATTTATGTGCAGAAGAAAATAACTATGACATCCGAGGAAGAGACATTCTTGGAAAACAACCGATTTGGACTTGTTAATACGGTATACGAATGGTCTAGGGGCCAGTCATTCAAAGACATCATGGTAAACTCGAATGACGCTGACGAGTCTGAAGGTACCATTGTCAGGGTAATTACTTTTCTTGATGAGATTTGCCGACAAGTAAAGAATGCAGCCCTTATTATTGGAGATTCCGATCTTCACATGAAGATGACTGATGCTCAGGAGGGGATCAAAAGGGATATTGTTTTCTGCGCATCGTTATATTTATAGATTAACCACGATAAATTTAATATACATATTCTTCAACCCATCTAAGATCTCCGTGATCCAGGTTTACCAATTCCACTATTAATAGCTTTTAAAGGAGCATTTAATCCCCCATTGTTATTTAATGTTTTGATTAAAGGTTTCACTGTACCTTTGCCTTTCTTCAAATTGAGCTCTGGCCTCGAAGACGAACTTGGGGCTGCCTCGACAACAACACTGATGATACCTTCGCCCCTAATTATCACGAGTCCTAACAACCGTTTCTGTTCTTTTATACCTGACTCATCAATGATTTTCTTGTTCTGATTCGATTGCTTTCTCAACTGCATTTGGGACTTTTTGGTCAGACGGAATTCTTCACATTCAGAAAGCACCAAGTTCATGTACCTGTCAAAAGATACAAGTATGCCTATGAACTGGGACGAGTTGGTTGTAGTCACACGAACCTTGAAGTTTAATAGAGTGGCCAATTTGGCCTTCCTTGGTATTTGTCCAATCGCCATGCCTCCAGTGATAGAATACAATAGGATAGAAGATAAAGTGGTGACACCTGCTAATAGATCATCAAACTTTTTCTCCGAAACTCAAGTAATGTTGAAGATCTTTTTCTTGCACTGAATATTATTAGAGCTTACAAAAAATTTTAATTCAGGAAAAAAAAAAAAATAAAACGGAATAAAATGAATAATGTTTAGTAGATAGCACCTGGATCATCACCAACTCAACAATGGAATTCAGACGGTGCTGGAGCTAACTTATAATGAGTTCACTTACTCACTCACTGAGCTCTGCAACATGCTGCTCCTCAGGCTGTTTTTCAATAGATTTCTCCTCAGATTTATCCTGGAGGCTCTTCTTCTTTGAAAATGGGAGGTTGATCTTTGGCAGAGACATGCCTCTCACTCTGAACAAATAATACATGCTCAACATTGCAAATACGTTGAAACAGATATAAACACAGAACAAGCCAACATTTCTCCATCTGTGAGAATAAGCCATACCAAGTGAAGCCAAGTATTGATCACCGTTCGAATACTGACAGACACCACAGTTAGAGGCTGCATCTGGATTGTAGACATAACCATCATGAGTCGTAAAATATGGTTTCAAAAACTCGCCACAGGTCTCTCCGTTTGGAGGGTCCAAATAATTCATCTCCTTGGCACTACAAACAACAGGTCTGTTATGCAAGGAAATACTCATCATACTGTCAACAAAATATGTAAATGGAGAAGAACGCCACATAAATTTCCAAAAGCCTGGCATCAATGATGGCGGTTGAACGACACCACAGAAAGCGATGACAAAGTTAAAGAGCAAACCACTGATGACGTTAGCAGAAGGAAGGTCTGGAGCGAAATAGACGACCCATAGGGCAAAAGAAATATAGTAAAGTTGGAAGAAAATGCAGTAGGTGAACCACCACATACCAGCTATTGGAGCATTTAGTGGAAATTGAATAGGGAAGTACCAGCAAATGTAATAGAGGGTAGAGAACAACACTGCATACGGAACTTCCACCAAAAACTGAGAAAGAAGTAGTGTGGACCAATGGAAGGTATTAGACTTCGACTCACGCACCTCGAACAACTCACGAGACTGCATGGCACGTGCCTGTATTTGATTTGTGAGAGGAGCACAAATGACGATGGCCATAAAGTTAGCAAACAAAGCGTTCTGCATACCAACCACGGTGTGCTTGACACTCCAAAAGGAGAAGCCATGAATCAAACCACCGAGAACCATCAACATAAGTTTAGCCATGATATAGTTCAAATCTCTAAAAAACTGGTACCATGTTCTCTTGAAAACCTCCCTGAATTGGTAAATGTAAGGTGTGGCATATTTAGATTGAAGTTCAGATAAATCTTCCGAATGATCAGCTTCCTTTCGTGCCCTACTAGCAATCAAGTTATCAACCTCTACGGAAAACTTCTGATACTCTTCACTCTGTAACCAAGTATCACTCCAGTTATCATGTGAAGAAGCAGTAGCACCAGCACCTATTACCTCTAAGATATACTCGGCAGAGTTCTCCTTAGCATCGCACACTCTGCCACCGTGGGTCTCAAAGTAGTTAATCACAGTGTGCGAGTTTTTACCAATGTCACCAAAGTAAACTGTTTGACCACCTCTTTTAAGCAAAAGCAAACGATCAAATTGTTCAAACAAGGTAGCAGAAGGCTGATGAATAGTGCAAAGAATAGCCTGACCGGCTTCAGCCAATTGGCGTAACACCTGGACAATTGCCCAAGCAGACTGTGAATCTAAACCAGAGGTGGGTTCATCAAGGAAAAGTAACAAAGTTGGCTTGGCAACAAGCTCAGTCGCAATAGAAAGCTTTTTCCGCTGCTCAACATTCAATCCATAGCCTGCCTGACCTGCGATGGAATCGGCGTACTCTTCCATGTGCAAAATACGCATGATTTTCTCAACGTACTCGACTTTTTCAAAGTCCGGCACACTCATAGGTCTCCTCAACCTTGCAGCAAAGAGAAGAGATTCTCTAACTGTCAATTCGGCAATATGTAGATCCTGCTGCTGGACATAGCCAGTTCTCCTTTCAAAGGAACTATCCAATGGATGGCCGTCAATAAGAAAATCGCCGGTAACAACACCGACGTCCACTCTTTGAGAAAGAACATTCAAAAGAGTAGTTTTACCAGCACCGGACTCGCCCATAAGGGCTGTAAGAGTACCAGGAAGAACAAAGCCTTGAATATCATCGAGCAACTTTCTTTGCTTGCCTTCATAAGGAACAGTAAAGTTAACGTGACGCCACATGAATATGTCATCGGAGCCTAACTTATCATTGAAAGTGAGGTGTTCTTCAGTATCGCTCTTCTCAATATCGTCGTTGCTCTTAGAACCATCCGATGGAGACGTAGATGAGGCAGCAACATTGGTTGAGCCATTTCTTTTATGCTCGCTATTGGAATCACCTTTCTCGGGATCTTCTGAAGTACCAGTGAGCGCGGTTATATCTGATGGGATACGGCCACCTCTGACAAACAACAATTTATCTGAGCTAGCCACAATAGGATTGTAGAACTCGACAAGAACTGCGTTGATTGCAAGCACACCAAAGATGAAAGCAAACAATATACCCAAATTTCTCCAACAATGAGAATAGAAATATTCAAATGAAATGGACAAGTATACATCACCCTCCACTTCATTATTGGACGTACCATACTTTTGAGAAGTCTGAGCAGCACCAACAAAGGCACAAACTTGACTTCCGCTTGGGAGATTCTTGTAAGAAGGACCACTTGGTATCAATTGAGAAGGAGCGCATTGCATCCAGGAGCCGTGAAATTCAGATGTAATCAAGGATTCGAAGCCGTATAAGACAGGGTTGATGTAAGAAAACCATTTAAACCACCAGTACATGGATGGTCTCTGAATCATGAAAGAAGAGTAAAGAATCATCATCATCATCATGATACCAGTAATACCATTGGCTGCACTCAAAGTTGGACAAAGAGAGGCAATGAAAATGAACCAAGTCTCAACAGTCTGCACAGCGACAATCACCAAAAGCAAGAAGGTGAAAAAGGCACCGGCCTGACGCTTTAAATCGGAAAGGAAGTAAAGAACAATTGTGAATAATGTTATAGCCGTGACCAAAACTGGAAGCTGAATAAGCTGACCAGAAAGTAACTCGGCTGAAGGGTGGTATAACGTATACCCACGCTGCTTGTTCATGATGGGTTTGTTCTGGAACAACGCAGAAATTTCAGCAAGAGACATGATAACAAAGTAGAGGATGGCAAAGAAAATCACACCACCCCTGGAGAACGCACCCAGAGTCGTTGATGGGATATGGTAATAGAGGGAACCAACCACAAGGGACTGAACAACAGCGACGCACAACTGAGTAACAGTATAAGCCTTATTGTTGATAATATTGTAGAATGCTCTAGAGCAGCAAAGCTTAAGCTGCTCAAAGTAGTTGACGGTGTATTTGGATCTAGGTAGAGTCCATTTTTGCCTCTCCATAACATGGACATCATTGAAAGTCTTTGTAGTATCCTCGGGGTTGGACTCCAATCTTAGAGTGGCAATCTTTTCTTTGACCTCTTGAAACTCTGGTGAGTTGCGCCAATAGTCTTCAAATTCAGAGGCACTTGACGGCACTTTTGTTTCGAATCCAGGCAATGATTTACGCTCGAGAGGGTCAGTAACGGCGGTAAGAAACTCTGAACTGGTCTGACGAGAGTTCTTCTTATATCCCATTCTTTGGAAGTAGTCGACCGCCTTACTAGTACTGCCAAAGTAAATCTGGCGACCAGTGTAAAGAATCGAGACATAGTCAAATAATTCGTAGATACTCTCAGATGCCTGATAAGCGGTAACGAGAGAAGTAGTTTGAGTTATGTTTGTAGATGTACGAAGAGCTTCAACAAACTCCAAAGCAGTGGAAGCATCCAAACCTCTGGTTGCATTGTCGTAACAGTAAACGGTACCTCTAGTAGCCATAGCCTCTGCAATAGAAACTCTTTTTCTTTGGCCACCAGAAATACCTCTGACGAAATCATTACCAACAAGGGTTTTTTCAACGTGGTCAAGACCAAATAAAACAGTGTAAAGGTCCTTGATGGTGTTAATGTAGTCTCCACGAGATACGTTATCAACACGTATCGAAGGAGTCTTACAGCCAATGGCAAACTTAAGAGTCTGTTCAACTGTCAAGTAAGGAAAATGGTCATCCAATTCAGGAACATAAATCAGCTGACTTTTGAAATGACTAACCATTTTGTCTCTTGGTATCCCGTCGTAATGCACATCACCTTCAACGCGAATATAAGTCTGTGTCTCACCAGCAATGGCTTTCAAGTAGGTAGAGCAACCAGAACCAGGGCGACCAAGAACCATGGTCATGGTGCCTGGAATACCGTAACCTGTGACACCTCGGATTATCTCTCGAGTCTTGCTCATACGGGAAAGATCAAGTTTCTGTTCGCGTCCTAGTTTTTGTTTCAATAACACAAGGAATGGGAACAAGGCAGAGCCAACATCCTTGACGATAGCGGCAGAGCTATTCTTACCGATAACAGTTAAATCCTCATAGACAATATCAGTCTTCTTTTGCTTGATACCCTGTTCAGAATTCCGATTAGCAATAAATTTAAGGACCCGCTTAAGGTCAAAGTCGTTAGGGTCAATCTTAAAGGATTTCATCCCAGCATAAGACAAATGCGAAAGAGTCTGTGAGAGGCTCGAAAGTCTCGTAAGAACATTGCTGTTAGGATCGTTGGTGATGGATCTAGTAACAGTTTCATGGAGATGAGAGATTGCCTGTCGTTCATCATCATTATCTTCAGGATCACCTTGATAAGACACCACAGAAGAAGCCTCAGAGAGAGAATCATTGTTAGTCAATCCAGCAGCCGCATTACTGGTAACAGCCGTACTTGGCTGATTCGTATCTTTTTCCTCAGATAACATGCTCAAATTTTAACTAAGTCAAGTGGATTAAGGAAGAAAAGGATGTGGTCAGAGGCAAGTTAAGACAGGAAAGAATATGTGTAAAGAAAGAAATGTTTAGGAATTTAAACAAACTGAAATAAGTGCAATGATAATTTAATTTAATATAATAAATACACCGAGAACAATGTCGGCTATTTCTTTATTGTGAAGAAGAATTGCGGTTAGGGCCAACAGAAAGTCGCAGCATTCGAAAGATTGTTTTTAATAAGCAAGAAAAACGGAGCAAATGCAGCGTCCTAAGTCCGAAAATAAATAAGAATTGCTTTTTTAATTCAGATTGCCAGCGATTAACTAATTTCCTCACAACACGTCAGGGGCAAATAAGGAGGTAAGCCACAATCTCCGAATGTAACTCCGAGATTATGCTCATTTAGGATGTCAACACCGACACTTACTAATGTAGGGACACCAGGCCAAAAATTTGTCCGGGCGGAGAGATAATTGCTGCTGCCTGGTTATTGTCTGGACCCCCTTCCGAAGATTTCTATCTGTATCGGTCGGCCTCGGTCAAACATGTCGGCTCTGTCTTAGATCCCCCGAGCAGAGCCCCAAGTAGGAGCAAACGGTTTATCATAATCTTTTTTTAGATATAATGAGAATCCGAGGCTTAGAAAACGATAGAAGGAAATGCAGTTTAGTTGGTCCACTTCCTAAAATGAAGATGGGTATCGATTGTACTGACAATTAACGTATCGATTGCTAGATAATAGTCGCTTTGATATACTGTACTCAATTGAATCTTAACAGATCAATTGTAATAGGTGAAGATTGTTACATAACAATCGTATCTTTGTGAGTAAAAGAGTAATGATAAGAATAAAATAGGGATTCACTCAGGTAAGAAAAATACAGCTCAATCTACCAACGGTCGCGACTGACGTTAACAATCTGAAAAAACCAAAACGCATCGAAGATTTCAGATCAGCACCTCAGCCTCCAAAAAATAAGGATCCCATGAAGCCAGTAATCATGCTCTAATCATTCTAAATGGCTATTTAATTTTACATTATTATCTATTCACGTATATGTATTGATATACCTTTTTCTTGACTTAAAAGCTAAAGGTACTCAATATCTTTGTCACACGACTGACTTCCTTTTCACGCTGATCCCTCACGTTTCATCCCCGCGTTCCGAGAAGACAGAATTTCGCCGAAAAGTTTTGAATTTCAATTTCTTCTCTTGGTATTTTGTTTACTTTTTATCTATGTGTCCTATTTTGAAGTTATGTCCCGACTAAACATCTACTCGCCAGTATCATCTACTTCTTCCCCTAGATTTGAGGATGATACTTTGGACTCCTCGCCATTCGAAGAATTCCAGCCGGAAAATTATGAGCATACAAAGAACTCTTCCCGTTCACGGTATCGGATGTCGTCATTACTTCATAAATTTAAAGCTTATAAGCCTTTCAGAGGAAATCATAAATTCTTCCGATCAAGATGCAAATGGTACTGGAGGAAGGGTTATCTCGTCGTCTTTCCTTTTATATTGTTTCTTGTGATTTTTCATAGCTATCACGAGACCATGGAAGTTATGGCTCAATGGGAATATCACAATCCTCCAAATGATATAGATGCCGAAGATATATTAAAAGTACTAGCTCTGTCTCAAAAACGTATCGCCACGCTAAATCTTGGATATTCGAATCTACCGTTGTCAGGTTATCAGAAGCCGGGTGAGAAAAATACAATGTTTGATCCAAGACTTCCAGCAGCTTTATACATAGCCAAAATGTCTCAGCATATAGAAGAACAGCAATCTGATTTGCTTGATGTTGATTTTAAACTTCAGTTTTCTTGGAAGGACTGGACAGATTTTGATAAACGTCTTTTGCCCAGTGAGGAGTACCTTCAATGGCATGAAGGTTATCCGATTCAGGATTGTGAACAGTTTGTTTCTGAAACTGGTTTCAGTGTGTCACCAAACTGTGTGGATTTGTCCCCATCAGAGATTAAACATCTGTTCAACCCAATGTATCCGAGATTCAAAATGACCAGACCGGCAGATCCCCGAATCGCTAGAGACGCAAGAGTCTTAATTGCCAGTACTTTCCTTTATCACTCGTTCGATGCTCCCGAACGTATTCTTTTTGTGGATTCGGGTAGAGATAGTGTCGTTTCTATTAGAACTACTGACTCCACCAATAGAATGTCTCTCCTTAAACAAATGTCTTACGAATATCTCAACATGGATAGTACAGTATCCGAAACTGCCGGGATATCTCTCTCAGAACAGGTTGGCAGACTATTTAGCGATTTAGAGAAATGCAAGCTGGTTAGTGAAGCGGATGAATTAGATGAATTTAGAATCATTAAAATATCCGACGAAAAGCTGAATCAGCCGATAGAATTACCTCGTGCGACTTTCGATTGGGAGAAAGATACCTCGAAGTTACAGGCATCCATAGATGAAAATCTTTCCCAGTTTGAAGAATCGTGCAAAAAGACACCCAATGCTCCAGAATGTGACCCTGATAAAGCTGTCGGTATAAAGATGACTCACCATATAAAAGATGCTCTAGTTAAGTACGGCAATAACAAATTCCCAAAGCACTTTCATGAGGCCGGATATACGCCTAAAGGAAATGATAATGGTGCACATTTCGACTGGAGATTTATTGGAAGCAGGGCACTTTCGGAGTATGAGTCGACCTCTGGCCTTCATAAACTTATGAGATCCTGGTTGCGTATGACAAGAATTCTCGGAGTTGATACATGGATTGCGCATGGTTCTTTACTCGGCTTTTATTTCAACGGTCTCATTCTTAACTGGGATTTTGACCACGATGTTCAAGTGACAGAGGAATCTTTGATTCTCTTGGGTAGAGACTTTAATCAGAGTCTTGTCGTTGACATCAGCCCCGGTAGCTCTGATCAGCCGCAACTTTCTGATATGGGTACTGGGGAGTTTTTCATAGATGTTGGTTCTAGTATATATCACCGTGAAAAGGGTAATGGTAACAATGCCATTGATGCTAGGTTCATAGATATTCATACCGGTATGTTCATCGATATTACCGCTTTGGCAATTACCAAGAGCAAACCTTCCTCAAAAAGTATGGGCAATAATTTAAGCAAAGAGTACGCCAAGTTCCTAATTCAGAACAAATTGACGACCAACGATTACGGTGATTTTTTATCAGATAGAAACAATCATCACTATTCGATGAACGAAATTTCACCTTTAATTCCAACTCTCTTTGAGGGTGAACAAGTCTTCATTCGTCAAGGAATAATGAATATACTTAGTAGAGAGTATATGAATTACAAGAAAAATACGGGCTTTCAGGGCCATACTTGGAGAACACGTTATAGAAGTTGGATTTCTGATGAAATCTGCAACCATCTCGATCACGAAGGAAACAGTTGTAGCACTAACCCAGAAGTGCTGTTGGATGACCGCTTTCAACGAAACTATATCAGTTTGCATATGAAGGAAAAACAAATCCTTGATCAAGCAGATCATGAGGAGATTCGAAGAGAGCCGGCAACAATAAAAGCATATCCAGAAGTTTTAAGACCTGATGCCGTTCTCATGAAGATAGCTAAAGAAAGATTGCACTGAAACTTTATTGCATATATATAATATATAATTGTAATCTAAGCAAAAGCCTTGTCAAAGTCTGTCAAGGCTACTCTGTATCTACATTTGTTGTAGCGACATCTTTCAAGGCCCTCTTTGACACCATCGGAGCTAATTGGAATTTTCTCAACCCACGCTCTCACACCCTTTTCGACAGCCAATTTGAACATGCGTATCATCTCTACGTGAGAACCCAAATGAGAAGCGCCCATGAAGCATGCATTGGCCATGAAAGATCTAGGAGAAACTGTGAAAGGAGTTTCCGGCAATCCAACGTTGACCCATTTTCCACCAATCTTCAAAGACCGCAAGTAGGTGTTGAGATCAAAGCCTTCAGCGGAGTTTGCAGTACAGACGACTAAATCTAAATCGAATTCGACTTTCTTGACCCAATCTGGATCCTCAGCCGTAGCAATGAACTGATCGGCACCAAGCTTGATAGCGTCAGCTTTCTTTCTGCTGGTTCTAGAGAAGACAAAAGTCTCACAACCCAATGCATGGGCCCATTGAATACCCATCATTCCCAAACCACCGAGGCCCACAATACCGACCCGTGGTTTGCTCTGACCCTCCGGTAATTCCTTAGGAATGTTTCTCACTAGGGGAGAAAAAGTTGTTATGCCAGCGCAAAGCATTGGGGCTGCCTCCTCGTTGGACAACTCCTCTGGGATATGGAAGACGAAGTAATCGTTGATCCGAGCATAGTTAGAATATCCGCCTTGAGAATGTGTTTCGGTTCCATCCTGGTTCTGATAGACTCCACCAAAGGTGTGGACTAAGTGGGGACAGTAAATCTCATTATTAGACTTACAAATCTTGCACTTCAAACATGCTTGAGCTTGAGCACCAACACCAACCCGATCGCCGAGCTTGAAATCTGTCACCTTAGGTCCGAGACGAACCACTTTTCCAATAATTTCATGGCCAGGCACCAATGGATAATAGGCATTGGTCTTATTCCATCCGTTTGTAGCCGAATGAACATCCGAGCCACAGATGGAACATGTCTGGATCTTGATATCAACGTCATGATCCTCAAATGGTTTAGGAGTGAACTCGTACTTCTTAACAGTAGACCAAGTCTCTGGAGAGGGGTTAAAAACAGCAAAGCCTTCAAATGTATCTGGGTAAGTCATGATGCGCAGATGAAGAGAGTGAGTGAAATTTACAACACTTTGGATGCATATGCATTCTCAACTTCATAGCGGCTGTTTCGGCTCAAAGTTAGACATTATCCGAGCTTCCTTACGTAATCATTTAGATGCAAAAATTGAAATCATTCTTCACTCTATGTGACAGTATTCTAGTTGCATGCGCTGTTACCCATCCTAAAAAAATGAATGCCAGCGGCCACCTCTCTCAGCGACTACACCTCACACCTAGATATTTAAGATCTGCATTTTGATACACTTAGTCTCACTAGATTGATAGAGAATCCCCACTCACTGCACTGATTACCCACTGCGCTGGGTGCTCGCTGACTTCAAACGCATTGTTAATTCTTCACTATCAAACTCTCACTCTCTAGTTCATTTTTCGTGTTTTTCTTAAGAAGTTCGTATCTTCAAGTTCTCCAATTGACTTGGAAAATTAATGTGTACTATAATACATTCTTCTATTTCCCCACCAAAGATCTCCAGAAACTTTTTTTTTTCACCCTAAATATTCTCGATGCGATGCTCTGCTCTATGAAAAAGAGAGGTGTCGGGCATAATGGACACAAGAGAAAACAGTAGCTAGCAAATCTGTTGAATATCATTGTAGACAGCCAATGGCAAATGTAATTTCCTGGTTATCATGGAACTCCCCATCTTTTCTTTCCTGTTCTTACTTGTTTTTTGAGAAGTCGGAAATCCTTTCTTTTGAAGTATGAAAAATCCTCGATCAATACGTCTGAACTACCGGGGATTCTTGAATTTTTCACCTATTTCCCTCGCTAAAAAATTTTCCCAGAATCAACCTTACCTTAAGCCCGGCAGGTAATTTTTTTCTGCAGGCGGAGTGGTGGAAAAAAATTGCCGATACCTCGATTTGGGTGTCAAGACTTCTTTCTGCTTAGACTACACTTCTAGCCTTCCTTTGATTCTCCTCATTAGTAGACAAGATAGCCCAGATAAACTAGTCTTTTTCAACTCGAAATCTTACGCAGTTGTAATCACCCGTTTGGCTTCTTTTTGGTTCCATCGCTCTTCCAACAAAAGACTCTTTAAACTACATTCAAACAAAAGTAAGAGCAAGTGCCCTTCACCAAAGCAACAAGAAGCATAAGCATAAGAATTTGCTTAAGCCGAAGTCAATCACAAAGCGGAAACCGAAAATTGAAAGCTGAAAGTTTAATTTCTAATTATGTCCACGGTACTATCGTACGCACATGCTGCAGGTGCTGCAAATTCATCGTATGATTTGAAGGAAAATCAGGAATCTTCTAAGGAAGAGTCCGCTTTTCTTCCATCAGAAAATACCTCTGATAGTGTATCTGTTCCTACGACTTCCGAACTCTTGACTCCCTCGATTTCTTCGAAATCATCAAAATCTGAGCATGTCTCCGAGGAAGCCTCTGCGGAGCCGGAATTAACATCTAAACCGACTACCAAGGATGATACCGAGAATTTTGTTTTGACACCTGTTGCTGCTGATAATGATGATGATGACAAAAAAAAGAAGGTGGTAGAGAACTTGAAATTTGAGCCCAAACAGGAGTCTGACGACTCTGAAGGGCCAATTTTGTCTGAGAAAATTCCCGAAACTAAGGAAACTAAGGAAACTAAGGAAACAGAGGAAATAAAGGAAACTAAGGAAACTAAAAAGTTTGATGAAGCCGAGGATATTAACGAGTCCAAGGAAACTAAAGTAACTAAGGAAACTAAGGAAACCACGGAGTCCAGGGAAACCACGGAGTCCAAAGAAACTAAGGAGTCTAAGGAAACTAAGGAAACTAAGGAGTCCAAGGAACATTTCAAAAGAGCAAAGCTTGCTCCTGCTCCTCCACCTTCGACAAATGCTTGGGGAACTACTCCTAAAGCTAATCCTACTAGCAAAAGCCCAATCATTGAGACCATTCTTTCGGAAAACAACACAAACTTGAGCTCTTCTCGTTTCAAGGCTCCTGCAGGGAAGGAGAAGTGGGTTCCTTTTAAAGCATCTGTCGTTATTGCCTCTGCTAAGAGCGGTGCTAGTAATAGCAGCAGTGGATCCGGAAAGTCTGCTTCTGGAAAGAAGAAAAACAAGAAGAAGTCGAGGGACCAAGATAAGCGTGGATCCAAGAGGCAATCACAGCCGCAACAACAACAGCAGCAAAAATCTGCTGCTCCCAAGCAACATAATAAGACCCAGATCAATGAGAAGGCTATTGCTGGTGCCGCAGCAGTCGAAGCCACCGTAAAGGCCGCTACCGAGACTGTTGAGAAGATTTTTGATTCTGGGCTAGAGGCTTCTCCTGAGTCCGCTACTACTTCTGCTGCTGATGCAGATCCTAGTATCCATAGTTTCTCTGAAGGTACTCCCGATGAGTCGGTCGTGGAACAGGGCAAAAAGCATGGCAACTTATACAATCAGGAAAGTCCCAACAACTATGGATCTCATGAACATTACCAAGGCAAGCAGTACAGTGGGGCAGGTAATAAGGGGTTCTCCAACAACAATAGACCTTATAACAAGCGTTCTGGAAACAATGGTAATGGCTCTGCATCTCAAAATGGTAATACTTACCAGCAAAGGTCATACAGATCTCACAATAGTCAGAACACTGACCAAAGATATGGTAACGGTGCCGTACCTTACTTGCCATATAACAGGCAATATTTTGTGCCGATGATGTACGTGAATGGTAATGGAAGTGCAGCGCCTGTCAATGGTAGTGTTACAGCCCCTGTTGCATCTACCACTAATGTTCCTTCGGATTCTTCTAACTCCACCGCTACAACCGATTCAGGCAGCGTAACTGATGCTGCCACTGCTTCTAATATGAGCGTGGGCAGTAATGGAAGGCATCATAATAACCGTCATGGACGCAGAAATAATTTTGTGTCGCCTTATATGATGCAGTCGTTGTATCCTCCTATGGGATATATGCCTTATGGTCAATCATATGGTCCAATAGTTTCTGCTCAGTCACCTGTTCCATATGCTGCAGAAGATGGAAAATCTTCTAAGGAAGCACAGCTGGAAAGTCTTGCCCGTCAAATCGACTACTACTTCTCTCCTCAAAATTTGATCAAGGATATATTTTTGAGGAAGAATATGAACGATGAAGGTTTCTTGCCTTTGAGTGTGGTCGCTGGCTTTTACAGGGTGTCTGCTATGTCGTATAATAATGTTGACGCTGTGATTGAATGTCTTGATAGATGTCAAAACCTTGAATACGGTGTGATAAAGAATGACAAGGATGAAAAAACTTATAAATTGAGGCCTATTGAGAACCCATATCAGTGGGTTCTGTCTGAAGATCAGAGAACTGTTGCGGGACGGGACAATGTCACACCAAAAACACAGTTGAAAAGTGAATCTTCAAGGGCCACCGAAACCGTGGGAGAAGATGCAGAGCTTACATCCGAAGAAAAGAGATAATACATCTTAATGCAACTGACTTGTCGTGGTACTTTTGCCTCATTTCATTTCTCTCCTCAATCCCTTTTTTCCTCGACTTTAGGGACTCATAAATATAGAGCATCACCAAGATTGATAATACTGTCACAAGCTGTGTGAATGCCTGCCACATTCCCCCTTCTTTATTTCGTTTATTTTACGCTACCCTTTTTCTCTTTTTTTACCTCATCGTGTGATGCAGTTGTTATTGTGGAGGTGTTTTTTTTCTTTTATTTTTGATGTCGTTCCATTTCCCACTTTGATCGTTAAGGTTGTCCCCCTGAGTACGCTTATATCAATAACTTTTGCATTTCTAGGCTACTTTGTCTTGAGGCAGGAAAAATATATTTGGATACCAATGACAATATCTGTTCAAACTTACTGCCACTGGAGGTTCTGATTATCTCTTCTGGGGATGATGTCTTGCGTATGAGGTAATGTTGATCGCCGTCATCACCCTATACATTTTTTGTAACCGGATTTTATTTTTTTTTTACTGGTTCATTAGTCAGTATTTGGCTGAAGTGAACTGCTTTGCATTAACTTTGATAACCTTTTTCAGGTCTGTCTCATGTACAAATCACCATAAAGTTTAAAGGGTAAAAATGGAGACTAACAGTTGTGGGTTTGATATCCCTCATGTATGTGGTGTAAAGATGTCTTTAGATATCGATATAAGCCGAGTTCGATAACATAGCAAAGTTAGTTTGAAGACTTATGATCATTTTTATCTTTGTATCTAACAATAATTATCAAATGGCCGATCAATTTACATCAGTCAGTTGGGACAAGGAAGAAAGTAAGGCAAATGTGGGAGAAGTGGATATCAATGCTGAAGATTCTCCGAAAGTGGTCATTGATAGCAGCAGTGAGCCACCGCCCCTGGAGTCCCTAAAGGAGGAGAATGATCAGACAATTGAAGATAAGGAGGATCAAGATGGACCCGACAATGAATCCGGATTGATTACTTCAAAAATGGTTTTGGCTGCAAATGCAGAGAATAATGCTCCCGAAGGTGATAAAGCATTGGACGTTGAGGCCGATGTTAAGAATGTCAATGAGACTGGGAATAGTAGTGAAAGTAAGGCTGAACTCCAAAGTGATTATGCGCCGGACAATGTTTCCGGTAGTAGTCAAGCCGGAGCTTTCTCTTCTTTGGCTTCGTCCGCTCCCTCCTATCAAATTGAAACTATCGTTGGAGAACCTCTTACCGAGCATGACTCTTCAAATGCATTTGTGAGCTATCGAATAATAGTGAAAACCCAGGATCCTGCCTTCCCGCAAAAGGAGTTTCAGACTCGTAGAAGGTATTCCGATTTTTTCTTTCTTTATCAATGCTTGATGAACGATTATCCTACATTACTTATACCTCCTTTACCAAATAAGCAGAGACTTGAGTATATTAAAGGAGGTCGATTTTCGGATGAATTCACCACCAAGAGGTCAATTTCCCTATCAAATTTTCTTTACCGGGTATGCTATCATCCTATTCTTCAAAAGTCTGATGTTCTCCATATATTTCTAGCAGATACCGATCACTGGAATACGTATAAGTCTAACTTAAAGATACCTCCTGCCAGCGGCCTTGATACTACTAATAGTGCTTCGCAAAATCTTGAAACGGTCACTGAATTCATCATGAATTCCTTTAAGAAGCCTATTGTGGAGCCCCACGATAAGAAAGAATTCCAAGATATTCAAGATAAGGTATCGAGATTGCAAGAGAATCTCAGCAAAATCGACAGTATTTATGGCAAGGTGCTTCACAGACAACATAATATTGCGGATGATATTTCAAAATTTGGAGATGAGTTCAGCAAGCTAACATTGTTGCTCAGTAATGATCTTGACGGAAGCCACTCGGAACCAGAGGATCTTGACGGAAACACCAAAAGGCTAGTGAAGCAATTTAGTGATTTCTCCGGAAACTTGTCCGAAGTATCAGAAAATATTTATCACCTTGACCACAGAATCGAGTACAACTATTTGACAGCCTTGAAAGATCTTGAACATTATATACTGCAGTTGAAGAACCTACTGAAGTTGAAGGATGCTAAGGCACTGGATTTTGACATGCTTTCTAACTATTTGGATAAGGCCAAGCAGGAAAAAGAGCATTTGATGAATGGAGGATCCATTACAGTCACTACTGAAGGTACGCTGTCATTTTTAACTAGAAAATTGGAATCTGTGACTGGACTAGGAAGTCGACAGGCAGGAAACCTAACTAACGAGAGGATCGACAAACTTGATGAGAGAATCGATATGTTGGCGAAAGAAAAGGAGAAAGCAAAGAAAATATATTTTCAGTACGAAAGAGATATATTGACAGAGTATGAATACTTCAACAAGATCAAAAATCGTGAGATTGCCAGTTCTTTGGAGCAGTTAGGAAAGTACTACTTGAGTTTCTACTCAAAGGCGACTGAAGAACTCAAAAAATTGGATATCAACGTGGCATCTGAGGCATTTACATTTGATAACAAATTAACACAGGATGGAAAGCTCTTCTCGGGTAATCAAGTTCAAAAAAATGGTGAAATTATTGCCGATGATATTCAAAAAATCGATAACATGACTAACGGCAACTAAATTATGAGCACACTTTTTGCCTTTTATTCATAGTTTTGTCCGTGACTTTATTGATCAAACGTCCGTTATCATTGAAAGTCATTAAGTCGTTGTTATCATATATGAAACCGTATTGTTCACCAAACATTTCAGTAAATTCGGCCCTGCTAAGATGTTTACTGTAATTTAAGATAGGAAAGTTCTGTAACTCCAAGCGTCTATGTTTTTTATCGTTTGCAATTGGAGATTTGTCGTTATGCAAAATATAGAAATTCCGTAGAAGAATCACAGCTTCTCTGCTAAGGATTCCCGGATAAGAGACATAGGTTTTTCCTGTATGCACATGATACTGTTCGGCTAATTCACAAACATCGGTGTTGACTTGATAGACCGATCCGTTACCACCGAATCTTTCATTGGCACATCCAAAGAAAACACGTCTAATCTCCAGTTGTCTCAAGAGACTAGCACACATAATACATGGCTCCACAGTCACATAAAGGTCTGTCTCCTTGAATACCTCTCTGAAGTTATCTTTGAAAGTCTGTCTTATCTCGTCGTAGCCTATAAATTCGGAGTGTCGAGTACCGTTCAAAGTGAGATTAGTTTTGTTAAATCCTCTACCTATGATATGACCTTTATAGACATAGACACAACCTACAGGCACCTCTTTTGAACTCAGAGCAGATTGAGCTACCTTGAGCGCCTCCTTCATCCATCGGTAGTGAGATTGTGTCTCTTCCATTGAAGTCTCTTCAAAAACAGCGTTGAGCTGGCTGGCTGAGAACAAAAAAAATGCATTTCAGAATATCACAATCTCCATCTTCGCGATCAGTGAGTCTCGGTCAGCTTCTTTGATTATACAATAGATCATCATTTTCAGTATGCCCAGCAATTCGAAACAGATGAAAGCTGAAATCAGTTTATTGCAGACTGAGATCGATCAACTTAGTGAGCGATATGAACGACTACAGAAAGAATCGAACAAGGCCAACAAGGATGCTACTGCGCCTGAGCAGCTGCCCATAGAAGAGCATCCTGACCTCACGAACCACCAGTATTTTGAAGAATTGATCAATGGAATCATGATTAAAGGTATAACCGAGCAAGAGCGGTTAGATAAAGAAAAATTGGAAGGTCATTATAAAAGAAGGAAGTTGGCCCGGGAAAAAAACGTGAAGGATTATGAAGCTTTGAAAAGTCAGTTCCTTGACAAGGTGCAGCTTGAAAGTTGCTATAGATTGGGTGGTATTACCGCATTTCCTGTCAATGATCCTTCTGCTGATGATGAAGATAGATTTTTAGGCATACGTTTTGACACGTATGACGTATATTCTGGAAAATACACCACGCCTCATTATATAATCCTCAAGAAAAGGGTCAAGACGAACGACTGGTACGTGTTCAAGACCACGGTTCCAAATTTCATCCCAGTTAACGCATTATCCACTCAATTTTTAAACACGGAGATGTTCAAGTTTGTGTCTGAGATTCGGCGTCATCTTATTCTGCTACAAGTGAAGAAATCTGTGTTCGGTGTGTTGAGCTTGAAGCTTCAAACTCCATCGCGACTAGATAGCGATCTCAGTTTTACTAAAGTTAACATCAATGTACAAAACAAGTTCGAGATTGTTTTAATCTGCGGCGAAAAATCGATATCTAGTGTCATTGTGATAGGGGACAAGGACCAAAGTGGTGGATTACTTACTAAAGTTACACGACGAAAACTAGAGTTAGCCTTTAGAGGATGTAAGTACTCGGGCTTCGAAAAGCAGTTTTTCGAGATTCTGAAAAATTGTCAGATCTCTATATAAACTAACCAAGCGAGGTCGTTGCGTATACTATGATTAATTCAACACGTTCTATGTTTTTTTATCTGCTTTGACTGTATGTTCATCAGTAATGCGAGCGGATCTTTGTTTGTTGCTGCTCTTTCCATGCCTTTTGTTTTTGGGGCTAGTGGTACGTCTATTGTTATGGATGCTGGTTGTCCACATTGACCTCATAAACACTCCTTTTCTAAGTAGGAAAGGTGTTCTCAATCGGTATTTTGCGGGATATTCGTTCGAGATTTTTTTGTTGGTATTTTCCTGCATGAGTGCTTATATATATCGGTATAAATCAACCCGAATTCGTTACTCTGTGAGCCATGGGGCTAGTGGGTCGGTGATTCCGTCGTCCATTTTACCCGTTCATACCGAGAATTTGATTCTACCAAGGTCAAAGTCAAAAGTGCTTCTCATACAACTTCTAAAATTGGTGATTGTCTATACCTGGGTCACAGGACTCATTGTGTGGTTTTTTGGAGATCCGGTGTTTGATCGTATCTTAAAGCTTACGGGTGGTAGATGCTCCACTGGAGACCCAGCTTTAAGCTACCACAAATGTCTTTCCCAGGATGGAAACCACTGGGTTGGTGGTATTAAGATAAGTGGTCACTCTCTAATAACAAGTTGTTTCTCCATCACTTTACTTTTCGATTGGATCAGTTTGCTGAACTTACAGAAAATCAACCTACAGAATGAGATACGTTCATCCAATGACTGGTCCAAGAGTATATTTATTTGGTTGAAAGTCATCACGTATTCTATTGTGAGTATCTGGACATTCATATTTATGGTTACATCCATCTTCTACCATACCATAATTGAGAAGATATTTGGACTTGCATGTGGATTGGTTGTACCTTATATACTTGACTTCAGGTATCGGGCCTTCTTCAACATTTTAGATTGAGTACGCTTTATTATTAGAGATAATGTAAATTCAAAGTAACGAATAGTATAAATTAAAGTAGATATAAAGGAAAATAGGTGGACAAAATTATCATGAATCCTATGTTTCTTCCTCCCCTTCAACAGCGTCCAAGAAGTTCTCGTACAAAAGATAGCGGGTGAAGATCCAGAACTCGGTGAATTCCCACCAATCGTTCACCCAGTTCTTGATTATAAGCCAGTTGCGTATTCTGGCAGGGTCTGCACAGTGTGAAATAAGATGCCTCAACAGCTCATCGAAAAGCTTCATCATAGTTGCTCTGACTTTGCGTACTGAATAGTCTTTGAACGCCAACATACAATCCCGGTTAAAGTCAGACAGTCTGTGCACACTTCCTATCTCACTATACATGGCAAGGTGAGCCAGTTCCGGTACTAGAATTCTTAGTTCCACTGGATCCGGAAGGTGCGAAATAATTGTGGGAGTGTACTTCTGTGTTCTGAACAGTTGTGTCAGCTTCGAAATCATTACACGGCAGGTCTGCAGTAGTTCTCCATCCTCGGAATAAAGGTCAAGGTTATGAGCAAAGATTTTCTGTGCTTTTCCTAATATATCGAAATCCTCAAGGTCTTGGAGTAGTTCACCACAAGAGTTCGCTAAAATCACATCTAGATCTCCAGTAAACTTGTTGAGCTCGGAGAGACGAGAGACGGACCTTGCAAACAACTTCGCCAGATTCATCCGTTTCCGGTAATCAAGGCTCTCCAATTCAACGTGTCTTAGCTGCTTCATGTACTCACTAATATAGTTGTCAGCCACATTCCTGAATAATGACACAAACCTCTCGAGTGGTTGTCTATAAACCATATCTCTGAAGCATGCCACAAGGTTGTTGTAGATACGTAATTCATTGCTGTAATGAATGATTTGGGAATTCCCGAGCAAGTAACTCACAGCTCCAGCAATATCTTTCTCCACAAACAACCTTTTCACAAATGCAACATAAGTGGCCTGCGTCTCTTCATCCATCTTCATTAAATCTTCCTCTAATCTCACTTCGGCTCCCATGCCATTAGAACCCACCTCAGCCTGGGCTTTTAAGACATCACCAAAGCTCACGTTACTCAAGTGTGTAATCCTTTGTCTCATATTCAAGTTGTTGACAAGTAACTGATTAAATTTCAGGTTAGAATCTCCGTCATCCAACCTCTCTACTAACCTAAGGTATTTCTCTTTCAACTTGATACCAACGTAGTGATACTTCGACTGACCACGAATTCCCAACCTCTTGGTGCGGATCTTAGGGAAGGTTATTCGGATCAACTTGCCGATGGATGAGGGCCCAATTGGCTCCACTTTGAGGAACTCGCTAATAGTATGGTAGATCAAATAGAGGGAAGAGCGTAATACCTCGGTACCCCTCTCGTTTTTATCAGTTGGGTATGCAATTTCCATCAGACACCTAATTGAAAAGATGCTCTTAAAGTTCTCTTTCTCTTTCAAAGTGGACTTCGTGTTCATTTTATAGTACTTACCCAAATCTGCAAGCGAGATGTATCTTTCAGTCGTCTCCTTCACCTCTTGTAACAGCTTCTCCCTGAACTTTTTATACTTCTTAGAGTTGGTAATTGATTTCTGAGAGGGTTTTTCCTTAATCTTCATTTCAGTTCTCTTTCCACCCGTTCCTCCTAATTCTTGTCTAAGGTCGTGTCTGGTGCTGTTTGCAGGCGAAGAAGAACCTGTAGTAATAGTATCCTCTATAGACTGTGGCCATCTTATCTCGGATTCCGGAATTTCGGACTGAATTGACATAGAAATAGGCTGGGTCTGTGACAACTGAGGGATAGCAAGCCTCTGCTGAGGTTGAAGAGGTGGAAGTGGTTGCTCTGGTGGTTGCTCTGGTTGTTGCTGCAGTTGCTGTCGTGTTGATTGTTGATGATCTTGTGAGTGTATATGATTTCTGTTGACATTATCAATGGCTGTATGCTCGTTGTAAGGAGGCTCTGCTATCGGTTGAAAAGGAGAACCATCATGTTGGCTCGTACCCATGGATACATGTGACACTGCATTATCTTGGTATCCCTGCGATTGACGAGCATAATCTGGCCAATTTGCAAATGTTTCTGCAATTGTGCTATAGGAAGGGGTCGAGGCACCCATAGGTGAGTTTTCCATTTGAGAATAGTAGTATCCATTATTTGCTGAAGATTGCTGCGGCTGCTGCAAAGGAAAAAGTGATTGTCGCTGCACCTGCTGGGACATTTGTTGTTGAGAGTAATTAGAAGATGGTGCTGGTAATTGATGTTGCGGTTGTTGTTGTTGTCGCAGTTGTTGCAGTTGTTGCAGTTGTTGCAGTTGCTGCAGTTGTTGCAGCTGTTGTTGTTGCTGCAGTTGTTGTTGTAGTTGCTGTTGTTGTTGTTGCTCTTGATCTTGCATGTCAGAAGCTCCTTGAGAATTCTGACCAGGAAGAGAAGTACGTCTCTGAACAGGGACTTTCTGCAAGTCCATTTTGATATTAGGAGAATCTCCCCCGCTTGGTAAAGCCAGACCTTGAAAAGTTGTATCGAGCTCAATCTGTGGCCTGTACCGCAGCGTCTCGGAGTTCAAATCCTGAAACGCTCGTTGAATCGGTAATTCTCCCTGGACACCTATGGATCTTTTGTTCTGATCAAATTTCTGCGCGTCGAAGCTCTTAGGCATAGTTAATATTTCATCCATCTGTTCATTTAAATCTCAACGATGTGTTGTTTGGTACCTGCAGAGGATGGAATAAATCAAAGTAGAGAAAAGGTTATTGACGATGTTGGCTAAAGTCACTATTCAGATATCCGAGCAGACTAGCGTACTTTTATTATATCTCAATTACTGAACTGCGGGGTTGAAATCGTTATATTTTCAGCTTTCTGTCTAAGAAAGATAGGTCTAGAGCAAGACGTACATGACCGAAATGCAAGAAGAGTAGAGAAGAAAAAAAAGCAAGAAAAAAAAATTATGTGCACGGAACAAAGTCACGTTTCTTTTTGTGGATAGCTCAAGACTCTGTCCAGTCAAACTGTCGCTTATTTTGTAGATTGCTTCGGACCATATTTTCTTTACGATTCCTTCAAGCTTGGATGAGAAGTACCCTGAAATGTTTGAATCTCCTTGAACAAAGCAGCTGTGATACGCAATATGACATTACTGCCCAAAAATTCATGTTCATTGAATATCCTTGTAGGCTGGATATCTTGCGGAGGGAACCTCAAGTCTCATAGGAAGTTCATATCCTATTTAATTTACAAGCATATTATTTTTTGGGTGTTCCTGAACCTCACAGGTTATTGATTTTCTGAGCCCATCAGAAGTGCGCAATTTTCTCTCGATTCACAGTTAAGACAAAAGAAATTGTCATCTCGCAATAATTATGCCGGTGCTAATCATTGATGGTTCCACGCATATTGAAGTAATAAATAGTGGTGTTAATCTAATAATATCGCAATTGGGTTGCTCCTCGGCTAAAGTGAAAGAAATCTCTGTCTAATTATTTTTCTTCATCATCTAAAACTGGGAATTCTCCCTATATCTTCTGCTAATATCTTGTCTATGAGCTAATATTCTTATTCACAATTGTAAAATAATTTTACGAACTGTGGGAGTCTTCCAATACTCACTTAGCCTCCTTCCAAAACACTATTATGTGCCCTGATCCCCTCCCCCCCCCCATCGTTTTATTAATGCATTGCATCCCGCTGTCCCATATGTATCGTACTGGCGTAATTTTCCGAGTCGCACTTCTACTTCTAGGGTGTTCAAGTTCCAAGCATACGCTTTGTGAGGGCCCTCGTTTTTAGATCCACAGTCACCACCACATCTTCCGAAGTAAGAAAAAGAAATGAGAACAACAAATCCTGCAGTTACCTGTTTCTTTTTGGGGTTGATTGGATGATTTTCTTCAGACGCACTGTGTCACAAGCCTACCATGTTTTCAGTCGCATATTTCAATGTGCAGAAGAAGACGCGGAGAATCTACTCTACGTCATTGATAATTTATTTCAATCCCAGTTTGTATACCTTACGTTGAGATAATGTTCTATAAACTTCTATCACTTTTTAACTTACTCCCAAAAGTACTATTTTCACCAGCATTTCGATACTTCTGGTCATCTCCGCAGCCGTTAAATAAAAATGCAATGAGGAGATACATTGTTCTAACTGCCGTAATTTTTCTTCGCTGTGACTTGGAGCGGCTGAGAAGAATGTCAGGCATATCTTCTCTTTCTTCTTTGGCTCGCTTGGGATAAGATAACCTTGATGTTCTGGAGCTGAAAACCTACCTCCGCCAACGGGGCTAATTATAGCATCTGAGATTATGTCTAAAGTATTTTGGAGCTTTTCATTCCTCTGGGGTACAGCTTAAGATATGCTTCTGTATTTCAGATAACGCCATTAAACTACAAATGAAAAATATACAATAGATATACACGCGGCTAGTCTGTTCACTCACTCCGTGATCATCTTATCTTCTCTTTTTACCAATTTCTGCTTGATTTCAGCAAACTTCTCTTCGGCAAACTTTTGCATCTTCGTAGCATCGTCATAGACCATCGATTCTACTTGGTTGTAGGTCTTGGCATTTTTGAACATAGTCTCAAGAGCCAATTTGAAATCATCGAAGCTTTCGTACCGATTCTTCTTGAGCTTGTTTTTGATTTCTCTAATGGCCACAGGCTCGCGAATAATCTCGTAGTAATCCGGATAGATCTTCCGTGGTGGCAATGTCATGAACAGATCGGCCAATTTTCTTCCCCTTTCGTCTTTCATCTCCCTCAATTCCTTAAGTAGTTCGAGTCCCATACTAACAAATAGCTCTTGATCGGGTTCGGCAGATGCATCGTCAGACACTTGGTCGTATCCTTCAACGAGATGTTCTTCGGGTGGTCTCATTTTCCTCTTGGCAGTTGGCTCTTCTTCATCCTGATAGTCATCGCTTTCATTGACATCAAAGTCGGTAGTGCTCTCATTCTCTGATGGAGTTCCACTTCCCGTACTTCTGGCGCTCCGACGAGAACGACGTTTGTGTAGCGATTTTCTCTTACGAAGAGCAGCAGCCTCCACTGTATCGTTGTCATCATCCAGTGCTTGCAACCATTGTTCTTCTGTAAGGCCATCGTCATATATGACCCTTTTCCGGTTTCTCCTCCTATGAATTTCTTCATGATCCGGCTCCAACTGCATGTCCATATCCATTCTGAGTACCTCGGGAAGCTCTTCATCGGTCATTAACCGTGGCAATTTGTTTCCTCTCTCACTGTTATGTCTCTCCGTATCCATTTCCTCAAATAATATCTTCTCCTCGTCACTACGAGCCAAAATCTCATTCATCTCCTCATCGTCCATCTCATCTGTCTGACGCTCTTCGGCTTTTTGCTTTTCAGATTCAAGCATTCTCTTCAAAAACGCCTCCTGCTCCTCGGCACTCGACTTGTTATCGAATCGACCAGCTTGGATAACCTTTCCATCAATATCCAATTTCTGATGAGCCCTCTCTAATATCACCTCCTCCACGGAATCCTCAGTGATCAATCTGTAGATACGAACCTCATGTGTTTGTCCTATACGATGCGCTCTATCTTGAGCTTGCAAATCTTGGTGAGGGTTCCAATCAGTATCAAATATAACCACTGTATCAGCAGTCTGTAAGTTTAAACCCAATCCACCAGCACGCGTGGACAATAAAAAGCAAAAGTATTCGGAATGTGGGGCATTAAAGGCTTTAAGCATATCCTGACGATCATCAGCCTTAGTCGAACCATCAAGACGCAAGTAC
Source organism: Brettanomyces nanus (assembly GCF_011074865.1). Classification (NCBI taxonomy): domain Eukaryota; kingdom Fungi; phylum Ascomycota; class Pichiomycetes; order Pichiales; family Pichiaceae; genus Brettanomyces; species Brettanomyces nanus. The sequence continues at coordinate 676,892 of NC_052374.1, read as the reverse complement.
TTAACTCCTCGAAGTCTTAAGAAGTCTTCCATAATATCCATAACTTGTGTCATCTGAAAGAACAGCAATGTCCTATGGTGTGTGACCTGAAGTTTAGGAAGAATTCTATCTAGTAATTCAAACTTACCAGAAGACCTCCAGATAAGGTCCGTAGTGAGCCTACTAGGATTCACCAAATCCTCCACCTCCTCGAACACAAACGGATGGTTGCAAATCTTTCTGAGTTGCATTATCTTGTTGTTGAGGCCACGTAGCCCTGCTTTATTAGCGCCAACAGATCCCGATCCAATGAACAACGCATTGTGATCAAGTAATTGTTTATATATTCTGGTCTGAAGTGCAGAAAGTTTACACTTGATAATCTTCTCCACTTTGTCAGGCAAGTCCTTCTCAACATCCTTTTTAAGACGTCTCAAAAGAAAAGGTCTAAGAACTTTGTGCAAGCGTCTAATGATCAATAAACTTTCCTCTTCGGAAAGTTCAAGCTTCTCTTGGTTACCGGTATTAGCAAACGGTGTATTGAACCACTCATCAAACGACTTGACCGAGTTGAAAACTTTAGGAAGAATAAAGTTAAGCAAAGCCCATAGCTCGGGAAGACTGTTCTGGAGTGGAGTACCGGTTAGGATAAGTCTATTCCTCGTGTGGTAATATTGGGTAAGCGTCTGGAAAAGCTTCGAGTGAGTATTTTTCAAACGATGGCCTTCATCGATAATCATATGCGCCCATTTGAACTTTGCCAGCATTGGTCGATCTCTGATCACATACTCGTAGGTAGTCAAAAGGACCGTAAAGTCGCCAGACCTGACGCTGTATGACATAGCTTTACGCTGTTGCTGACTTCCCTTGTAAACAATTTTCTTCACAGTCGGTGCCCATCTGTCGAACTCCATGGTCCAGTTGGTAATGGTAGACAAAGGAACGATTAAAAGAAACTTGCCGGTCTCGTTCTTTTGTTCTAGAAGGTAAGTAATCAATGCAATGGATTGAATGGTCTTACCAAGGCCCATTTCATCGGCAAGAATACCGTTCAAATGGTTGTTGAAAAGAGACACCATCCATTCCAATCCCTTCACTTGATACTCTTTCAACGTACCACCGACCAACATATGAGGTTGCGCATTAACTTCTTCTTTAATGTGATGTGCCACCTCATAATAATCAACTTTACTATCCTTTTCCTCATCCGTGGGTTTGGACTCTGTGTCGATTGCAGTCTCCACATCACCTTTTTCGATCCTCTCCATAATCTTCGATTCCTGCTGCTGCATTTTAACTGCATCAGCTAACGAGTCCAAAAACGAGTTTGTTTGTTTCAACAAATGAGTGATACGTTGATCCTTGGTTTCATCCAATAATTTGATATATGCCTCTTCATCGTTAGCCTTTAAAGCCTGAAGTCTTTGTTTGGCTGTCCGCTCCATCCGTCTGCTCTCCTCTCTTTCCGATTGTAGGTGCAGGTGATGCACTGACTTACCAAGGGAAATGCGCAAACTCTTACGAGCCAACACCTCGTTTTGTGCCTCCGTGATCACCTCGATCAGTCCTTGGAGCCTGTTTTGTCTCAGCATCCGCATCTGCTCTGTGAGCTCCTTCTTCTGCTGTTCTTGAAGTTTTTCAGCCAAACGTGCTGTCTGAGCCACTCTCTGTTTGTTACGGATGCAATAGGTTCTTTTCCAAGTCTTGAAAACGGAATTCTTATTCAATGACTCGTCAACGATTATCCTATTTCTAGTAGAGCTAACAACTAGCCTATTTCTAAGCTGCTTCTGGAGCGGTAATAGTCTTAAGGCCTTGAGTTCTAAAATAGCTTGAATCTTCAAATTGTCAATGCCATCAATAACATCATCATTAGTGTGTTTTAGATCATTGGAAAGAGTAGTTCCGTCATAAACTCCCAAGTTGGAGGGAAGACTCTCTAGCTCTGTGACTCTCATCTGAATCTTTGTTCGTAATTGCTGCTCGGCAAAGTCAGTACCAACGGCGTCCAAAGCAGACTCCGCAGTCAGCCTCCGAGACTTAATGCCGAACAACGAGGCCTTTTTTTCATAGTCGTCTATCGGTAAACGTATTTGAGAACCATCCGACTTCTGCGGTTGTTGTGGCTGTTTGGAGTATTCCATAAGGGCCTCTTTCACCTTCTTCTCATCCAGCTGCAGCTGCAATCCGAGAGGTAGATCGAGGTCCCTAGACAACAGCTGAAATCCGGCAATCTGTTTCTTCAATAAGCCCAGATTAACATGTTCGTGGTTCTTTCTCCAGAGTTTGTTTTCCTCTGACAGATCCTTCTCGTACTGTTGCTGCTGTCTGTTGATTTTTCTGAGCACTTTCAATATGCCTAGTTTCTCTGGCTCGTGAGTACGACTAGCCTCTAGCTCCCTGTACCTTCTGAGTAATTGTTGTAAAGCATCAGAGGATTCTGGCATAGGGATCTCCAGTGGAATAACACCCTTGGGCTCGTCCGAAATTGGGGAAGCAGGAGCAGAGCTGGAATCTGCGGATCTTGCGATCGCAAAGGAGTCTGCAGATGTTACCGTACCATTGGCATCGGTACCGAGCGATTTCGCAAAGTCGGAAGACTGGTGTTCTATTAGCCCCGATTGCAATTCAATCATCACCCCTTAAATTAGTGAACACGGGTAAACGTTCAAAAATAAAAACACGTGGAAAAACTGGTAAATTAGTTGCAAATCTGCACGAAAATTGACGCGTTTGTTTCTGGACCTGTTGTAATAACTCCGTTGTCGCTATCTTGAACTAAGTTTTACTGTTTCCAAACACTGAATGCACAAGTGTTTCTTACCCCGATTGTAACCGTGAACTTTTAGGGAAGGAAAAAAAAAACTTAAAGTGCAAGATCCAAAAATTCGAAACTAAGGGAAATTAATCAAGGCGGCGAGGAAAGCAAAGAAAAATTTTTTTCCCATCGCGCCTCTTGTTTACACGGGATTCAAATTGGCAGCAACATATGTGTAGTTGTGAATTAAGGATTGGTCTTTGTATCTTAAGCATCAGCCATGACTCTTTCCCACATATATCTGAGTTGTAATGTTAATTGCGTTACTGTCTCTCCTAAAAACTTACACTCAAGGTATGGTTTTCTTCCTTTATTACTTTCTTTTCTCTCTTTCCTTTTTTGCGATTGTTTAATTTTACTATTCATGTTTATGTCCTCAAATGTTTATTAATCATCTATTGCTATTCGTTAGAACTCAGAATCAACGCAATTCCCCAATGAACATTGATTCAAAGCATCCAAAAATAGGTACTGGAAGGTTCCAGGACCTTTATGTTTAGCCAACTGGCCTGCAAGGCCTCCGGCTTCTTTATATAGCATACATGCTGCTAAGGTGGCCTGATATGGGTCTTCTCTATTTGCAGCCACAAACGAGCAGATAACCGAACCCAACGAACATCCGGTTCCTGTGATTTGTGACATCATCTCACTACCGCCTTCAAGGCATTCAAAACGTTGATTTTGAACATCACAATCGACCAAGTCTGTCTGTCCAGAGAAGATACCATCTGCAACGATATCTGTTTTACCGGTAACGACCACAACCGATCGAGTGGAAAGAGCAAACTGCTTGGCAATCTCTGAAAGCTTGGAAAAGCGGATATTACTAACACTATCACAGCCACCAGAAACGCCCAAGTCCATACCAGCAGCCGCTAAAATCTCATCTTGATTACCCTTAATAACCGTCAGATAACCCTCCATAAGAATCATCTTGGTAAAATTTCTACGGTAAACGGATGCAGGGCATCCCACAGGATCATAAACAATGGGTTTGTTATGCTCATTGTACGCACGAAGAGCCGAAATATACAATGGAACATCACATTGACTAATCTCACCGGAATTCAACACGAGACCGCCGGTAAATTTAGCAAGATCGTCAAACTCTTCGATACATTCACTCATAATAGGCGAGGCACCGATAGCCAAAGTAACATTGGCACTGAAATTCTTCACGACATTGTTTGTGATGTGATGAACAATTGGTCTCGAATTACGGACGTTCTGGGTGAGCTGCTTGTGAGTCAAATTGACTTTCCGAATCGTAGTACACCATTTCGGCACGGAGTTCCAACCCCGTGCTAGCTCCATGGTGGCTTTGGCAGCATCATCCTGCTTCATAATACAAGAAACAACAGCAACACCGTCAAGACGATTTTCAGGAATACCTGACTGGTATCGAACCTGCTGTATATTCGACTGGCTAATGCCTCCAATAAGACATGTCTTCATATTGGAACCTTTATTATATATTGCTCTGAGAATATCTTGCGCTCCTCTAGGTCCCTTGGGCATTTTAGTCGTAATCTTCGTCTGAGTATTAAAACAAAGACCAATTCCAACGTAATCTGCACCATCGTCGATTGCCTTTTCAGTTTCCTCAACAGTACTAACAGACACTCCGATGATCTTGTCATCTCCAAGCAATTTTCTCGCGGTACGGGCATCCATGTCGTCTTGACCAATGTGCAAATGAGCATCAACAGCCAACGCGATATCTAATCGATCGTTGATTATCAAAGGAATTCGAGCAGCATCAGTCAATTTCTTCACTGCCCGAGCTCTTTCAATGAAGTCCTTGGTTTCAATGCTTTTTTCACGAAGCTGAACACATGTTACACCGTTATCAATTGCCCGTTTCACCTGCTCAACGAAACTGACACCATCAGGCAACATGCCCGAGTCAGTGACAAGATACACAGAGAGATCAAAGTCGTTGCGATTCATGACTTCAAAGAAAAGACGTACGTACAGGTTCGATGACCGATCAAGATGATTGAATTGCGCGATTTTTCGTTGATAGAAAATCAATTCGAGTACTTAATTAAATATCCACTTACATAATGAATCTGATATTCGGATCGATCTGATGAGAGGAAGATAACTGTGGCTTCTGCGTATACTTTGTAGACAATACTGCACGAATGTTTTGTAGGAGGGTCAAGTAACTTTGCATAGGATTTTGAGAAAGCACTTGGATAAAAGCAAAACTCAAAGCACCGGTGAACTGCCCCATCTCTTGAGCATCTGCAGATGTTTGTGAATCTTTGCAACCGGAAAACATGATCACATCAGCAGCGGACATCTTCTGCTGCTTGATAGCTTCCTGATTTCCACCTGTATTGGCAGCGAAGCGCTTATAAATACTCTTCGCACCGCTGAACATTTCCATGGGGTTTCTGGAGGCATATCCCATCAGAATGTTCACTGCGTCTCCACCACTTTCCTTCCAAACGTTATACTCTTTCAAACCACCATTCTGAGCACGATAAACAAAGGGTAAATCCAGTGCACTACCACTGTGGCAGGAGTCAAAGATAGCAGTCAAACGACAACCTGCCGGAAGTGGTCTCACCATTATATCATGCATGATGTCATCGATTAAGGAACCGCACTGCTTGAAGTCGACGGGATATATACAATCGTCCTTACCATCGGCTTCATCACCATCTAAATCATCTTCCTGACCACCATGACCAGAATAATGAAAGAATAAAGAATCTCCGGGACGAGCATCCTTGACAAGCCACTGCATGGCTCTGATGATGTTTTGACGCGTAGGAATACTCATGAAATCCTTTTGATCATCGGTCAACATAACAATGTTTTCAGAGGGATAACCGTTGGTCAATAAGAAACGTCGCATATTGTTAGCATCATTGATACAGCCTCTTAGCTGGTTGCCGGTCCCAATATAATTGATCCCAATCAATAAAGCCTTCCTGACTCCGTTACACTGCGAGTACTCAAAGTCCTGAACCGTTTCACCGTTGATTTGATACGACATCACTGATTGAGAAGGCATTGGGGGAGGTTCATCTGGATTCTCGTATGTCACACCGTTTACCGTATTGGCTGCCCTAGAATTCTGATTCTCATACAACTTTCCTGGGACCAAGTTTTGCGGGGTGGGACAAGCAGGACGCTCGTAGTTTGAGGTGGCCGCTGAAGAACCAGCTTGTGGTCGATCATCACTATACGCAGGAGGCGGCTCATAGCCCTGAGGTGGATAGCCCTGAGGTGGATAGCCCTGAGGTGGATAGCCCTGGGGTGGATAGCCCTGGGGTGGATAGCCCTGGGGTGGATAGCTTTGAGCAGACACCTCCTGTATAGAGTATTCCGCTTGAGGACGACTAGAATTCTTCTTCTGCTGAGAAGAGTAAGTGGTACTTGACCTTCCTGGAAACATAACTATCGTAAACACGCCTGATGAGTAGAGATAAGTGACACCTAATAGTTAGCAATGCTCATCGCGCCGTGCTATCCCACTTAATGATGATGCACAGCCCCGTTTTGGATAAGTAACAGAATTATCTTTTACTTAGTAAAGAGATGTATATATATATCGCTGATGCTTAGGGCTTCCTCCTGTACCGGAATTTCAACCAAACCAAATCTTTATACTGTACCACTTTTCTGCACAAGGCACAACGACCTTTCGTTGAACCAGGCACATTTGAGCTTGCCATAGCCTTGTAAATGCAATCAGCACAGTAGAAATGGCCACACGGGCTCGCCACGCAGCGCTCTATAGGTTCCATGCAGATTGGGCACGTAATCTCCTTCAGTGTAAAGCTGTTTCTTTTCCTTGTTTCTCTGAGCAGATCGTCCGTCGTTTTTGCTTTCTCTGTCTTACCATCAGAACCAATAATAACTACCTCATCGTCACTACTTTCTGTGTCACTAACCTCAGTATCATCTTTTTCCTCTGCCGAGGATATCTCCACCATTTCCGAACCAGGAGGCGGTAGAACCGATCTCCTTTGCCTTTTAGGAGCAGGAGGAACATCTTTAATGAAAAGATCATCATCTTCGTTATCATTTTCAGCCTGAGCGTTTGTTTCGGCTTCTTTCTCCGTCCTCGTCTCCGTCCTCGTCCTCGTCCTCGTCCTCGCCCTTGTCCCTGTCTCCGTGTCTGTTTCTGTTTCTGCTTCTAAAGTTTCGCTTCGCACACGCTTACGAGAATAGTTTGATGCTTGTTCAGCACTTTGAGGTGCTGATTTGGAACGCATACATACGGCTCCCGAAGATATACCAGGATGTCTAAATGGCATGGACGATATAATAAATCAATAGATAAGCAAAGATAACAAAGCAAAAACATTGATGTATGTATGCCAAGAATTTTATAAGCGACCAAAACCCGGTGGCGCACTACGGGGGAAAACCTTAGCTCCACCGGAAACTTCTCATTTCCTACCAAGGCTTTAATAAGCACAAAATAAAACTAAACAACTAAAATAAAACAGGTAAAACGCTCAGAGACAATATCTAAGTATCAAGAAAGCCAATAGTATGATCAAGAATCCGGCAAGATATGGATTTATACTACTAGCAACCTTCGTGTGCGAGCCAGAATTGATTGAAGAAGGTGCCTTCTTTTCCGTCTTTTCCGTTTCCGTAGAATCTGAAGAACCCTTGGAACCTTTGACATGACGAAGAACAGTAGAAGATGTTGTGGCGGTGGCACCCGTAGCAGCAGCAGCCGAAGCCACAGCATCTGCAGCGGCAGCATCTGAAGTAGTCTCCTTAGCATGCTCAGGGACTTCAGGAACCTCGGATATCTCAGCGTCCTCAGGTTCTTTCTCCTCCTCTTGAATAGGATTGATAGCAGCTCCGTAGTTAAAGGAAACCTTCATCTTAATACCTTTAGAAGAACCACCAACAGCCTTTTGGAGAGATGCCCACTCGTTGGAAACCAATTTAGGATCAACGGTATCGTCACAAGGCACCGAGACAAAAAGAAACTTGTCCTTACATTTGGTGCCAATGGCAGGCTCCTCAGCTAGACCTTGAAGAATGATGTGCACAGTAACAGACTCACCGGGAGCAACGGTAGAGGCATTGGGTCTGACACAGTAGATCTTTGGAGCCGTTGTTTTAACCTTGAAGGCCAAGTAACTTGAAGTGTCATTAGAAACCGTCACTTCTTGAGTCTGCTGCTTGGTAAATGGAGAGCAAAATTCCAGAATTTTTGGGGACACTTGCATCTTACAGAAAAGAAAAATGCGTTACAAAGTTGATCTAGGGCGGAAAGAGAAACCACGTGTAAATGGATGGATTGATGGTCTATCGAGAAGGTTAATTCCAAATGTTGATGAACTATGTAATCGTTCAAAGATCAAGCTCACACTTAACACAACTGTAGTATATATAGCCTAACAAACTTTGTAAAGAAACAAAAAAAAACAAAAAAAGGAAAATTTAAAAAGAAAAATCGTTTTAGTGACAAAATGCCTCTTCACTCGAAAAGGCGAGCGCCGAGAGGATTTTGCAAGAAGAAAAATTGAGAGATTTTGCAAAAAAAAAAAAAAAAATCTCCCCCGATGGTCGACCCGTCGATCGTGCGTCTGGTCTTCCATATTATTCCTTGCTCTCGTTTAAGTTTAACACCTCCTTTAGCTCTGCCCCTTATTCTTCACGCGTCGTTACCCAATTTGTAATTATCTCTGTGGGCCATTAATTGGAAACGGCTGTGCACCCACACCACACCATACTAAAACAGACTTATGATTTGCTTTAGATATTCACAGCCACCCAAAAGTTGCATATCGGTGGCCATAGAGGGAAATTGGTAATCGTTAAGGAGGGCGCTGTCGCTTGTTTGATGACTTCCTTGCGACCAGCAATTGATTCATTATAAGACCAGTTATCTTTGATTAATCTATATTTGCACATCTTCCAACTTTCTTTTGAGATATGGACATTCGAGTGAGTCATTCATCCAGCTGATTGCTTGCTGATTCACTAAGGCTCCCTCGTGAACTTCTTTTTTTGTCCATATTGCATTCACTTCTCATACTTTGAGAACAATGCATGAAACGCACCTTCAGATGCTTAAGTTAAAGAAAAATAAAAAAAGTGCAGACGCGACCAAAAATGGCCAAAGTAGGGGTTTAGCATATCTGGCCCTTAAAAGAATAACCCAACCTCGTTTATTTCCTCCACCATCAATCCCCATCCATCTCCCCTCTCTCTTCCCGTTGCTTCTCTTTCTTTCACTTCTTAAGTACCTCCTTTTCTTCACGCATATTTCCAGACAATCCCTGGTGCTTCCTCCATCACACTCACCCTTTTGCTTACGCGTTACACTATGAAAACCATGAGACCAAATTTACACTTGAATCTTAACAGGCAGAACTCCTACTGCGATCCTACTGCCTCATGCAATGCACCTTCTCCACTGACACCATGCTGTGTTACTCCCGTTAACAGTAGTCTGCCTTCAGCTTTTCAATTTCAAAGGCCGACCTTTCCCGGAGCCAGTAATAGCTCTCGGAGCAACTCAGTTGGTTCTATTTCATCTGATACCAACGAATCCCAGCAATCCCAGCAACCATCACAACCTCAATACCAGCCACCTCACTTACACTCGTTATATCAATGCAACAGTACTGGCTCTATCGCATCTTCTATTGGAGGTAGTCCCAGCCCTGTAACAATGACTAGCTACGACTTTACTCAGCGATTTGACGACATTCTTATGCAGGTTTACCATGCATTCGCTAATCAGCCTAGTATTACTCCATTCAATGTCAATTTCCCTCCTTCTGGCATTTGTTCCAAGATTTCAAAGCAGATGTATCATGTGCTACTCTCTGATAGTACCATCTACATTGATATATCTCCGGAAAAGCAGCAGGATCTCATGTTTGAGACTAATAGTGCAAAATGTTTGGCTGTCATAAGGCGTAGACTTCTCGATCTTTGCAATAGTAATGCCGATCAGTCAATTCCCATTATGTCACGAGCTAGTTCAACTGTTTCTTTGGGGTATTCCCAACCTCAAAGTCCTGCCGCATTTGGATCTGGCTCCTCACTGCAGCCAGCTTCCCGTAGACCCTCGTGGCTTCATCAAAATTTTGGTCCTCCGGCTGCTAGGCTTTCATCCACAGATTCCTTAGTCGATTCGGTGCAGATGCCAATACAGCAGCCGCTGCAACCTTCTCGTTCCTCACATCAGTCACATTTTTTTCCACATCAGATTCCGCAAACACCATTCTATCCGCAAGAACTTATGACTCCACCTCCTTCTTCGTATGTGAGAAAGATATCCGGTAGTCCTGTACAATCAGGTGTACAATGTGGTTCCGCATACAGCATCCCTTCGATCCAACTCAATACGCTGCATTCTGGTTTTGCAACCAGCGACAAATCACAGGATAATTTTACCTTCGAGAGTTATAAACCTCTTCAAAGCCCATTTCCCGATAAGGTGCCACCTTTGAAGGGCCTAAGGAGGCCATCTTCACAGTCGGGCTCTACAGGTTCTGCAGGTTCTGGAAGTACACTAAGTTTGAAGACTCTGACAAACGTAAACGAGGTGGAACTGAAAAATTCTAGCCCTCTCTTCAACGCGACATCGCAACGAAAGAGAGATAGTTTGAAGATGAAGAGAAATATGATGTAAGACTTTGCTGCCAACGTAATCGCTCGATATCCCCCTAACTACGTGCTACACTTTATATAAGCTCAAACTATACTATAGTTATATGTTCATTAAGTAAACACAAACGTATCAGAACAAAATATAAAATAAACTGATCATATGATACGGGTCAAATGTTCATTAGCTCATTCCCACTTCTTGAACTGGTTGATCAAATTTCTGGTGGAAGCATCATGATTTTCAACCTTCTTTTCATCTTGCAATTCAGCCAAAATGACCTTGGCCAACTTCTTTCCCAATTCAACACCCCACTGATCAAAAGAGTTGATACCCCAGATTGCTCCTTCAACAAAGGTCATCATCTCGTAGTAAGCGATCAATGAACCCAATGTGGCTGGTGTGATCTTCTGACACAATATAGTGGTGGTTGGTCTGTTACCAGAGAAAGTTTTGTGAGGAATCAAATTCTCATCGGTACCCTCAGCAGCAACCTGCTGGGAAGTCTTACCCAACATCAAAGACTCGGCCTGAGCAAAGAAATTAGCAGCCAACATCTTCTGGTGCTTGTTGTTCTCAATTGGATTGTGAGACTTGGCAGCCATAATAAAGTCAGTTGGTATCAACTTGGTACCCTGATGCACCAATTGGAAAAACGAATGCTGAGCATTTGTGGCTGGTTCACCGAACAACACAACACCCGTTTCGTAGTTGACAAACTTGTTGTCTTTGGAAACTGACTTACCATTTGACTCCATAGAAAGTTGTTGCAAGTAGGCCGGGAATCTGTTCATATATTGATCAAATGGAGCAACCAACTTGGTTTGGGCCTTGCAGAAGTTATTGTACCATATGGTGAGCAAAGCTCCAATGAATGGAATGTTTTCTTCGATTGGAGTGGAGACGAAGTGCTTGTCGACAGCCTCGGCACCCTTCAAGAACTTATCAAAGTTTTCGAAACCAACGTACAAACAAATGGACAAACCAATAGCAGACCAGACAGAGTATCTTCCTCCAACCCAACTCTCGAAACCAAACATATTCTTGATGTCGATACCGAACTTTTGAACCTCCGTAGCATTGGTACTAAGGGCAACAAAGTGCTTGGCAATATGCTTTGGATTCTGAACAGTTTTCAAAAACCAGTTTTTGGCAGTTTGAGCATTTGCACAAGTTTCCAAGGTGGTAAATGTCTTAGAAGCAATCAAGAACAAAGTAGTTTCTGGGTTGCACTGTTTCAAAGCTTCGGCAATATGCGTACCATCAACATTAGAGACGAAATGCACCTTGATTCTTGGATGAGCATAAGGTTTCAAGGCCTCGGTGACCATGACGGGACCGAGATCGGAACCTCCAATACCAATGTTGACAACATCAGTGATCTCTTTGCCGGTATAACCCTTCCAATTACCGGATCTAACCTCCTCAGAGAACTTTTTCATATGCTTCAAAACAGCATCGACCTCTGGAGCAACATTGACTCCATCGACATACATTGGTTTCATAGATCTGTTTCTTAAAGCAACGTGATAGACGGCTCTGTCCTCGGTAGTATTAATGTGCTTACCGGAAAACATGTCGTTTCTCAAGGTCTCAACCTTAGCTTCCCTAGCAAGCTCGATTAAAGCCGAGAGAATATTCTCATCGATCAAATTCTTAGAGAAATCAAACAATATTTTCGATCCATCGTAGTTTTCAAAAGTGTGAGAGAACTTGTTGAATCTGTCAGAGTCCTTAGCGAAGGCCTCCTTGGTAGAATATGTCTTTCCATAAGAACCGTAAAGCTCTTGCAATTTTTTCCATGCAGGCAAGTTAACAGGCGAAGTCATTATATATTGTTTTTAATCAGTGATGATTTCAGGAGATGTAAAAGAGAAATAGTAAAAGGAGAAGAAAGAGAAAAAGCAAAAGCAAAAGACAAAAACAAAAGGTTCAAAAAAAACAGATTATGATTATTATTACTCCGAATTATCACTGGGATGCATTTCTAATTTATGAAGAGGACACACAAATATAATTGTGATTCTGAGAGCCCGCGAAAAAAAGGTGGCCGCCCGCATGCATGCCGTGCAGGTAGACGAATATGAACCATGTATTGTTTTAGTCGGAAAAACATCTAGGCAACTATTGCCACCACAAACGGGGCCTTCAAAGCAGTGGGAGTGAAGTAAAGAGAGGCCTAGGATATAGGAGCAGAAGAAGATCCACTCTATTCTAGATTTGCATAAACATGTATTTGGAATATTTAACTAATGGACATTTTATTTTGGTGGCCGTGGTCTCGGAGTACGATGCTGCGATGCCTGATGATTTTTTCCCCCCCCCTACATCCGGATAATCGAATATCCACCCGTATATTGATTCTAACCGTTGACTTTTTCTGGGGCTAGTTTATCCGAACCCTCCCACGAATCCCCACTTTTATCCGTGACGCTATCAGCTATCCCATAATCCTTTTGTGTACTCATCAATTTGCTTTACAGAGTCTTTAATTTTGTCAATATCTTGGGACACCACTTCATTCCTTTCTCCGAGCTGGCCAAATAACGCACTTTCATTGATATCCAAATGAACTAAAGGTTTATCCTGATGCTCAGACTTCTTTTTTCTGAACTTGTGCTTCTTTTGCTCTTTCTCTTCCTCCACTTCTCTTTCTTCCTCCTCTCCTCTATCCTCTAGTGCATCCCAAACTTCGTAGAACTCTCTGAACGAATTTTCGTTCATCTGAATCATATCCACCATCATCCCGACCTGAGCTTTCTTCAAATCGATCATCTTTTCATTGTATTTGGCGTCAAAGAATTTCATCTCCCTCAATTTCCTCACATCATTCAATATGTTTAAAGTCTCGTAGAGCCTGTCTTGATTGTCCACTTTCTGCGATACGCTAGGCATTTCATCGCCTATTTTTTTCTCTCCAAATAGAGGAATGTGATCTGCACCGGGTGCATCATCTCCTTCTCCATCATATGTATCTATATCATCTGTCTCATCTTCAGAATCTTCGCTAGTAATTCCCTCTCCAACTGACTCTGAGGAATTCTTCTCGTTACTTTCAGTGTTTCGTGAAGATCCCACAGGAAGAAATTCTAGAGAAGTAAGCGGGCTAACCATCCTCCTATGGTCTATGTAGTTGTTTCCACTCGCTATTCGACTATCAGAATGATCTCCATCGTTATCCTTACCACTCGGTGAATCAGAGTACACTTCCATATCTCTAATACTGTGAAACTCGTCCGTACTATCAGTATCCAGTGCATCTAAATCGGTATTACTCTCATTACTCCCCTGAGATAACGATGTATCTATTGATGCACTGTACGAATGACCATTACGTGTCTTACTTTTTGTACTCTGGGTAGACAAGGGAACTGCGAGTTCAGGGATCGATGAACTTCCCGTAGCTGACGACTTCAACGAGCCCTCATCCATGCTGTCTCCATGATTTCTTCTCACAGTTGAAACAGGTCTAAGTTCTAACGAACTTCGTGAACCAGTCAAGAAGTCGTTCAAAGAATCCTTAGACCCGTGAGATTCACTTCTGTCCCGTGATTTTGTAAACATATCCGATTCCTGGAGTCAACGAAAGGAAATTGAGGTGTTCCTTACGCCGAACTCTTTTTAATCCCGTCTCCTTTTCTTTTTCCAGCGTTATCTCAATTTTTTTTTTCTTTATCGCTTTCAAATGGGCTTTTCCTTCCTACCAAGTCTTCATCGCTATGGCGTTCCTGTCACATTCGTATAGACGGAATAGTATTAGCTTGCCGGAATTGCAGGCGACCAAGGGTTCAAGGTTTTTCAGGAAACAAACTACTTGGAAAAAATTGCTTTGGGTCAAGCAAGATTATGACGATGATTACACTGATAGCTCCTTCCTTTCTCAGCTGAAGAGGAACTCAACCGTGGTGAACTACTCCTACTGGAAGCTATTTAGAGATTTTTCGCTTGTTAACTTGCATCTTTCTGTCATAATGTGTGTCATTCTCGTTTTTTATGGGATGTACATGTTACGTTGGGATCCTGTTAGACCCATCATACTGAGTTCCGCACTCACTTTACTAGGATTCATAGTCTACGTGGTCACCCTTAAAATTAGAAGAAACAAAGAACTTATCAGACTACAACACTGGAAGATTCTCCAGCTAACAAGTAGTAGAGAATCAGGCTCTGCTGCTGCTCATTTGGACCTTGAGAAGTATATCACCGAGCCTGCCTCTCCAGGACTCATAAGTGCTTTCAAATCGTCAATGCTCATATTGCTGCACCTACTTACATTATCTCCTGTCTTGAAATCACTCACAAATTCATCTGCATCTGATTCTATCTGGGCTATAAGTGCCTGGCTATGTCTTCTCAATGTTTTATTCAACGATTATGTCATCGATTTTCCACAGAAGCAGAGATTTCCAGAATTAGGTGCTGTAGCTACTACTGCCAATGCAGCACCAGTTCTTCCCAAAATCGGTTCTCATTCAAACATGTCCAAAAACATAGCACTCTCCAATGCCATTGTTTTGGCATCCAGACTGAACTCCAATCTCTCGGCCTTTTGCTTTATTCTCTTCTCTATAGAACTTTGTGGACTCTTTCCTATATTCAATAATTTCACACGACGCTGCCAATTCTGGGTTTTCCACTGGCTTCAGGTTGGTACCATAGTCTTCGGTGTTTCCTATGCTATGTATAGGATATTTGGAACCGGCTGGTGCATTTGTTGGCTAAGCTTACACCTACTTATTGTTGTGGTGGGACCTCTATATTTCATTGCTTTGCAGAAGTATAAAGACGAGCTTCAAGGACCCTGGGACCCTGCTCATCCTGTTGTCAAAAGTATTCAATAATTTTGCTTTATAGTACACGATTATCCCATATAAACACCTGCTGCCAGGCACAAGTTCCTTCTAGTAAAGTGCACCTTGTAAACCGGTGTTTTCTTCGTGAAAAACACCGCCATATGATCCTGAGTAGCAGCAAATTCCTTTCTTCTCTTGATTTCGTCTGCAGCGTCGTTAGGTCTCTTATCGTCTCCAGCAATGTTGTCCACTCTTGTAGTTTCATCAGAATCTTTAGCGTTAATGACAGATTCGTAAGTAAACTTCTCGGGCCTTGGATTATTGCTGTCAAGAGTACCACGTTTCACATCCCACACTCTGATACTATTATCAGAGCCTCCACTGACAAGCACAGAACCATCTCTGCTGAAACTTAATGAATAAATGGAGCCACCACCATGGCCACGCATTGACTTTAACTTCCTGCCAGAGGCAATATCAAACAAATTAATTACACTATCTTCTCCTGCGGTGGCGAGCCAACGTCCATCCGGTGAACAA